>NC_063187.1:155126-455126 GCF_023159225.1 Perognathus longimembris pacificus | reverse complement strand
AAGCTACAAAGAAAATCTACAGAATGGAAGATTTTTGCCAGATATACATTGACTACACAAAGAGATCAAGAAACTAAACTCTCAGTGAAATAAAAAGCCTGACTAGAGACTTCCCTGAAGTAAAAATAGCAAGTAGACACATGAAGAAATGCTGCAAATCTCTGTCCATAAAGAAAATTCAAAATAATATTGTCACTTCAGTACCAATGGCCATCATCAAGAGTGCAAACCAAATGAGATGCTGGTGTGAATGTGGTGAAATAGGAACCCTAATACACCATTGGTGAGGGTGTAAACAGGTCCAATCAGTGCAGAAAAAGTGTTAGAAGGTTCTTAAAAATTAAACAAAGAGCTACTCACTATTCTAGAAACCATTGTTGGGCATTTAATCAAAGGATAACAAGTCAGAACACAAGAAAGCCCTTGCACAATCATGTTTCTGGCTACATTACTCACCATAACCAAGCTATGGAAATAACCTTAGATGCCCTTCAACGGATCCATAGATCAAGAAAACATGGTGTACACATAAAAATGGAATTCTATTCATCCATCAGGAAGAATATTATGTTATTTGTAGAAAAATGGATAGATCTGGGGGGAAAATTATGGTAAGAAGTTAACATGTTTTCTCATCTGTGAAAGTTAAACCTAACACAAATATATTTGTAAACAAATGCACAGTCATATGCATATATATATATATATATATACACAAATGTATTGGTAAAGTTGATGTATGCAGAGGAGACATTCCAATGGCATAACTCTTGTCTACAACATGTAGTCTGACAAAATGGTGGTAGGAAGGAAAATACTTCAGCCACTTTGTAAAACAATATGGTAATTTCTCACAAAGTTAAACATATCCTTCACATGGTAAGTCAACATCCACAATTCCACACTTATTCACAAGAAATCTGACAACTTAAAGTCATGCACATATACAGATACACACACACAAAAATGCATATATATACATGTGTACAGTTCAAAACATATTTCTATTAGCATTTTGTAGTCATTATAAGCAAAAATCTACTCAAATATTTTGCAATAGATTACAATACACAAATACAAATGCATATTTGTATACATATGCATATTCATATACAAATGCAAATATACACATATAATTCAACACAGAAGTTTCTAACCACATTTTTTATACTCACTGCAATCAGAAAACTATTCAAATGGCTTTCCACACGAGTAGAAAACAAAACTGCAGAAGAACTGTACGATGAAAGGCAATTCAGCGATCACACACACACACAAATCTTAAATGCATTATTGTAGATAGAATAAGCTATTCTCAAAAGATTTCATACCTCACTATTCCATGTATTTGATACCTTGAGAAAGGAAAAACTAAAGTGATAGAAAGATCCAAGGTTGGGAGAGCTGTATTTATGTACTTTTAATGATACTGCTGATAGACTCAGGACCTCACACTTGTTAGGCAAATGCTCTCCCCATGACCTACCCTAACAGAGCTCGGTGAGAGCTTTAATAGAAAATGTAGCACGAATCAGCTAAGGGGTACAAAGGAACCCTTTGCATCTTGTTTGATGATGGAGATGAAATATTTTTGCACTTATCTAAACTTATAAATTAAGTGACAATATAGTCAACAGTATGCAACAGAAGAATAAGAGGAACAGCTGAATTTGCCTTCATGGGACAATGGGTCAAATGTTTCCTAAGTTAGCTGTTCTTATGTCAGAGTATACTTATATATCTTACAATGCATCTCACAAGATCAGACATTGAAAAAGAAAAACTTGTGTTTTTTTAAAATTCTTTCATATGGTTACAAATTACATCCTAAAGGCAAAGAAATTTAAAAATCAGACTTTTTAATTTAAAGTACAAAGCCGCTGAGGTATATTAAAATGTTTACCTAGATAGATAGCCACAATGGAGCATAAAGAGTTAATAAAGAAAAGAAATGGAAAGAAAGAAATCTTTAAATTCTTAATAAAACCAAGATGTTTGAAACTATTCCTCACTTTGGTTGTAACTGTACCAAATTTACTTGCCAGTTTTCACATGAGTACATTTGGAAATGAGATGATCTTGCTTTTGTTTTAGATCATGTAAGCACATTATAAAAGTCTTGTAAGTAGACAGGGTAAGCAGCTAGGTCCAATGTATATACCACAGGGGAAATAGTAAAATTTTAGTTCTACTCAAAGATAAATATCTGTTGTTTTCCCATTGGGAGAAGAAAACCAAACCAGTATTGCAAAATAATACCCACTCTGACTATTAGTCTTAAATAAATACAATGGAAATAATTCTAAAAAAATTTAATTCTACTGCATTTTGTGAATTTGTATGTTTTTTTTCTTTTGTTTTGTTTTTAGCCAGTCCTGGGGCTTGAAATCAGGGCCTGACCACTGTCCCTGGCTTCTTTTTGCTCAAGGCTAGCACTCTACCACTTGAGCCACAGCACCATTTCTGGTTTTTTCTATATATCTGGTGCTGAGGAATTGAAACCAGGGCTTCATGTATATGAGGTGAGTACTTTACCACTTGGCCACATTCCCAGCCCAATTTGTATGGTTTCAAATCCTATGATCTATTATCTCAGATTTAATTTCTAAATCTCTTTATGTACAGTCACTTGAGTGTTTCTATTGCCTTTTGTACCCTTAAATAGGTTTTGATGGAGTAAAGTCAGATTTCCATGGTTTAAAGCATTTTACTGTTGTATTACAATATGGCCTATTCTCCGGACTTATTCTTTTAAAATAAATTTAAAATATCTCTATCATTAACATTCTTAACATCTGTCTAGTATGAAATTTCATCCAAAAATGAAACTACACATCAGAGGCTAGTTTGATTCTAGTTATCCCATAACTGTCTAAGAGTATACAAAATCCTCATGGTTGCAATACTGCTAAACAGACAAGAGTGCATTGGAAGTTGTTTTATATGATTTTAACTAGGCACCACAATTTGTTAAGGGAAAAATGAAATCTCTTTTGGAGTTCCAATTATCTATATAGATAGATATAGTGATTGAAAGATAGAGATATATAGATATGTTAAGAAGTTTCTCGCCTTGTTAGACATAAAGACAATAAGCTTAAAAACAAATTTTATTAGAAACCCAAACTATCTGTAAAATAAAGACCCAGTAAAATGAAGTATTAAATAATTGAAGAAAAATACTAAAAACTGAAATTCCCTCTGGAGTTTTCCTATGAATTATTAATCTATTAGATTTAGAAATGAATCAATTCTCACCTTTAAATCATAGTAAAGGATAAGTGATTACTACTCCTTTTAAGTTCTTAGAAAATGATACGTAAGTCAAAGGAATGAAATTGTTGTCATGCTATCCCTTCATCTAGCCCTCCTGAATCAACTAAGGGCATGTCACTTTACTTTGTGTGATCATCTCAACCACAAGCTACACTGAGAATACTAGCCCTGGAAACTTTTTTTTGCTATCTCTTCCTGAAAGGTTCTTCAATTGTTCCACTGAGTATTAAGAGTATAAGATTATGGATATCACTCAGAGTGCTATTTATTCATTCATTATTAATTTAGCAAATTCATTCTGTGCTATGTTATTTGCATGGCCTTTTGAAATTACTGAAAATACGATGATGAGGAAAACAAGTTATTCCTATTCTTGTGGACTGTAAACTCTTCTATCAAACAGAAACTCTAGAACAATCTTGCATTAGTCAGGTGATGACCAGTGTTAACACAAGTTGGAAAAGAAGCTATTCACCCATTCCATTCCAGAGTTTAAGGACAAATTGCTGGAAAACTGTTCACAGGAAACTAAACAGGCTGACATGGAGGTTAAGAAGACTGTGATCAGCAACCTCGTAAGTGACTAGGAAGAGGGAAGAACACATTCCTGTTTACATTAAGGATGCTCTTGACCCTTTACAGAAAAGACAACTACACAGAACCTTACCTCTAATAGCATGTGGGTATTACACAGAAAAGGAATGTTCACAGAAAACCTCTTGTGTCCCAGAAGTCACATAAAAACCCTGAGTATTTTCATATGATACCCTGAGATGCTTTCTTCCACTGTCATTCAATAGCTAGAATGTATAGCTATCCTAGGCATATGTGTAAAAATAATTTGTGCATTTTCTGTTGCCACTTTATAATCTTAAGTAGGATATCATACAGTAAAATCAGATTTGCTTGGTGAAAAATATTTTGCTATGTTGTTACAACATTGAATATTCTATGAACTCAATTTTTTTAGAATGAATTTAAAATATCTCTATCCTAGCTATCCTAGTTGCTTTAAAAGCTCTAAGGACTAGCATTTCTAACACATATATTAAAATAAATTGGACAATCTAGAAGAAATGGATAGATTTCACGAGGCATATAAACTAGCAAAGCTGAGGCAAGAAGATAAAAATCACCTTAAACAGACCAATAGAAAGCAATGAGACTGAAAAAGTAAAGCATGGTCTCACCACAAAGAAAAGTCCATCCTCTGAGAGATTCATAGCTGAACTCTGTAAGACCTTTAATAAATAAAGCACTAATATGCAAAAGAAATCCATGAAATATGGAGGCACTAGAAGACTCATTCTATAAAGCCAGCATTACACTCATCTTAAAACTACATAGAGACCTAACCAAAAAAGGACAACTATAAACCAATTTTTGATGAATATAGATATAAAGTTCTTCAATAATTATTTTCAAACCTAATTCAACAAGAAATAAAAAACACATTTACTATAATTAAGTTGGTTGCACTGTTAATAGGTAGCCTTATTCAATATATGGAAATCAATACAGTACAGTACTAGAATAAAAAATAAGTAGCACACAATATTTGAATAGGTGCAGAAAAAAGCCTTTCATAAAACCCAGTATCATTTTATGATAAAACCTCTGATGGACCTAAGCATATACCTGAAAATAGAGTATCTGTGACAAATTTAAAACCATTTTCTTGAAAATTGAAGGGCAATTTTATTTCATATGTCAATGTTATATCTAAAATATAAACATACACAAAAATATACAAGGCCACAGTATAGACACACCCCAAACACATATTCTAAAGTAAGCAAATTGTGAAAGTCCTTTGAACAAAATCAATTAACAGGAAGGTGAAAAGCATTTTCCCATAGTAGCATAAGACTAAGGGGAGACATTGTACATAAACAGACAAAGGGGAAGAGGAAACAAACACATCATAATATTTAATGTGCATCTCTGAAAAATGAACCAGATAACATGAGGTAATGGGTACATTTGGGACAATGGGTTGGGGAGGAATGATCAAAAGATAGCTTTGATCAATATGTACTATAAACAATAACTGAAATGTTGCATTGAAATACCTTTGCACAACTACTTAAATTTACTTAAAATATGATGAATATTTAAAAAGAAATCAAAATGCTATAAGCTAACAGAACCTCTCTAATTATAAGAATGAAGCACATGTACACATTGTGATAGCACAAGACCTAGAATACAACAGCACATAAAAGACATACAGTATTATACAGATTTTGAATGAGCTATAAACTAAGAAAGTTAAAAAAACAAAATCAGTATTTTACACACAGAAAACAAAAAGGAAAGAAATCCTCGGTGTAAAAGCTAGTTTCATTTCAAGCACAAGCATAATTATTATGTAGAATATCAAATAGGGTACATGGTGCTTCAAATAAAAAAATTTTAAATAACAATTTAGAATCAAAATGTATTTTCTTATATAAATGTTGTCCAAGTGAAAAATCACTCAGTCAGACTGAAATTTTATTTAATTCATAATATACCTGAAGACCATAACAACTAGAACTAAAAACCAAAGGTGGCACTTTATTTTAAAAGGAGGCATTTCATTTTTTAAAAATTTATAAATCCTTTGAAAAATAAATGAATGCTTTTACTTTGGAGCAATGGGATGAATTCTCATTTTCTTTCCCTAGGAAGTACAAACCAAAATCTCTAGGGGAAAAACTCATAAATCACTTTGCTAAGTATTTAAATATATTAATATCTGGGTTGAATAGGGAGATCAAATCTTGAAGAATAAACATGGTATGGGTATTTGGGGGTTGTTTTTCCTGAATCATGTAACTATCCAACATATTTAAGTTTCCTTTTATGAGAAAAATCTGATTCCCCCATGTGGCTTTGCTTCTGTGAAGGCACAGTGTGCAGGCCTATATAACTCTCTCTTAGACAGAACTTAGAAGCACGACTTCTATACTGTGATAGTATATAGGGAGTTTCCATAGCTTTTCTCTTCTTCAAGTTTGCCTTTGTGACAGATTCAATCAAGACAAATGTAAAATTGTGTAGTGAAGATAAAACCCTTGCATTCTAGCCAAGTATACTGTACAATGGTCTGGAAGTATTCAACTGTGCAGAAGTCATAGAGAAAGACAAGGGACCTAGAAAGAATAGCTCCTTATTCTGTGCATAAAATCCTGGGCTTATCATGAGTTGAAAACACATGAAAGAAACTCAAAGTAGAATAGCAAAGCCACAATAAATTAGTGTAGGAAACAACCTAGATCTAGACTGTCTTCTTGGTGAAGCACAAACAGAATACAAAGCCTATATACATCTATATAGCACAGTTAAGACTTGAAGACTAAATGTCAGAACCACCACCACAGAAGGAGGATTACACTTGTGATCTAAACTGAACAGTTCATTGGTTTTGTTCAGGCGATTTTAATAAGACCAAAAAATGTAAAACATATTCAAAATATACAAAACATTAGATAAAATAACCAGGAAAACCTCACCAACTTTCAATCCTGGTACAGACAGGCATAGGGATAATTATGTTGTTTTGATAATTTACAAAATCTTTAGAGGAGCAGTTATTATTACCATGCCTTTCAAGGAAGGAAAAAAAACTCTTGAAAACAAAAAGATCACTATTCTTTTTAAAAAAAATTAGAAGGTATGTAAAAAAAAAGAATTGAACATCTGAGAATTAAAAATATTGGTAGCAAAGAATATTGAATTTGTGTCTGTGGCACAGGGAAGATAATAATCAGGAGTATGAAAACACTGATGCAGATTAGTTCAAACTATCCTGTCTGACCAAGAAAATTGGAAAATGAGTAGGAAGAAATGTGACTAGAACCTCTAGATTCATGAGGCAAAATAAAAACTCTAAGTTACAAGTATTAGAGTTCTAAAAGAAAAAGAATGAAGAGATTAGAAAACAAACTTAAAGAAATAATAGTTTCCCTGAATTTTATGGAAGGTACATTATTAACTTACATATTAAAAATTGATGTAGACCAACAAAATAAACTCAAATAAATTTAATCACACAACATTTTTAAATTTAAAACAAAACATCACCAGACTGCTGATAACCTTTTATTTCAAAATATTGTAGAAATACTTACTATACTGACCCAAATAATCTCTAGCCTTAGAAACATGCATACAGTAACCTATCACATATAGGGGAATAGTGATTCAAAAACTAATAATTCTCATCTGACATTACCAAGAAATACAATGGGAAATTTTGGAAAACTGAAATAAAAGAACTTCCAACTAAAACTATATATCTAGGGAAAATATTCATCATGAATACAGTGAATTTAAGAGACATATTCAGAGGTAAATTAAAATCAAATTCATCAATTTGTAAAGGAAGCTGAGGAGTGATGTTGGAAAATAAGTTCTATTTATATAGACTATTTTATATGTTATATGATATAATTATTGTATACTTTATTTATAATTACATATTATATATACAATATGAAATATGTAACATGTACATTTTATTTATATTTTACATGTTTTATTTATATTCTATATTCTCAGAGAAAAATAATAAATTGTAAGCCCCTAAGTAAATGTCATAAACCACTTCTACTCACTAAAATATCTAAACTATTGTAATCAAGAGAAATATTAACTCTTTAGAGAGGAGTAAAATTGTATAGCTATCATAAATGGGTCACATAAGACAAAAAAGGTAGCTATACGTTCAACAGAGGGTATACAATAACAATATCTTGAAAGATTTAAATTACCCAATACCTATTAAAGAATAATAACCTATAGTCTCAAAGAAATTGAATTCTTAATGAAAGTTCTCCAAAAAACAAACATATCCACATGTTTTTCTTGGAGAATTCTATCAGTTGATTCTGGCAAAGTAAATATTGAGTAATTTTATAATAAATGATATCAGACTAGTAGGACCTGTATGTTAAAGACACTTGATCTATGCAACACAAACAACATGAATTCAAAACACAGTAGATCACAAATTAAAACACATTCAATGAAAAGACATGAAATATCTTCATATCCTTCTATTCGATGAGTCTTTTTTATAATTTATTTCTTCATTGTCAAAGTGATGTACAGAGAGGTTACAGTTTCATACGTAATTAAATGTGTCTTCAATCTAGTACAAAAGAATGCTCCATGCCCAGATTAGTAAAACCATTCAAAAAATCCCTACAAACTTAAAAACCAACATGAAAAAAATGCCTGTAGTCCCAACATATATCACCAAATAACCACTAGAAAACTGGATGTGTCACTGTGGCTCAAAGTGGTGGGCTAAATAGTGACACTGTCTGAAAACAACAAAACGAATAAGCAAAATCTTTTGCATGTAGAGAACTATTAAAGGAAGGAATTACAAAAAAAAATCACTGTACAACCCAGCACTAGACTCCTGAGTTGAAGAAGGAAAAATTAAAATCAACAAGGAGTTAGCATAGATAAAAGAAGTTACATAGACAAGGTCACAGAGGAAGGAAATCCATGGAGGGAAAGAATTGTCAGATCCCAAAATAACAGCTTTGCAGTCAAGGACAGGGACCAAGAAGTCAACAAATGAAATTCGTTTACCCTGCAAAAGGAGAGATTCCTAAACTCAGTGTTGTGGAGAGTAAACAAATAGAAAAGCCTGCTAACTTTACCACCAGCCTAGAGACAGACAAGAGGAGGGTAAGGTACAATTTGAGAGACAAGACTGCCACAAGAACAGGCCCTCCATATGTACTCTGATACTCACCAAGAGGTAAAAAAGTGGCACTTTAGGGATGCCTCTCTGGGTGACTAAGGGACAAGTAGCCACGTGGCCATGATTAGGACACTGAACCATAGCGTTAGGAGGCTTCGGAAAGGAGGGCCAGCAGCATTAGGCTGCAAAACACCTGGTCTGCCCAGTCAGAGAGCTGAGCATGAGAGTTGGCATACTAGGAGCCAATAGGCTTACTCTAAAAAGCCTTCTAATTATTTAGAACATTTTAAACCCACTCTCTTAAACTTTGTTCCACAGTGGTTCAGGCTTGCACCCTTCCTTCCAAGTCTCAATGAATCTGTGAGAAGTCAACATAGGGAAAAATCTGTTCTCAAGAAGGGCACATTGTAACATTCATTGAGCTTCTGGCAAGAAACATGTGGATTATGATAGATACGGTTTTGAGTTATGAGAAAGTTCCAAGTAAGTATGCTTACTATCATCTGTACCTGGATACTGAATCCCTTTGAATAAAAAATCCCTGTATTTGTTCAACATTTTCAATGGAATGTTAAATTTGAAATTTCCCAAATTTCATAATTCTCTTATTTATGCCTTAAGGAGAACCAGGTTGGGAGATGTTCTTTGCCTACTGCAAAAAAAAAGTTTTCTACCCTGTGGTCATTTCTCCACATCCTCTCATATATATTTGTCATATGGTTCCATCAATTATTTAACCTTATATGCAAATGTGGTCTTATATATTAAATGTGGTCTAGACGTGTGATGACTGATCTGTTTGGGTAGCCACGTTTCTACTTCTGATTGCATGAATATGCTTGGCTGTTTAAGTAGTATTGGCAGAATCCTATACTTCTTGTCCTGTTGCTCTGGTTATAATTTATATGTAGTGACTTTTCAGAAAAATTTTTGTTTCAATGAAGTCTGAATCATATGTTACAAAGTCAAGTCTTACGAAGTAGTTGTGCAAAAATGGCAATTTTTGATACCCGTTAGGTCCATCTGTTGGGTGGTCATATAGCAAAAGTGTATATACTAAAGGCTGGAAATTAAGATATATGTATGTATATATACCACCATTTAAATTTGTTTTGAACTCATTTTTTGTTACCTTGGTCTGAGTTCCAGTCTGTGTTTTAATTTCTCATATTTCTCTATTTTCTCAATTTCATATTTCTTCTCTTTTTTCTAGTTGACACAAGAATTCATGCAGTCAGTTAAATGCAGTCATGTAATTTGTAAAACTACATAATATGATTTGTGCAAGTACTGTAGGGGTTTCTCTACGTCAGAGTGATTGATGTGTGTGTACCTAGAAATCACTAAGTCTCCTTACATTTGTCCTTTGACACTATGTTGTGTTATTAAAATGTTTCCTATGGGCAGAGTTCAGGTTCATTACATTTGTACATATCCACGACACATTGTAAAGATAATGATAAATTAAGAAAATCTTCCCAATCCCTGGTTGTTTAAATCGCTTGGCAAAACAGATTAAAAATGTTCTCAATAAACAATACAATCATAAAAATATATTCTGAAGGTAGCAAAAGCTTCTCTCCTTGAAAGTCTGACATGACAAAATACTTTTACTAATTTAGTTGTGCAACTCACATCTTCAGTAAGGATTCATAAGGGAATATCCTACACAAGTCCTTACACATTAATTAGGCAGTACTTTAATAGCTCCAATATTCAATACAAGGGGTTAGGGGTTCTAACTATATTTCTTATTTCTACAGTACTATTAAAATACTATGTGGTATAGATATTTTAGGTATATTCTCATTCTTTTTATTACTCTCAAAGTAGAAATAGAATAAAGTTAGGTATAAGGCATAAGGCATTGAATATTTGCTAGGGCTTGCCAGTCACTAACACGATAATTTTCAGCAAGCTGCATTTAATTCAATTAAAATATTCAAGTTCTAGTTGATAGTTCATGATGCAATGTGGCAATACTTTTCACTTACAAAAATGTCATTTGACTGGAGAAGTCTGTTTGATGAGATGTAATGAACACTGATAATCACATGCCTATAGATAGTAAAGAATCAAATGAAAATTTCTATCATGGCAAGAGTCTCATTGATACATAATTTCTACAGTATCAAGGGTGCCATTAGTGACTTTTGTAGATATTCCTATGTGCTACATTAGTTTTGTTAGTCACTGTAGAGTTAGTGAATTGCTCATTGTAGGTACAGGTACACTAGTAATAGTTTGGCAATGATGCTGTCTTAAAGGGCAAGTTTATGAAGATGTAATAGTTATGGTGGCATAAATAAGTATGCTTATGACACTCCAAGGCAGACAAGCTCAATCACACTTTTATCACAGCTTAAGTACTACTATTCAGACAAACATAAATGCTACAGTTGCACCAAAGACTGCAGGTGCTAATCTTACTAAGTTCAGTTCAGGGATTGACACTGCTGCTGCTATTCTGGTTGTACTACTGTAAAGGGCTATTTCACTGAGGCCAATGATTATTTCATTTGTGAACTCCTTAATAAAAAAAACTTGATAACTGAATCCAAGTATTAATAAAAAATATATA
The DNA here is from genome assembly GCF_023159225.1 of Perognathus longimembris pacificus. Taxonomy (NCBI): domain Eukaryota; kingdom Metazoa; phylum Chordata; class Mammalia; order Rodentia; family Heteromyidae; genus Perognathus; species Perognathus longimembris. Next base: position 443,565 of record NC_063187.1, on the reverse strand, counting down.
CAACAGATCTATTACATGAGGGAGTGGATATAGATTCCTACAAGACTGCAGAGGCTGCTTGTATGCAGCATTAAACTATATCATGAGCTGGAAAAACAACCCTTCAACCCTCTACCACAGATGGAAAAGATAACCTTGCAATACCCAAACCAAAATATAACCAGAAACACTTTCTGCAACAAAAATGGATGGCAGCAAGTATGACCTGGGGTCAACAAACAGCTGAACCAGGAGGCAGAGAAAGTAGTGTGGAAAGTGGGATATACCTGGACTTTACATTACATTATAATTCTGATTTTGAAAAGCTATGTGTAACTCCTATACTATCTAATTCCTGACAACACTGAGAATGAGTGAGAAAACATTTTCAGGGTATTTTCTCTGATTCCCTTCACTGGAAGGGAAAAATTTACATTCCATTTGTTTTCCAAATAAATAAGTTACACAGCTGTATTTCTCAAGAAACTGCAAAAGACTCAAACTTAATTCTAAAATTTGGTTTTCCAGACTCAATTTCTACATGTGGGGATTTTTTTTTTTTGCCATAGGACTTAATGATGTAAAGGGTGACATTGATCAAGCTGCACTGTATTTCTAAACTGCTTTGTTGAATGGCAATCATCGTGTAACTTCTTAAATATGACAAAAATATTTTGGGAAATATGTAGATGGAATAATATTAAAGATTAAGCCAGAAGTAAATGAATTAGAGACTAAAAGAACTATTCAAAGAAACAACCAAAAAAGTTTTCTTTGAAATGAAAAAAGATGAGTCCTTAGGAAATCAAACAAAAAAGAGAAAAGAAATGATTCAAATGAATAAAATCAGTGATAATATAGGGATAATTCTGAATTATAAGAAAAAACTTTGAAAGTCATTACACTAACAAACTCAAAAATCTGGTAGAAATGGGGGGCTGGGGATATAGCCTAGTGGCAGGAGTGCCTGCCTTGGATACACGAGGCCCTAGGTTCGATTCCCCAGCACCACATATACAGAAAACGGCCAGAAGGGGCGCTGTGGCTCAAGTGGCAGAGTGCTAGCCTTGAGCGGAAAGAAGCCAGGGACAGTGCTCAGGCCCTGAGTCCAAGGCCCAGGACTGGCCAAAAAAAAAAAAAAAAAAAAAAAAAATCTGGTAGAAATGGAATCATTCCTATGTAATATTAATGAAACAAAACTGAGTCAAGGGCTGGGGATATGGCCTAGTGGCAAGAGTGCCTGCCTCGTATACATGAGGCCCTGGGTTCGATTCCCCAGCACCATATATACAGAAAATGGCCAGAAGTGGTGCTGTGGCTCAAGTGGCAGAGTGCTAGCCTTGAGCAAAAGGAAGCCAGGGACAGTGCTCAGGCCCTGAGTCCAAGCCGCAGGACTGGCCAAAGAAAAACAAACCTGAGTCAAGTAAGTGGATATAAAGAATTAAGGCAAATAAATATATAACACGTAATGCAATTAAAATAACAACAAAAATTCTAAGTCCTAACTGTTTAACAAATAAATTCTATAAAAACTAAAACCAGGAGTCTGAGAAGCTCGGCCCAGCCGGACCCCCTCTGTCCTCCACGTGTAGACGCTGCTCTGCCGCCATGGGTAAAGGCAACCTGAGCAAGCCGCGGGTCAAGATGTCCTCCTACGCCTTCTTCGTGCAGACATGCTGGGAAAAGCACAAGAAGAAGCACCCGAACTCTTTGGTGAACTTCGCCGAGTTCTCTAAGAAGTGTTCAGAGAGATGGAAGACCATGTCTGCCAAGGAAAAATCCAAGTTTGAAGACATGGCAAAAAGTGGTAAAGCTCGCTACGACCGGGAGATGAAAAATTATGTTCCTCCCAAAGGTGGTAAGGGCAAGAAAAAAGATCCCAATGCTCCGAAAAGACCACCATCTTCCTTCTTCCTGTTTTGCTCTGAACATCGCCCAAAGATCAAGAGTGAGCACCCGGGCCTCTCCATTGGGGATACTGCAAAGAAATTGGGTGAGATGTGGTCTGAACAGTCGGCCAAAGATAAGCAGCCCTATGAGCAGACAGCAGCTAAGCTGGAGGAAAAATATGAGAAGGATATTGCTGCATATCGTGCCAAGGACAAAAGTGAAGCAGGAAAGTAGGGCCCTGATAGGCCAACTGGCTCAAAGAAGAAGAATGAGCCAGAAGATGAGGAAGAGGAGGAGGAAGAGGAAGAAGATGAAGATGAGGAGAAAGAGGATGAAGATGAAGAATAAATGGCAACTTGTGTGGAACGTGTGTGTGCACTCAGGCAATTGTTTTGCTAAGAATGTGAATTCAAGTGCAGCTCAACATTAGCTTCAGTATAAAAACTGTACAGATTTTTGTATAGCTGATGATTCTTTGTAGAGAAAATACTTTTTTATGCAGATTGTAGCTTTTTGAAGGGCTACTACATACCAGTAAGATTTTAAAGCTTTTGATGTTGAATGTTCCTAAATATTTAATGGTTTCTTTATATTTAATGGTTTCTTTAATTTCTTGTAGCACAGCAAACTTCATAGGAATGAGTGATAAATTTTGGGTTTTTTAGGATGTTGAATTTTGTTTTTTTTAAAAATTTGTAATGAAATTATGTATATTAAAAAAAAAACTAAAACCAATACTTCTGAAAGTCATCCATGGAACAAAAAGTGAAGTATTACTGTAAAATTCATTTTACTGAACTGGCATTATATTCAGCCCAATAACAGAGACACAATAAAAAATGATAACAAAAACCTAGAGAATTGTTACTTTCATGAGCCTAGATGGAGAACTCCTTAAAATACTTGCCACCTGAATTCAACAACAACAAAAAATATGATATCTCAATCAAGTTCATTTGATCACGGGGATTCACCATGTGTCAGTCATGAGTGCAATACAGCACCATTAACACATCCAAAGACAAGACTCACATGATCATCTCAGCAGGTGCAGAAAAAAGCCTTAGATAGTCCAACATCCTTTTGTGATAAACAATCTAGAGAATTTAAGGAGAAAAAGAACATACATGGTAAACATACAAAAGGCTATTTATGAAAAACCCGCGGCTGACATCATAAGAACAGAGAGAATGAAGTCAGGAAAAGGCCTGTTTGTCATAGTTTTAAAAAAATATATCAGTGTACCTAGAATTCAACCCAACAAAGGAAGGAACTAGAAAACTTTACAAAACCTTTATAAAGAAACTGAAGGCAAGATTAGGAAATAGAAAGACCACTCATGTTCATGACATTGAACAGTTTAATATCATAAAACAGCAATACTACAAAAGACAATCTACAAACTAATTGCAACACATATCAAAATACCAGTGCCATTCTTCACTAAGATAGAGAAAATAATTCAAAATTTACATGGACTCACAAAATGCCTCAAATTACAAACGAATTCCAAGGGGAAATATGTAGTGTTGGAAATATCAGGATTCCACATGTCAAACATAGTAATAACAGCTTGGTAATGGCAGAAAAATAAATTTATATATCTACATCCAAATAGTACTTGACAAGGGAGTGAAAAATAGAGGCTGGACAAAGAAGGCCTCTTCACTTACTGGTGGTGGATAACTGGAAATTCATGAGCAAAAAATTTAAATGGATTCCTAGATGTCACCTTGTGTGAATATCAATTCAAAATGGTTCAAAAACTTCAATATAAGACATGAAACTTGAAAATTACTACAGGAAACAGTACAAGAAAAGTTAGAACTTATTGACATAGTCGGGAACTACCTGATTAGAGTCCAGAGGCTCAGCAAATCAGAGGGAGTATTGACAAATAAGATTACATCAAGGTTAAATTTTCTGCCTAGAAAATGACATAGTTAATAGACTACAATCACAGCCTACTGAATAGGACAAGATTCTTTCTAGATATACATTGAAGGACTAGTCTAATATCCTGAGTACAATAAACTGTCAATGAATCAAACCCTGAGCTGGTAAATAGGCAGAACAGCTAAATGGAGACTTCTCTGAAGAACTAGTACAAATGGTGAGTAAAAACATGAAGAAAAACATGCTGAAAAATCACTGACCATAAGGAAAATGAAAAACAATATTAAGAGTCTATGTCACTTCAGTAAGAATGGCCATCATCAAGAACACAAACCAAAGGAGGTACCCATGGGAATGTAGTAGAATAGTAACTCTAACAGACTATTAGTGGGTATGTACACTACTCCAATCAGTGTAGAAAAACTGGAGATTCTCAAAAACCAAACAAATACTACCCTATAATCCAGTGACCATTCTTGGGCAATTAATCTATCTAGTATAAAATCAAAACCACAAATCAAAATATTAAATCAGAGGCCAGTTTGTGTTGAAGTTGTACAATCATTTACTAGGACTTTACAAAGAAAAAACTCCACACTTCTACTAGTGTATCTAGACAGCAGAGTACTTTGAGGGGAAAATGAAATCTATTGAAGTTCAAACATATATGTAAAAGGTGCTTCACATTTACTAGACATAAAGACAATTGGCCTAAAATAAAGCTTAGGAACAAACATGTTTATGAAAAACAATGTAGAGAACATTTTTTGAAAAAATTTTTTAACAAATTTCTTTGGGAGCTGTTCTCTTACTATTATTGGCAGACTAAACTAAGAAATTCATTGATTATTTCCTTGAAATAAAAGGTGTAGGTTTTAGAAATTGTTTTCTTCAGAAGATTTTGGTTCCCTGCGTATTGTATATATGTTTATTGGAAGTAGGGAAGGGAAGAGGACCATCAAAATGGAGAGAAAAAGGATAAAAGACAAACCAATGCAGCAACAGAAATACTTACAAAACTATATGCTGTAAACCAACTGTACAATGGGGGGAGGGCCTAGAGAGGGAGGAAGGTGGGAGAAAAATGAGGAAGGCGGTAACAAGGTTGGTAAGAAATGTACTCACTGAGCTATGTATGAAACTGTAAACCCTCTGTACATCACTTTGACAATAAATAAATGAAAGAGTGACGGGTAGTTCAAAAGGAACTGAACTGCTTCCTTCATTAGCCTTCATGTAATCCTCCTGATTCAACTTTGGTCATGTATCTCTTTTTGTTTCACCACCTCATTCAGAAATCACTAATCCCCCCAGGTCTTCTGCTACTCATCCTGACCAGTTCATCAAGTATCCCACTGAGAATTCATACTGGGTATGATATTTCAATATCAAAATAATGGATATAAAACAACTTCTACCACACATAGAGTGCTAGTTATTAAATATTCATTTAACAAATATATATTGAGAGATATTCTCAAACATAGCCTCTTGTCTGCGGCTATACAGATGGGATGATGAGATGAACAGAAGTTATTTTGATTTTTGTAAACTGTCTTTGTATGCAAATGAAATGCTAGACAATTGTCATATGACTCATGTGATAAAAATATTAATGCCACTGGAAGGAAAAAAGTTACTCACCTATTCTTTAAGGACATGTTGATTAAAAATATTCCCTAGCAACCACACAGGCAAACAGGATTCCATGACCCAAGAATCCTGTGGACACTAACCTGCTGTTGGTAGAGAATAAGTTAAGTAACAGCACGTTCCTGCATCTTCTGTCCTGCATCTTCTGAAGGATGCTATCCGACAATTACAGAAAAGCCACCTACACTGAACTTTATCTCTCAGAGATTAGGTAACACAAGAAGACAGGGAATGGTCACATAGAGCCTCCATCATGTGCCAGCAGGGATATCTAGAACCCCAAGTGTGCACATGTGACATCCTCTGGGACCTTGAGAAGCTGAAGGCAGTAGGCATCATGCTCACAAGACTACACCAAATCTGAAAACAGGGCACGAAATAAAAAAAAGACAGGTATAAATGTCCATATGCACCCTGATTCCCTTTTTGTGAAAAAAAACAGAAAGAACAAATAGTATGGCATATGGACATCAGTAGAAATAAGGACTGGCTATTGGTCACAAGAAATCTTTATGTTCAAAATAATAAAACTGCATTTGGCCTGGTATAGTAGGGTATACCTGTAGTCCAAGATACTGAAAATATTGAAGTAGGAGGAATCACTTCAGGTCAGTAGCTCAAGATCACCCTGGGAAACATGGAGGACTCTACTGAAAAAATGTAAGAAAACAAAAGATTGTTGTTCCCCAATTTGGAGGATGGAGAGGCCCCTTAGAGTTAGTGCACTTAGCAATGCTGATCTCTCAACTTTCTTACCCAGGGAATAAATTTTGTGATGAGTGTAAACCTGGGTCAAATTGATGGAAAAGTTTCCCCAAGAGACCAAGCAGGCTGACAGGGAGGCCAAGAAGACTGAACAGAATTTTCCTAGCGGTTAAACACACTTAAGCACCAGAAGATCCCATTGTCCCATTAGAGAAAAACCACCGAAACTGAATTTCATCTCTGATGATTTGTGTGGTGACATGTGTCATGCACACAGGACTACAGTGAATCCAAAGAACACATTTCTCCTTGCCACTAGCAAGGAAACCATTTTCTGGTTCACTTCACCTGCCTGACTTCTGAGGTATGGTCAGTTTTGCCTATGCACATGAGTATGGGGGAGTCATGAGGCAGGAGAGTGGGCAAATCTTAGTAGGAGAATGAAACAGCAGGTCAAGGGCAAGGAGTTTTAAGCAGATTATGAAGCATGTAGTTTCTCATCGTTTTAAGCAGAATATGAAGCATGTAGTTTCTCATCATTTGGCAGGTGCTCCAGCAATGAAAAGGCAAGCCACTGATACACTTGGTAGAGGAACTCACAAAGTCTGGCAAGAAATGAAAGAAGCCTCATGTAAATGCACTTATTCACTAAAAACCCCTTTTGGTGAGATGTCCAGGAAGGGCAGATGTGTACAATGAACCAAGTTGGTGGCTGCCTGGGGCCAAGGTTAGCAATGTGGACTGGCCACATGGAGCACAAGTGAACTCTAAGGAGTCCTGGAAATGTTCTTAAAACTACATTGCACTTAGACAACACCCAAGGCACAGTATTAAACAAACAACCAATGAAAAAGCATTAGTGATTCCCAACCTCTGATGCTAGTGAGGCCCTGTAATAGAGTCAGTGCAAGTGAGCCCTGGTTTCTAAACTTTCCAGCCCTGGGCATGTACAAGTGAATGAGCAAGCATTTAGATGAGTGTAGGCCTAGATGTGAGTAGCCCCAGCATGCAGCAGCCAGCAGCCGTTACCAGCACTGCACCAGGGATGTCTAGCTTAGTTACACTCTCAGATGACAAAAATATTAAACACGAGAAACAAAAATGAACTTCTACTTATCTGCCATCCATTATACCAATATCACGTTCTCAAGTACATTTAGGAACAATTCTGAAATGGGAGTGGAAAAGAAAAACAAGGAAAAAGAGGTATAAGGCTCTTCTTTCTGGCTCTATCACTGCTAGCAATTTAAGAAACCTCCCTGTCTATGCATTCTCTTAGCAGTCCTGAAATGGTAAGTGAGGAATTCCTATCCCTTTGAGACAATGAAAGGAATCAGCTGAATTTGTCTGCATGGTTTAATGGGCCTTATCTTTCCTAAGGTGGCTGTTAATACATCACAGTATATTTATAATATATCTTGCAATTGACCTGGAAATTCATGACATGTTACAAATAAAATCTTAGTTCTCTATTTTCAGAAGTGGTCATATTTATATGAGCCTATTCTTGTGGAGGAAGAAACAAAAATCAAATTTCACCTTGACTTATACAAAAGTCTAAGTAATACTGAAATATTCAGCTTGACTTTTTAACACAATTTAACATAATTATATATGTCACTTCATGAAATTTCTAATAGAATTAGTTTTCTCCTCCAATATCTCCTCTTGGGAGTTATATCTGATCTTGTTACCAGTTTTCTTCACAATCCATCAGGAAATGAGCAAATTGTGTTCTTGTTTCTTGACCATGAATTAGTTCATTCTGAAAATCATGTAAGAAGACATGGTAAGACCAAGCCCCATGCATATACCATGTAAGGGAAATAGTAAAAACTTGTTCTACTCAAAAGTCTGTTGCCCAGGTACAATTCTGGGTCCTTTTTATGTTGGTCTTAAATTGATAAACTGTAAAGATTGTTATTCAAGTGTGATACCATTGTTGTAATTATTTTCTACATGCCATGTGAAACCGTACCCTTTCTTTTCCTAACTTGTATTCCCTTCCTGTGGTTTCACCCCTGCTATCATTGTATCTGATCTTAGAACCCTGGATACTGTATACATGTTTATTAGAACTAGGGAAGGCAAAGGGAATACCAAACTTGAAAGACAAACAATAAACAGACAAACAATTCCCAAAGCAATATGTACAAAGCCATTTCGTATAAACCAACTCATGGGGGAAGAGGGAAAGGGGAAGGAGGGGGGGGAGGGCTAAGGGAGGAGGTAACAAGTTGAACAAGAAATGTATTCACTGCCTTACATTTGAAAATGTAACCCCTCTGTAATTCACTTTGACAATAAAGGGAAAAAAATAACAATAAAATTTAAAAAATGATTGTTGACTCTTCTCAATATGGTACTTAGTGAAACTGTCTTACGCTCTCAATCCATTCTTAATCAGCATAATTGATTTAGGTTTAATTTTTTATTCTCTATATTTATACTAACTTGTCTGATTGTTTCTATTGCTTTTTTATCACCTTAAAGAGGTTTTGATACAGTAAAATCAGATTTCCTGGCTTACATACAATTTACTATGTTATTATAACACTGAATATTCCCTGGATTCGGTTTTCTACTATAAATTTAGAATACCTCTATATTAGTAATGTTAGTTGGACAGAAATTTCTAAAAGGTGACATCCTTAACCACTATTTAGCATAAAATTTTAATCCACAAATCAAACCAATACATCAAAAGGCAATATGCGTCAAATTATAGGTTATTGATCAATTTCTAGGAATAATCCCTAACAGGCTTGATAATAAAAATGCATTTGATGTTGAAAATGAACTTGTGAGTGGGAATGGGAGGGAAGGCATGATAACAAACTTCACTCTATTTTATTATCACACTAAATTTAAAGGTGAATCAATTGTTTCCTTCAAGGCAATCATAGATTTGGATAGGCAATTATTTGGGGGAAGTTTTTAAAAAGTCACTAGTAGAGAAGACAAAAGGAATTACATTTCTATCTTGCTTTCTCTTAGCCCTCATGATTCCAATGTGGACCTATCACTCTTAGTGGGATTACTAGCCCACAAGATTGCATTCAGAGTCTCTAGCCCTAGATATTCTTTTGCTACCCTCCTAATGTGACAGGTTCTTCAGATATTCCATTGAGTATTCATACAAAGTATGATATTGTCAAAATAATCAGCATAGCACAACAGCTAACAAGAGTGTTATTTACCAATTTTTCATTTCACAAACTTTGAGCAGTTTTTATATCCATGACCTCTGCCAAGAGCTGGAGATATATCACAGGTTATGTATAACACAGGTTATTTCTATACTTGTTGACTGCAATAATTTTTTTTTGTTAAAAATGATACTAAAAATTATTGTGAAAACCAGATGATGAACAGCATTAACACCACAAAAAAAAGAAAAGGCACTCACCGATTCATGTGAGAATTTAAGGATAAGTTGATGAAAAAGGGTCCCCAGGAGAACCAGCAGGTAGACAGGGAGCCCAAGAAGCCTGAGTACAGCAACATTTAAACACCAGATGCTTCCTGCTAAGTCTGGAGAGTGCTTTTGGCCCATTACAGAAAATTCACCTAGTCTGAGCTTCATCTCCAAGGGATTAAATGTGTCACAGTGGAAGAGAATGGAATGGTCATTTTGTCTCAGCTGTGACATGAAGAACCCTGAGCCTTCCACTATGACACGCCTAGTTCAAAAATGTCTTCCTTAATTTTCTGCATATGTGAAGGCTGAAGATATTATGCACACAGGACTAAAGTCCAAAAGGATACATTTCATCTCATATGCTAGTAGCAAGGAAACTCTTCCATCCCTTGCTTCAAAGCCTTATGGAAAATGAATAAAATTATATTGCCACACAATAGCTATTTTTTACATCTTATACCTAAATTGAGAAACTAAAAAGATTTCTAGTATTTCTTTTTTTCCAGGACAAACCAGAGTAAAAACCAGAAAATGAAAACTGAATTGGGCCTTGCAGGGTATGGTGCTCCTGTAAACACAGCTATGTAAAAGGCTGAGGCCTTCAGCCCAGGAGTTCAAGACTTGCCTGAAAACATGCAGGGCACTACTCAAACAGCCAGCAAACAAAACAAAGCTCAGGTGTTTACTAACTCAAGCTGGGCAGGCCTTATGAAAGTAATGCAGTTAACAGTCCCACATCTATTCTTTCCAGGCATAAACACACTTGTAAGTAAACAAATCTTTAATTCTAAGTCTGGCAAGAGAAAAAGAGGGTTGTTTTAATAATGAGTTCATGCTGGGGTTGGAGCCATAGTGGTTGGGACATTGACTAGCATATACCACATTCTGGGTTTCATCCGAGTAATATACATATATATATAACCGAGTAATATATATATATATACACACACACACATATATGTGTGTATGTACATGTAGATATATGCACGTGTATATATTAATATATACACATGTATGTGTATATTGTATACATTTATACTTATATATGTCATATGTGTACTTACATACACATATGTGGGATTTTTGAATCAACACTCTCAAAATGAACAACATTCTCAAGATAAACAACATTCTCAAAATAATGACACTATAGAAACAGGTAGCAGAGTCATGATTGCCAGGATGTTAGGAGTGGTGGGGTACACAGTTTTGAATACTCAGAGCATCAGTAAGGGGTCTCTGTATTCATCGAATACTTTTCTGCCCCAATCAAGGCAAAGATATGTGTTATTAAATGGCATACCTCTGTAAATACATTGGAACAATGTCAATTTCTTGGTGATATTGCAACTTGGTTATGTAAAGTGCTATCAATAGTTGAAGCTGAGTGAGTGATATGAGAACTCTTTAAACCTAAATGTAGAAATATTCTAATCTCTAAATGAAACAAAAGAAAAACATACACAAACCATTCTTAGTTTTTTTTTTTTTGTTTTTGTTTTTAAATTTTTTTTTATTATCAATTGAACATAAATTTTTTTTTTTTACAAGGTGCTGTGCAAAGAGGGTGCAGTTACATAGTAGGGCATTGTGTACATTTCTTGTGGTATCTTACAACCTGTTTTCCCATCCCTTGTCTAGGTCAGGTAGACCCATATGCAGTATACAATGTATCAAGCACATATACAGTGATCACAGACTTGGTCTCTACTGTCTCTCCATCTCCCTTTGTTAACAGTCATATATCAGGGAGATCATGCCCCTTTGTTTTCTGTGTTCTAGGCTTGTCTCACTCAACATTATTTGTTCGAGTTCTGACCATTTCCCTGCAAATAACAATATTTCACCATTCCTAATCGCTATGTAGTATTCCATTGTGTATAAGTACATTTTTTGGATCCATTCATCTGTGGAGGGGCATCTGGGTTGTTTCCAAATTTTGGCTATTGTGAATTGTGCTGCGATAAACATGGAAGTACAAATGTCCTTTTGATATCTTGGGTTTTGCTGTTTAGGATAGATGCCTAGGAGTGGTATGGCTGGGTCATAGGGTAGGTCTATATTGAGCTTTTTGAGAAACCTCCATACTGTTCTCCAAAGTGGCTGTACTAATTTGCACTCCCACCAACAATGGAGAAGGGTTCCTCTTTCCCCACAGCCCCTCCAGCATTTGTTGTTTCCTGAGTTCAGAGTATAGGCCATTCTAACTGGGGTGAGGTGGTATCTCAGGGTTGTTTTTATTTGCATTTCCTTTACTAGCAGGGATGTTGAGCATTTCCTCATGTGTTTCATTGCCATTTTTATATCTTCTCTTGTGAAGTCTCTCTTTAGCTCTTTTGCCCATTTCCTAATAGGTTTATTGGGCTTGGAGTGGCTTAGTTTTTTGAGTTCTCTGTAGATGACAGATATCAGGCCTTTGTCTGTTGCTGTGCTGGTAAATATCCTTTCCCATATCGTTGGCTGTCTTTCTATTTTGGTGGCTATGACCTTAGCTGTGCAGAAACTTTTTAATTTGTAGTAGTCCCATTTGTTGAGTCTTTCCCCTATTTGTTGTGCGCCTGGGACTCTATTCAGGAAGTTCCCTCCTGTGCCTATAAGTTCTAGTGTCTTTCCTACTCTGTCCTTCAGTAGTTTCAAGGATTCAGGTCTGATGTTGAGGTCCTTGATCCATTTTGAGTTGATCTTGGTGCATGGTGATAGGCTTGGGTCTACTTTGAGTTTTCTGCATATGGCTGCCCAGTTCTCCCAGCACCAGTAGTTGAAGAGGCTATGTTTATTCCATTGTTTGTCTTTAGCTCCTTTGTCGAATATCAGTTGGCTGTAAGAGTGCGGTTTTATTTCTGGGTCTTCAATTCTAATCCACTGGTCTTCCGATCTGTTTTTATACCAATACCATGCTGTTTTTGTTATGATGGCCTTGTAGTAGAGCTTGAAGTCTGGTATGGTGATACCTCCTGCACTATGTTTTTTGCCTAGAATTGCTTTGGCTATTCTAGGTTTTTTGCTGTTCCATATGAATTTATGGATTGGTTTCTCTATTTCAGTGAAGAATGTGGCTGGGATTTTGATAGGTATTGCATTGAATTTGTATAACAATTTGGGCAGTATGGCCATTTTCACTATATTGATTCTGCCTACCCATGAGCATGGGAGGTCTTTCCATCTCCTTGTGTCTTCTTTGATTTCCCTTATTAGATTTTTGTAGTTTTCATTGAATAGGTCCGTCACGTCCTTGGTTAAGTTGATCCCTAGGTACTTTATTCTTTTTTTGGCTACTGTAAATGGAATCGTTTCCATAATTTCCTTTTCTGTTTGTCTATTGCTGGTGTACAGAAAAGCTGCTGACTTTTGTGGATTGATTTTGTATCCTGCTACTTTGCCAAATTGGTTTATTAGATGTAGGAGTTTGGGTACTGGGTTTTTTGGGTCCTTGAGATATAAGATCATGTCGTCTGCGAATAGGGATAACTTGATTTCTTCCTTGCCGATGTGTATCCCTTTGATGTCCTCCTCTTGCCTTATTGCTATGGCTAGGGATTCCAGTACTATGTTGAACAGAAGTGGGGAGAGTGGGCATCCTTGTCTTGTTCCTGTGTTTAGGGGGAATGATTTAAGTTTCTCTCCATTTAATATGATATTAGCAGTTGGTCTGTTGTATATGGCTTTTATTGTTTTGAGGAATGTTCCCTCTATTCCTGTTCTCTCCAAAGCTTTTAATAGGTATGGATGTTGTATTTTGTCAAAGGCTTTTTGGGCATCGACTGAGATAACAATGTGATTCTTGATTTTAGTTCTGTTTATGTGGTGAATTACATTGATTGATTTACGGATGTTGAACCATCCTTGTGACTGAGGGATGAAGCCTACTTGGTCATGATGTATGATATTCTTGATCACTTTCTGGATCCTGTTAGCTAATATTTTATTGAGGAGCTTTGCATCTGTGTTCATTAGTGATATTGGTCTGTAGTTCTCTTTTTTTGTTGGATCTTTGCCTGGTTTGGGGATGAGTATGATATTAGCTTCGTAGAATGAGTTCGGGATTTTTCCCTCCGTTTCTATTTCGCGGAAGAGTTTGAGGAGTATTGGAATTAGCTCCTCACTAAAGGTTTTGTAGAATTCATTGGTGAATCCATCTGGGCCTGGGCTTTTCTTAGTAGGGAGGTTCTTGATTACCTCCTGTATCTCACCGTAAGTTATTGGTTTATTTAGTTGATTTATTTCTTCTTGGTTCAGTTTGGGCAGTTTGTACTTCTCTAAGAATTGATCCATTTCTGTAAAATTATTGTTTTTTGTTGAGTAGAGGTTTTGGAAATAGCTCCTTATGATTGTTTGAATATCGTGTGTATTTGTTGTAATTTTTCCTGTGGAGTCCCTGATTTTACGAATATGAGTCTCTTCTCTTCTTTTTTTTGTGAGTCTTGCAAGGGGTCTGTCAATTTTGTTTATTTTCTCAAAGAACCAGCTTTTAGTCTTATTTATTTGTTGAATGGTCTTTCTATTTTCAATCAGATTTATCTCTTCTTTAATCTTTGTAATCTCTCCCCTCCTAGTCGTTTTAGATTCTGTCATTTCTTGTTTCTCCAGTTGTTTTAGTTTCATCGTGAGGGTATTCACCTGCTCTGCTTCCATTCTTTTAATGTGGGTACTGAGTGCAATGATCTTGCCCCTCAGTACTGCCTTAGCTGTGTCCCATAGGTTTCTTTGTGATGTGTTTTCTTTGTCATTGTGGCTTATGAATTCGTTGATTTCATCTTTAATTTGATCTGTGGCCCAAGTGTTGGATAGCAGCGTGGGGTTTAGCCTCCAAGAGTGTGTATAGGCTCTGTGGTATCCTTTGTTGTTGAGGGTTACCTTTAATCCACTGTGATCAGATATAATACATGGGATGATGTCAATTCTTTTGTATTTGCTGAGGTTCTTTGTGTGGGCTATGACGTGGTCTATTTTGGAATATGATCCATGGGCTGCTGAAAAGAAGGTGTATTGGGTCTCTGTAGGGTGGAAGGTTCTATATAGGTCTGTTAGATCCATTTGGGCAATGGTGTTATTTAGGTCCTCAGCTCCCTTACTAATCCTCTGGGTGTTGGATCTGTCTCTTGGAGAGAGAGGAGTATTAAAGTCACCCACTATGATTGTGTTTGCATCTATCTTGCTCTGTAATTCTGTGAGAATTTGCTTGACATATGTCGGGCCTCTTTTGTTCGGTGAGTATACATTTATCACCGTGATGTCTTGATTCTGGATTTTTCCTTGTATCAATATGTAGTGTCCTTCTTTGTCTTTTTGAGTGGACTTTAAAGAGAAATCCAGCTTGTCTGAGATCAGGATGGCTACACCTGCCGTTTTGGTGGGTGCATTTGCTTGGTAGATCTTGCTCCATCCTTTCATTCGAAGCCTGTTTTTGTCCCTTGCTGTAAGGTGGGTCTCTTGTAGACAACAGATGTCAACTTTTTGCTTGCGGATCCATTCTGCCAGTCTGCTCCTCTTGATCGGGGAGTTTAAGTCATTTATATTTAAAGAGATCAAGGATAAGGGTGTTTTTTCTCCTTCCATTTTCTTGTTGGGCTGTTTTTTCCTGTTGTTTTTTTTTTTTTTCTTCTTGTCTTTAGTGAGCTTGTGTTTCTGCTGGACTTTGGCTATTGAAGTTTCTTTCTGAATCTGTCTGTGTGTCTTTTACGATCTCTGTTGGGTGGGCTTCCCCTCTTAATATTCGCTGTAGGGCTGGTTTTTTATTCACATACTCCTTTAGCTCCTCTTTGGTGTGGAAAGATCTGGTTCTCCCTTCGAATGTGAACTCCAGTTTCGCTGGATATTTGATCCGAGGTTGTAAATTGTTATTCTGAAGTACTTGGATGGTGTTCTTCCACTCACTTCGAGCTTGGTAAGTTTGTGTGGATAAGTCGGATGTTATTCGAATCCTCTTCCCATTGAAAAAAGTTTCCTTCTTTGCTTTGGCTGAATTCAGAATTTGCTCTTTAATCTTGAGGTCTGTAGTCTTGAATATTATGTGCCTTGGGGTGGTTTTCCTGGGGTCTGGCCTGCCAGGTGTCCTATAGGCTTCGGTTACCTGGATGGGGTCCCCTGTGAGATTGGGGAAGTTTTCTGCAATAACTTTATTGAGAACATGATTAAGCCCTCTGCTCTGATATTCGGCTCCTTCTTCTATTCCAATTATGCGCAGATTATATCTCTTGTCTTTGTCCATTAGTTCCTGGAGTAATCTTCCCTGAAGCTTCACCTTTTCTTGGAGTGTGGTCATTTTCTGGTTGTTGTCAGCTGCTTCATCGTCCAGGCGAGAGATTCTGGATTCCATATGGTCCACTCTTTGTGTTATGGTTTCAATTGCGGAGTTTATGGATGTCAGAGAGCTATTCATGGTTGTCATATCAGCTCTGATCGTGGAAATTTCTTCCTTTAAAGAGTTGTATTTTAAATCTATTTTTTCATGCATTTCAATTCTCAGGGTGTGGAGATTTTCTTTAAAGGCGGCTTGCATTGTATCCATTTTTGCTTCCATTTCTTTAAACGAGGCTTGCATTGTATCCAGTTTTGCTTCCATTTCTTTCTTGGCTTCCTGGGTGTCCTTCCAGATTTCCGCTCTAAACTCCTGGAATTGTTTTCTGATTTCATTTCTGACGGTTTCGATCATTCCTGTTAACATGTCCTCATTTGCTTTTTTATTCTCCATCTCCTCTCCAGTCGTGCTGCTTTTTGGAGCTGGCGAGTTGGCTTGTCCTTTGATGAACTGAGTTATGTTTCTTTGTGATTTGCGCATCTGGAAGTCTGTGTAGATCTTCCCTCCCTTCTGTGTAGGCGTGTCTGCGTCAGCAGGTGCTGTCGCTGTGGCCCCGCCCACCAGTGCAGGGCACGCCTATCAGAGCGGGCGCTTTCGCCGGGGCCCCGCCCTCCTGTGCACTGTGAGTCCCCTACAACAGGCACTTAAGTGGGGTCTGCCTCCCAGAGCGAGCCCTGGGTTGTTGGGTTGTGCTTGCGCCCTCCCGCGAGTCCGTTGGGGGGGGGGAAGCAGTATGTGTGGGGCCCAGTGGGATCGACTGTCCGGGTGTGGCTTGGCACCCTCAGACCTCGCCTCCGCTTCGAGGAGGGGGAACGAGATCAGGCTCAGGTGACCCTGCTGGGCTGGTATTGCCCACCAGCGCCTGTGATTTTAGTTGTAAGAGTCCGCAAGGTCTAGGCGCCTCGGGTGGGGCTTGCCCTGCCGGCCGTCCCTGGCCCCTGTTGGGAAGGGGACGGGGCCGGTTCTGCCAGTTCAGGAACCTTTGGGGGCTTGGGGCTGTTCCGCCCTTCCCCTGCTAGACTGGCTTCCCAGTGCCTGCTGGGAGCTTCCCGCCTGATTTGGGGAATCTTTGTTCCCACGGGAGTGGGGAGGGGGAGGGAGGGAGATATATCGTCTTTGTCGGGCTTGGGTCTCCCGTTGGGGGAAGGGATTATGGGGGACTCACTTTTGCTGCTTTGTGTGTGTGTCCCGCACCGCCGTTGGCCCTTCAGGGGTTGGCGAAGTGTCGTGGTGGCTCCCCCGTTCCCTCTTTCTGCCGCGCTGGGTTCCCTTGTCCGAATCCGGTGTGGACCCGAACTTCTCGTCGCTGCTGGGTGTGTCTTGGTCCGCACCCTGCTTTGTGTCCGTGGGGTCTCCCGCTATATGGATTCTGCGCTCCTGGCAACCTGTCTGCCGATCGCCGGGTTTCCCTTTCCCAGCCTGACCCTGTTTGGGCCAGGGCCGGCTGGTGGGGGGAGGGTGCCCCGATTAATCTCCGGCTCCGTGTAGGTTTTCGGTTCTTCTTTTTTGCTCCTTTTTGTTTTCCTGCGTTTCTCCACTGCTTCTGGATGCTGGTTTTGCTGGGTTCTTGGTGGAGTGTTGGGTGTTGGAGTTCCCAGCTCGCTATTCAGTTGGTGCGAGTCGGGGTGCCTCCCTATTGTCTCGGCGCCATCTTTCTCTCTACCATTCTTAGTTTTGATGTGTTCTAAAAGGGAAATGCCAGTCGACCTGAAGAGTGTGTAAATCAGAAGATCCTTCAGATTCAAGGATCCAAGAGTCACAAGAAGAAGAAATACTCAACAAAATGGGAACCATTAATTAAAAGGAAATAGCAGACTGAAGATGAGGGTGAGAATCAGGAGAAGAGGAAACAGAATAAAAACATTCCAAATCTTGACTATCTGGTTTTATTGAATGTGCAAAACAAAAAGTTGGCCTATAGTAAGAAGTAGTGAGATGCCAAACCATATTTTTAATTGCGTAACAGACTTGTAGATTTGATAGGGAAATATAAACTTAATGGGTCAATGTTTATTTATTCAAAGACAAACTGACAAAAATGACAATAATGGCAAGGAAAATCATGTACTTGATTGTATACTAGCCCATCACTGAATATGTACAGGAACTCAAAGTAGACTCTATCATAAGACAATGAAAGAACTACATACAAGTTTTGGGAAGCAGCTCTATATCCCTTATGTGACCCAAGTAATGGCCCTGATCTTAGAGCTTTATATAAGATTCAAAACTGCATTTGGACTGATGCTGATTTCACAAGAATTCCACAAAGTTCAAGTCTTACACCTCTACCATTACAGATTGAATCAGTAATGCTTGAAATATACTATAATTTTAAAAATAAAATATTGACTTATGAGAATTGAAAGGTTTCAGAACACAATGCAAGTTACAGAATACAGGCAGGCTTCCACAGCTTAGGTGACATTTAGCCACAGATACAAATGGAATAGCTTCATGGCATGGGAAGAATTCTGTCTCAGAGATTATTTTTTTTTAATTTTTTTTTTTTGGCCAGTCCTGGGGCTTGGACTCTGGGCCTGAGCACTGTCCCCGGCTTCTTTTTGCTCAAGGCTAGCACTCTGCCACTTGAGCCACAGCGCCACTTCTGGCCATTTTCTGTATATGTGGTGCTGGGGAATCGAACCCAGGGCCTCATGTATATGAGGCAGGCACTCTTGCCACTAGGCCATATCCCTAGCCCGAGATTATTTTTTTTAAACAAATAGAAAAAGGAAGTTTGACAGCCAATAATTTCCAAGTGAATAAATATAGAATGTTTGATATTTTAGAGATCACATGGCTAGGTGTCCAACCACCATCTGTGTCTGTATTTCCTAACATAGTCAATGCATGAGACCTATATGTGTATGACAGTACACATGCACACACACAGAAATTTGCAGGCAACCCAGCAGGAGATGTGAAAATCCATCCAAGAGACTCTGAGAGATGCAACTTCAACCTTGCCCAGATCCAACCCATTCTCCTGCCTGCCTCCATCACACATGACTAACTAAGCCTGCTGATTTGGGATGGAAAATACAAGCCCCTTTGGATCCACTGAAGCTGAGACTTTTACGTTGTCATGACCCTTTGCCATCTTGACTATTATTCATTTGTGTTCTCTTCCACCTGCCAGTAATGTTAATCCCCATAAGTTAAACAACAAGGGGTATATGTGTGAAGATGCTGTTTTTCAGTTAGATGCATTTTGGTAAATAGCAAAAAGGTACCAATTTGGATTCTTTTCTTTTTTTTTTTTCCAGTACTGGGCCTTGAACTCAGGTACTGAGCACTGTCCCTGGTTTCCTTTTGCTCAAGACGAGCACTCTGCCACTTGAGTTATAGTGCCACTTCTAGCCATTTTCTGTATATGTGGTGCTGGGGAATCGAACCTAGGGCTTCATGTATATGAGGCAAGCTCTCTTGCCACTAGGCCATATTCCCAGCCCCCAATTTGGATTCTTGGCACAATGCTAGTGCTTATAATTCTTGAATTTAAAAAAAGTTGTTTTAGTTCAAAGGCATTCTGAGAGTTGATTTGGAACACAGAAAACAGCCCAAGTAGCTTTAAAGTGCTAATCAGTTGTTGTTTGAAGACTCCTATGACATCTACTGAGTTTTTTCATGCAGAACTCTGGCACGTATTTGTTGGTCAATTCTCAATAAGTTACAGGTGATTTCTACTACTCCTACTGGTCTCCTTGTTGCTTTAATTGTAAATGAAAAAGGGCTTTTTATGGCCAAGACTCCTTTGAGTTCAGTTCAAAGCCAGCCTGAGCAGAAAAAAAATCCCTCTAAAACTCCATCTCCCCCCAAACCAGCAAAGAGCCAAACTGGAAGCCTGGCTAAAGCATATCATAGTAATGCTAGAAGGGGCACTGTGGCTCAAGTGGTAGAGTGTTAGCCTCGAGCAGAAGTGCTTAGGGACAGTGCCCAGGCCCTGAGTTCAAGCCCCGTGAATGCCCACTGGGACAAGATAGCCAAGCAATGAGCGCCTAGACCTTCAGGATGAGGTCAAACCTGACAATGAGAAACCATGGAGAGGAATAAGAGGAGATGAAGTCACATCCTAAATGGAGTCACTTTAAACTTGCCCTTTCAAAATTAATCAGAGATTGGAGATCAAGAGGAATAGTTGCTTGCCCACCTAAAGTCCATACCTGTCCACATTCCAACTGGACTGGATCAAGAGGAATAGTTGCTTAATCACCTAATATCCATACCTGTCCATACTGCAACTGGACAGGATCAAGAGGAATAATGTCCATACCTGTCCACTTTCCATTTGGACAGGAACTTGCATTCTTGCCCTTGTTACTTGCTATTTGTGTGTGTGTGTGTGTGTGTGTGTGTGTGTATACATACACATATATACATATATAATACATACTATTTATATATTATATATAATATATATTATACACATATATATATATTTATTAGCCTCTGACTGGTTACTCCCAACCAGTCTACTACCCAGTAGCCCCCCTCCCCCCCCAAAAATACCCCTAAACACCACCTTCCTGCCCCTGGTCCATTATTCCTCCTTCCTTTTTGGGTTTATGCTCCAAATAGAACTTTTCTGGCTTGTGGCTAGGGTATGTTTTCCAATGTCATTCATATTACCTGGTCCTGTGAACCTGTCAGCCTTTTGCTTGACTTTTTCAAAAGTCTCTTTTAACAGGATAACATCCCTCACCCAGGATGCCACCTGGGAACATGCAGTTCAAGGCCATCCTGTTACTACAGGCAACTGTAGGCTTCACTTACATGCCCTGCCAAGTGCAGATCTGGAACCTGAAGACCCCAGACCCATTGGCTCTGATAACTATTCTCATGGAAATGATGAAGACCTTTACCAACCAAACTGTCAAGCAAATACTTCTTGGATGGTACCTGGCCAAACAACAAATCAGGGACCCTTGACTACTTCACCCCTTTACAGCAGGAAGTAGTTCCAGAAGAAACAACCTCTGCCCATACTTCCAGCCTGGTACCCCTCCCCAATAAATGGGGGAATGTTAGCATTTCCCCTGCCTCAGGTCTTCAGATCCTCCCATTAGCCCTCAGATCCACCCATACCTAAATTTCCTGCCCTAGAACTATAATTGGCCACTCCCACTCACCATTAAGACCTACCTACTTCTCCTTTAGCCCCAGAGAAGCTGCAACCTGAATAAGGTGAAGAAGCCATGTTGCTCCCTCTTCTGTGGGAGATATAGCCCCACTAATAAACCTCCGTATGAACCATCTTCTCCTGTCTGTGACTATCTCTGCATGGTACCTTGGGATAGTGGGACATGTCCTTTCAAACTGTTTTTTGGTGTTAAGGTCTTTAACTAAGGAACCCATTTTACAAACACACACACACATACACACACATATAACCTCTAAAATTAGGAACAAGACAGGACATTCATTTCATCTACTTATTTCTAATAAAGTACTGAAATTCCTAACCATGACAATAAAAGAAAATATCATAAAAGGAAACCAAGTGGAGAAAGAGGGAAACTATCCCTATCAACAGATAATAATGACTTAATTCTAAAGTACCTAGAGGATCCCCTCACCCCCAGATCCTGAAGCTGATGAATACTTATAGCAAATGAGCAGGAAATGAAAAGGAAAGGAAGTAAAGAGAAAATAAAAACCAGCACTTTTCTATATACCCAAAAAAGAAGAGTAAATTGGGAAAGCAATTGTTTTCAATAACCTGAAAAAGGTAAAATAAAATACCAAGTAAGCAACATATATTAACAGTTAGAAGACTACAGCAATAAAATTTATAAAATGTTGGGGAAATTGAAGAAAAATTTAGAAGTGAAAATACTTCCAAGTTCTCAGACTTACAAAATTAATATTGTCAAAATGAACATACTGCCAAAGGAACTCTACAAATTCAATACAATAGACATAAATATCCCTATGTTATTGTTGACTGAGATAAAGACAATAATACAGAAATCCAAATGAAAGTCCTAGAACAGAAACAGTTTTGAGTAAAATTAGCAATATGGAAGGTAAAACATTCCAAACCTCAAAATTTATTACAGAGCTACAGTAACAAATAAGGTTGATGCTGGCACCAGTGATATAAATTAGAAGACCCTTTAACAAACTCATATACTTAACACACATCTGATATTTGACAAAATAGTCAAAAGTACATGTTAGAAAAAAAGACATTCTTTAAGCAATGGTGTTAAGAATATTGAACATCCATATGTAAAAGAACTAAAACCAGATCTCTTTTTGTGGGTGGTGGTGGTCATGGGACTTGAACTCTGGGTTTGGGTGCTGTCACTGAGCTCAAGGCTAATGTGCTACCACTGGAGCCACAGTGCCACTTCTGAGGTTGTGGTGGTTAATTGGAGATAAGAGTCACATGGACTTTCCTGCCCAGACTGGTTTTGAACCGTGATCCTCAGATCTGATCCTCCTGAGTAGCTAGGATAACAGGAGTGAGGCTTGGTTTAAAACTGGATCTCTGTACTGATATCAAGTCAAAATGGCCCAAACACATCAATTTAACATTTGAAATCTTAAAACAAATACAATACTGACTAGGAGAAATATTGGAACTAATTGGCATACGATGCAGGAACTTTCTGTTTCTGAGTCCAGTCCAGGGCCTCAGCAAATTGGTGATAATTGAGAAATCAGTTTCGAAGAAGGCAAGAAGAGTCTGTACAGCAAAGTACACATTTAATAAAGAAAAAAATCAATGTACCTAATGGAACATCTTTATCAGCTATAGATCTAAAATTATGCAAGGTGCTCAGAAACTAAACCAATGAATGGATAAAGAAGCCATAGAATTTCTCACAAAAGAAGTGAGATTGGCCAACAATTACATGAAGAAATGCTCAACATTCACATTTTAATATGAATCAAACAATATTGAATTTTCAGCTTCACCCCCCAAAAATGTCCTCTATCAAGTATACAAACAATAAATGCTGGTAGGAAAATGAGAAAAAAGGAAGATCATTACACTATTAGTGAAAATGAGTAGTGCAATAACTCTGAAGACAGGTTGAATATTTCTAAAAACTCAACATAGAACTATTCCATGACCAAGCAATACCACTTTTGGTCATCTGTCCTGAGTATTACAAGTCAGTTTGTAGTAAAGACTCTCAAACATCCAGGTTTGCTTCACAATTTACTATAACCAAGGAAAGTAAACAGCCCAATGCCCTATGAGTGGATAATGAAAATGTTCTAGGCATTATACATACAAAATTTTTAAATCTAATGTATAGTATGAATGACTTTTTCCTTTTAAGTTCTTAGAAAATGATTAACAGGCAGGTAAAGGAATAAAATCATTAGTCTTGCTTCCCCTTCATCTAGCCCTCCTGAATCAGCTGTGGACATGTCATCTACTTTGTTTGATCAACTCACCCACTGGCTACAACATTGAGAGTTACTAACCCCAGAAGCTCTTTTGCTACTCTTTGTGAAAGGTTCCTCAATTGTTCCACTGAGTACTAGAGTACAGTATTATCATCTGCTGTCAAAAATGATGAATATAACACAATGGCAACCACTCAAGAGTGTTATTTATTCATTATTGTTTTAGCAGATTTGGCTGAGAGTAAAGTATTGAGGCATAACCATATTCATCCTCATACCTATTCTCCTGCATGAATTCAAGCCCCACAATAAACAAAAAAAAAATTAAGATCTATGACAAACAGCTGTCTGTCTCAAAACAAGACATTTGATTCAGAGAAAGTAAATATTGTTATGTTAAAGAGTTTTTCAAGTGATAAATTCAATCAGGTTTCTATTTGAACCTTATTAAATAAAGCCTACTAAAAAGAACTCCCATCCTTTCCTGAGAAAAGAACCAAACCTAAAGTGAATCTCTACTGCCTGTCTCCCCCCACACACCTCTTTCCCCTTCCCCTTCCCCTTCTCCTCCTCCTCCTCCTCCCTCCTCCTCCTCCTCCTCCTCCTCCTCCTCCTCCTCCTCCTCCTCCTCCTCCTCCTCTTCCTCCTTCTCTCCCATCATACCTGTCAGCACAGCACAGATGAGGTCAACTCTCACCCACTGGTCTTGAGTAATGACATCTGCTCACAAGTCAAACTGTCACTTTATATTCACTGCATTACTCCTCTTCCCAAAACATTCAGCAGTCACAGAGCCAGCTGTGAAAGTACACAGGAGCAATTCCAGCCATTCAGAAGGTGAGGATAAGAGAAACAAAATTCAAAGTCTGTATGGGACAAATGTTAGCAAAAGCTGAGAAAAATCAAAAGAAGAGAGTGCTTGTCCAGCAAGCACAATAACTTGAAATCAATCCTTCTTGCTAGGCATATGTCTCTAGAAGAACTCTAATATGTTTTAAACATATCAGAAAAAAATATAGCTGTAATCATAAGTAAGTCACTTTTAAAGAAATTGCTTGAATTACAAATTTAGCAGTGGTATTTGACTTAAATGTAATTTTAAGTTAATTTGAATAAGATGCCCTTTTCTTTGTCTTTGCTTAACCCTAAGTAGGTCTATAGCCCTGCTGGCATTTTGACCTAGAGAATATGACTTTAAAATTCTGGCCTACAACTCTGAGAGAATAAACTTTTACCTTTTTAAAGTTTGTGGTAAGTTTCCCAGTGTCCACATGCTTATAATGAACATAAGTATGTAGTATACATTAAAATACAAATATGAAAAGTACTGCTGGTGACTAGGGAGATAAATACGTGTTCATAGAAGAATGGGATGGCTGGATTTATTGAAAGTAGACAAGACAATGAAACCTACTAGCAGTTGGCACAGATCCAAGAATACACGTAGAAGCAAGTGAGGAGGAAGAAATGATGCAAAGGAAGAAAAGTGGTGTGCCCCTTACAAATGGCTCTCCCAGCTGAAGAAGCATACCAAGAAGTCAAAAGGTACAGACCAGTTGACCCCAATTAGCGATTGAAGCTGAGGACTGCAGAGACTGGTGCCACCCACACTGACAACTGAGACCTGAAGGTCTTCCCCATGGGTCAGTACTCTGGAATCCAGAAACCTGGAACGGTAATGCAGCCACCCTACAGCAGGCTAAATAAGTACACTGGCAGAGACGACCCTGCATTTCAGTGCAGCTCACTTTTCTACAGTCAGGTTTAGCTGCAGCTGAGGGGTGCATGCTGAAAAAAATCAGAGGTGTGTGGGCTTGGGAATATGAGCTGAGTCCTGGAGGAGGGACTCACAAGTAGTGATTATGTGTTGCACAAGGAATGCATGCACCTACTGGAATAGTTTAAAGAGTTCTGGTACAGAGAATCAATGAAGAGAGACTGAGGCTGGCATCTTTCAGCCAAGCAATTTCAAGACTCCTGATGAGGCAAACAACACAAGCAGCCCTTAATCAGGCTATAGCATAATCTGCAAGTCCCTTTTCTTACTTAAGAAGACCTCTCAGGGTAGTAAAACAAAACATCATTGCAACTTGTTGCAATATACATATAGGACAATATAAAATCAACTAAGACTTCACTTTGCTGTATACAAGACAGTTAGTTATTAACTAATTTATTGGTACAACTGTATCAGTGGTATATTTCTTTCATGGGTTAATGCCAGCTGGTAGACCTATTAACCACAGAAATCAACCATCTCTTTCTTGAGTTTCCTATTTCCCCTTTGTGTTTTTTTCTTTCTTACTCACTTTCTTTTTAAAACAGGACTCATCACATCTGAAGCATAGTTCCTAAAACTTAATCCTCTTCCAAATTTGGCTACATGTCCCAGCTATGCAAAGTGCTAAGGGAGTCCAGAAAACTAGGTCAGGGAGTGAGCAGTTATCATACCAGTTACCCTGCAAAAACCACTGATAGAGACGAATACCAGAGAAGACATTTTGGCAAATCACAGTACATTATCTCCCAAAATCTGGTTCAAAAAGGAAAGCTGAAACTAGGTGATTCATGCTGAAAAATCTAGTAATTAGGGGCATGGCAATATCCATTGAGCCTGTAAACTGACCAGAAAGAGGTGACTGTGAGTCATAACAGCTAAACTGGACTCTACAAAATCATACACAATGGATGTGTGTGTCCACTAAAATAGCATAAGTAGTTTTGAAATAGAAAACCAGTGGATAGAGACTGGGGCTGTCATCTTTTTGCCAAGCAATTTCAGGACTCCCAGATGAGGACAATGACAGGTAGTAGCAGATTGTAGCTTAATCTCTAAGTGGGTCTTCCTTATTTAAGGAGTCACTAAGGTAAAAAAAAAAGCCCAACATTATTGCATCTGACAGCAATATACATATGACAATATGAAAATCAATAAAGATTTGAAAAATTTACTGTTTATGAGGCTATTAGCCATTGCCCCTGTATAAGTTTAACATAATGGTGTTGTATCTGTTTAACTCTGGCTTCTCTCAGCTGTAAATCAGAAGAAGGTGATTTGCCTTTCAATTTTCTTAACAATCAACCCCTGCCATTTAATTCTCAAGTTTCCTATCACCATACATTTCTGTTTTTTTCTTCCTTGCTTCTCTTTAAGGGAAATCAGCATTTCTGAACCATAATTACCACCAATTATTTTTGCAGTCATGGGGTTTGAACTCTGAGCCCAAGCACTGTCCCTGAACTCTTTTGTTCAAGGAAAATGCTCTACCACTTTCAGCCACAGCTCCACTCTTGGTTTTTGGTGGATAATTAATGATAAGAATCTTTCCAACCAACCTTCACCATTTAATTCTTAAATTTCATATCACCACATTACTCTCCTTTTTGTCTTCCTCACTCTTCTTTAATGTAAACCATCATAACTACCTTAATTGCCACCAATTCCTATCACATATCACAGTTTCAGCCCCTCTTCATAGCTATATATCTCCCACCTCCATTCCACAATTTTTATCAATAACAAAATACCTCCTAATAAGTAATCTTCTCAAATAATGATAATTTGATTTTTTGTGTTATTTCACTATGCTGTGTTCTGTTTCCTGTTTCTGAATGTCCTATTGGGTAATGTACTTCTTTCTCTTCTATTATCAAAACTTTCTCTTATTTCCTTGTCATTCTCTTGTCCTCATTGACAGTAAGTGTGGCCTGCACATACACATCTGTGTGTGCCCTTATTCCTTTCTCCAAACTCACCTTCACAGATAATTTCTCCCCTTCCCTGAACTATTCACTTTACCTCCTCACTAACTTATTCTTATGAAGACCAACTCTCATTCCTTCCTAACGTATACCATAAAATACCTACAATTATCCCAACCGAACTTCCCAACTCATCTCTAAACTACTCCTATTCTGGTGAATGATGACCTACTAGAACAGGAACTCTCTGGGAAAAACTAGTATGTCAATTACTTATTTTTTTCAAAAGTTACTAACATAGGTTAATCAGAAAAATCAAATTTTGTAGAATAGCCAATATGGTATGAGTGTTTTCTGCTTGTTTTCCCACTGTCCTGCACCACAGAACTTCCAGTTACAAAGCAATGTCCCTAGAAAAGATGAAAATTACAAGACAATCCTCATTTTTTTCATCTTACTTTTCCTCTGTTAGATAAATCAGATCTGGCTGTATGGCTTCACTCCTGTGGTGACAAGAGTGTGAAGACAACAACAACTCTGAAATAAAACTGTATTCTATTAGCCAGGACAGAGAAGTACATAGGGGAGTTTCTATAACTTTTCTCTTTTTATCTTTTCTCCAAATTTTCTTTAGTGGAAGATTTGGTCAAGAGTAATGGTTACCTGCCAATGGTACAGGACAGATATTGTTAGTGTTACAGTGCACAAGAGAAATCATAAAGAAATTTCACATACTTGGGTTAAAGTAAATGGCATGTTGAGTAATATTACAATGACAATAAAAGCCAGAATAGTTGCCCATATGTTTAAAAGAGACTTGATCTAAGACTCACATTCAGAAAATGAATTCAAAACAGTACATTGTAGATCGAAAACGTCATATCCTGTATTTTTAAGAATCTTTATTTCCAGCATAAAAGTATGATATATACAAAATTGGTAAATCTATGCTACAAGCCTAAAAACAAAAAAAAACCAACAACCATGCAAATTGACAAATCCTCCGATTTCCAACATGGCAAGTGCCTAGGCAGAACAATTAAGCGTTCATGGCCAGTCTGTGCTAAATAGTAAAATTCTGTGTGAAAAGAAAGCAAACAAAAAAGTTTGTAGGTTATCTACTTAAGGAAAGAAATTACAAAAATAAAAAAAACAATTAACAACCATATAATATAGAAACAATCATAAGGGGAATAAGGGAAGGTTATACTTATAAGTAGTTGGCATAGAACCAAGAAACCACACAGAAAAAAGTAAAGGAGGAAAAGAATGCATGGAGGAGGAAGAATGTTGGGTCCTATACTGTCACCTCTCCTGACCAGGAGAGAGAACAAGAAGTCAGCAAGTAAAAAATCAATTTATCCCACCCAGGTGCCCCTAAACTCTGTGGTGGGAAAAGTAAACCAAAGAATGTGTGAATGTTACCAGCTGCCAGAGGACAAGAGAAAGGGGTATGAGATACTATGAGAGTCAGGGCTGAGATAGGAACCAGGAACAGGAGGGGACCTATTTTCCCTGATATCCAGCGGAAAAAAATTATCATCTTGGGAGTGTTTCTGTGGGAGCCTAGGAAACAGAGGTAATCACAGTGGGCCACACAATCAAGCCACTGAAACAGAGTTAAGAGGTTAAGAAAGGGTAAGCCAGCACAAGCACTATCCACCAGCCTCACAGCTGTTTAACGCTTAGTAGGGTCAGCCTGAAAACAGAGGCTCCTGGATTCTGGCTATGGATCCCTCTAGGGTAAGTGCTGGAGGACCTCAGGAACCTGGGGAGGGAAAATTTCACAGCCAGTCTATAGCAGACAGAAGAAGAATACCATCAGAAATGACTCCGCACATTGGAGTGTCTTCTAAGCGTAAGGACACCAGCCTAAAAGGAACTGGGAAAGTGAATGTTTACTTATGCAGAAGGGAACACCTTAAGACAAAAATATGGCAAGCAAGCAAGCAAGCATGGACACAGAGCAGGCAGGCTATATATTATTTACCTCCAATGCAGCACACCCTTCCTCTCTGCTTCAAGCAAGACCAGATCCACAGTTTGCTCTGGATTGGCTAGCTAAAAGACTTTAAGATTAACACTTATAATTACTTACATGCTTGCAATTTTCTTGAACAATGTGAGGGATCACATCCTCTGCTACTGCCTTTACTTGCGACACAGTCATAGCAGAATAATCAATTACAGCTAAGCCATCGACCAAAGTAATAACTTTTAAGCAAACCACTTTGATAGAAAAGATTAGTATTCATATCTTGTAGTTCATTTGCCATTGTTATTTTTAATGTATTATGTGAAATTATTTACTTTTTCCTGCATTTTTCTCCCTACAATTTAGCCCCTATTGTCACTGTATTTGATTTATTACACTGCGTATTGTATATACATTTACTTGAATTAGAGAAGGGAAGAAGAACATCAAAATGGGGAGACAAAGGGGCGAACCCATGCAACAGGGATACTTAGCAGGCAACATGTTATAAACTAACTGTACAACCTGGGGAGGGGGAGGATTAAGGAGGGGAGAAGGTAGGGGAAATATCAGGGAGGAGGTATCTAGTCTGACAAGAAATGTTCTTACTATCTTACATATGTAACTGTAACCCCTCTGTACATCACCTTGTCAATTAAATTTAATTTTAACCAAAAGAAAGAAAAGATGGGTTTCTCACACTACTGACATAGTACACCAAAAGACTCATCTGGTTGAGATTCGGGGGAACCTCTCACAGGTTCTGGTTTAACTAAGACACTTGCAGCTGAGCAAGCAGCTGATGCTAAGTGTGGAGACCTGAGTATGGTGTGTGAGTTCACACCCAGGAAATTGCTGAGGAACCTAGAATTTCAGAGTCCATGTGTAAAGTAGGTACAAGAAATATCTGCGATAAGAAACTATTTGATAGAGACTAAGGCTGGCATCTGGCATACAAAAATGCTTGAGATTCATTGCTGAGAAAAACAATAGTGACAGCAATCACCATCCAGCAGCTTAACCTAAGTGAGGCCTTTACCTCACTTAACGGTCTGTAACAGCATCAAAGTCTACTATTATTGCCAACTGTTGCAATATACATACAGTGCAATAAAAGATTACTTAGGTCTTGCTGTATGTAAGTCTATTAGATGTTGACTAAAACCAATAATGACACAATGAAAGATGTGTAAGTGAAAAATAAAGGCCAACTGGATCAACAGAGCAATATTGAGAGAAGTGGGTGACTAAAGAGAGCAAATATTTTTTAAAGCTATGTGAAACTCAAAGAATTGAGACAAAAACTGTGAAACCAAAAACTGCTTGTCAAATGGTATTTCCCACAGGATTGGGGCAGTGACCCAACAGTATGTAACTAAAACCAAACAACTACTCAATATATAAAGGTCAAAAATTGACCTCTCAGTGGAATACAATAGCTCAAAAGCTATGTATGTATGTTCATATAAGACTACTGTCGACATATTGTCAAATATCAACATTACATTTAAAGCCCTAGGCGAATTTTCTTGGGCTTGGCCATGTGGATACTGTATATGTTCTTGATACATTGTGTATTGTATATATGACTACCTGACCTAGAGAAGGGAAAGAAAGACAGGGCGTAAGATATCACAAGAAATGTACACACTGCCCTACTATGTAACTGTACCCTTTTTGCACAACACCTTGTCAAAAAAATGTGTGTTCAATTAACAAATAAATTAAATTTTACAAAAAGACAAAAAAAAGTGGCTCAAGAGGTAGAGCCTTGAGTAAAAAGAAGACGAGAACAGTGCTCAGGCCCTGAGTCCAAGCCCCAGGACTGGCAAAAAACACAAACAAAACTTAATTGAAATACTATGCAATGGAACAGAAAAAGTGAAAAACGGTTATCAAAAGTTGAAGATAAAGCAGAGGACTTAGATCAAACCATCAAAGAAATTGAAAAAATATTCAGAAAATAGCAGGGAACATGCAAGGCCTCGCAAAAACTGCTAAAAGATCAAATCTACATATATGGGGAACAAAAGAGAAAGAAGAAATATACAAAAAAAATCATAGTGCCACTTCCACAGACATTGAGAACTATTCACTACAATAGTAGCAGATACCTTCCCAAACCTCAATAAGAGAATTTCATCCACCCAAGATGGTATATAGACCTCTAAGTCAATAAGTGCATGAAAGAAAGTCTTCTAAGCATATTATCACAAAAAAAAACATACAAAAAATAAGAAAATAATATTGAAGTCACCAAAGGAATAAGGGATGCATTTTACAAAGATGATGTTGTTAGAATTATTACAAAATCTCAATAAAAATATTGATTTCAAGAGGTTCAGGGGAACATGTAATTCAAGCTCTAATAGACAAAATGCATAAAAAGACAAATGTAGCCAACAATCTATTATTTAGAACTGATAAAAAAAAGGAAAACAAATACTACAGGAATTTATAAACACTGAATAAGTGCTGCAAGGGATACTTAAGCAGCCTGGAACCAAAACAAGTGCCAACTACTGGTTTTCCCCAAGAAACACATTTCACAATAAAGGTACAAATTCAGAGAGAAAAAAAATGAATAAGAAAATGTTAGTGCCACAGACCCTTGATATTAATAAATGGAATGGAAAAAGAGGGAGAAATTACAGTGGACAACATATAACACTCCTTAAATTGTAAGTACTGGTACAACCAAAAAAAAAAAAAGAGCAGAAAACAAACAAAAGAAACCAGTGGAAGAACAGACTCACCAAACACAAATAAGTTTAATAGACATCTACAAATTATTTTCCCTAATAACTCCACAGTACACATTGTACTCAGCCGCTCATAGATCTCTCTCCAAAAACAGATTGTATTCTGGACATAAGCCTTAGCATATATAAGAACACTAAAATAACTCCCTGACCACAACAGAATTAAAACAAAACCCTACTGGAAAAATGTACTACAGAAAAATATAAAACTACTTGGAAAGCTGAACAACAGATTGTTGTATTGCTGCTGGGGAAAAATTTTTCCTACAAACCACTAAAAATGAAAAATCCTACAAGAATCTGAAGAATATAGTAAAAACAATTTTGAAAGCAAGTTCATAGTTGTAAGGACTGACATAATAAGAACCTATTTTGCTCAAGTAAATAAACTTATGGTACAACTAAAACTGGACAAACATGAACACATGATGCCTCAAATTACTAGACAAAGAGAGTAGAAATCAGAGCAGAAATTAATGAGCTAGAGATTTCAAAAATATCATAGACACAACATACTTAGTAAAATATAACTAAAGTCAACAAGCAATTGAAAAGTCTTTCACTATGATCCAGTTGGTTTTATCCTAGACATGTAAAGCTGCTTTGATGTGCGTAAACAGGATCATCTCGATAGATGCAGAAAAAGCCTTTGTAAATATTCTGTAAATATGATAGGAGCTATGGAGAAGCTAGGAACAGAATTATCATACTTAAGCTACATTCTAAATGGAAATAAAAAGAAAATCATCTCTCCTAAATCAGAAAAACAAAGTTTTTTATTGTATTGCTTACAGATTGGGTTTTTTCCTTTTCTTTCTTTCCTTTGGCTTATTCCCTATTGTCACTGTTTTTTATTTCTGTACCCTTCATTTTATATGTAAGTTTATCTGATTTGAAGAGGACAAAAAGAAGCAGAGAAATAGTTGGACAAAGGCTGAACCAATTCATCAGTGATACTCACTAGACACAACATTGGAAATGAACTATACAACTTGTGGGGAAGGGGAGAGGGAGAGAAAAAACTGGGAGAAAATGAGGGAACAGGTGACATAGTTGACAAAGAAATGTACTCATTACCTGACTTATGTAACTCTGACCCCTCTGTCCATCACCTTTACAATAAAATTTAAATTAAAAATAAATAAAATCAGACACTTGGCAAGAATATACTTTTTCTACGTTAGTCAAGATACTGTAAAGACACTTACACATCCATATTCATTGCTTCTCTACTAAACATAGACAAGATGTAGAAACAGTCCAATTGCCCTACACTGTGTGTGTATACACATACATACACATATGTAATATACACATACATAATATATATGTGAATTTTACTCATTGGTAACATTTACATGGATGTATGGGATAATATCACATTAAGTTAAGTAACAGGCTCAGAAAGACAAAAAGTACATGGTTTTCTGTAAAATGTGTAAGTAAGATCTAATTGTAAAAGTATCTGCTCAAATAAACAGTCATATGTGTATTTCAACAAAAGATGTAAGGATGGCATACTTATAGGAGTATTCTATTTATGTGTCTACTGTAAACCATTAAGGAACAATTTAAAAATGAATATCAAGAATCTGAAAAATGTTTTGTCAAGTGAGGTGGTAGGCAAGAAGAAATGTGGCAGATAAACGTACAGAGAAACAGTGGGCAAATACAAGTCATTATATTCAATATAAGTATGAAAAGGAAAACTATATAATTTCCCCAACTATGAGTGCATGGAATTTTTTCCAAAGGAAAATAATCCTAATTACAAGCACTAGTGCTGATACCAATGGCATCCATCAAATAACAACATTTTCACAAGCTAAGGTATTGATAGTACAAAACTTTTTTTTCCAATCTTAAATGCTAATATTAACCCTCAGATCATAAAGTACAATTCCCAATGATAAAGAATCTATAGTAGTAGCTGCAGAGTTCAAAACAGTAATTACTAAAGCCTAAACAGAGACAATATAGGTACCAAAAACTTCACTGCAGGTAATACACTAAAAAGGAACATAATCACAAAGTTACTGAAGCCCACCTCCAAGGTGGTTTTTCAAGATAAAGTGCTGATTTTTGGAAGAGTTGAGTTCAGAACAAAGTCAAGTACCAGATTTACTAGATCTGGATAGATTTCAACCAGGAGAATGAGATGAGCAGAAATACCAAGGACAGTTAGGATTTCATATTTGTGATCCTAGTTATGGTGATGGGTCAACATCTTCCCATCCCTTAGCTATTTGAATTGCTTGGAAAAAAGTTTAAAATACTACTTTGAAACAATAATATAAGCACAAAATATTCTGATGGTGATAAAGGGTTTGCTCCTTGAGAGTCTGCCATGATATAATTCCTTTATTGTGTAAGTTACATCTTCAGCATGTATGTACCTATAAAGGAATATTCTCAACAAGTCCTCATATATTAGGGAAAATGTAGTGTTTCCAATTATGAGTTCAATATAGGACTAAAGAATCCTAAATGTACCTATGTTTTCGATAGTACTATTCATAATACTAGGTAGTATAAATATTTTAGGTAAATTCTTGAAGTATTCTGAAAAATGAGATATAATAAGGCTAAACATAAAGCTACAGGCATCAAATAAGTGCACATCTTAGTGGTTCAAATCATATTCTAAGGCTGAAAGTATGGAAACACAAAGGTAGAAGGGGAATGTGCGGTTCATTTTAATATTTTGTAGTTCATCGATTGTCCTAATTTGTTCCAGCTTAAAAATACTTCCACACAAGGAAGAGGTGACACCATTCAAAAAGAAATGTACTCACTTTAGACTTGTGTAACTACAACCCCTCTGTACACACCTATACAATAATAGTTTTTTAAAATACATACATCCAACCAGATAGATAAGCAGCCCTGCTTGTGCTGGCAATCATCAATGTCCTAATTTTCAGCAAGCAATATATGCCAACTGCTGGTACACAGTGTGTCTATGCATACAGCAATACTTTTCACAGACAGAATATGTCATTTGGCTGAAGTTGTCTTTGTGTGGTGAGATGTAACACATGATAATCAAGTTCATTAGGATGAAAAACATCAAATCCAAATAAGAATTTCTATTATATCAAGGGTCCCATTACTGTGCTAACTGAGGGTTCAGGGTTACTAATAGTAGCTGGGCAATAACACTGCCTTCTAGGACATGGCTAATGGAATGTGGTTAATTATGGTGACATAGTAATTATGCATAAAAAGCTACAAGGCTGACAACTCACTCACACCTTTATCACAGCTTAGATATTAGTGGTCTGACAAAATATGAATGCTAGAGTTGTACCAAAGGCTGCAGGTGCTAACTTTCTTATTGGGTTCTATTCAGGGGGAAACTGCTGCTGCTGTTATTGAGGCCATAGTCAAGATGGCAGTAGACTTCTATAGTCAATGCTTAGTTCATTTGTGAACCTACTTATCTGGGCTATCATTACTGATTTTTTATTGTATTGCTGTCTTGTGCCTCTTGTCTAAAAGGCATTTCCATCTCTTGGTGTCAAGATTTATGGTGGGCATATTTTTGGTTAATTCTTTATATGGACAAGCACCTTTTAGGCAATAAATTAGGGTCTTTGATTTCCAGTCTTTCTAATTACTGTTGGCGTATTTAAGTAACAGTGTGGACTTCCTTGAATGCCTCTTTCTCTTTGATACAGAATGAAATATGCTTGAATTCATTTTGTTGGAAAGTTTGGAATTTGGTTAATAATTGTGGTTCTCTCATTACTAAGCTATTGAATCTCTTTAGATATCCTCCTACTGTAAATGAAATTTCTTTTTTTTCCCCGTTTTCTCTGATCTTTATTTTTTTCAAATTTTTATTATCAAACTCATGTACAGAGAGGTTACAGTTTCATACATTAGGCATTGGATACATTTCTTGTACTGTTTGTTACCTTGTCCCTCATACCCCCCTCTCTTCTCCCCCTTTCCCTTTCCCCCCAGAAAGCCCACAAACTGGGAGATCTTTACGGGCCATTCAATGGACAAAGGCCTCATCTCTAAAATATATGCAGAACTAAAAAAATTACCTTCTTCCAAAACAAAACCGCAAAGAACCATTAGCCCGCTCATCAAGTGGGCTAAAGACTTACAAAGAGACTTCTCTGATGAGGAAATGAGAATGGCCAAGAGACATATGAAAAAGTGCTCTACATCACTGGCCATAAAAGAAATGCAAATCAAAACAACATTGAGATTCCATCTCACCCCAGTAAGAATGTCATATATCAAGAAAACTAACAATAACAATTGTTGGAGGGGATGTGGCCAAAAGGGAACCCTACTTCATTGTTGGTGGGAATGTAAACTGGTTCAGCCACTCTGGCAAGCAGTATGTAGATTCTTCAGAAGGCTAAATATAGAACTCCCCTATGACCCAGCAGTCCCACTTTTGGGTATCTATCCAAAAGACCACAAACAAAATCACAGTAATGCCACCAGCACAACAATGTTCATCGCAGCACAATTTGTCATAGCTAGAATCTGGAACAAACCCAGATGCCCTTCAGTAGACGAAAGGATCAGGAAAATGTGGTACATATACACAATGGAATTTTATGCCTCTATCAGAAAGACAAACAACTACAAAAGCAATACTTGCAAAACTGGTGAAAGTAAATGAAATTTCTATTGTATACCTTCAACCATTGGATGGTTGTCGCACTCCCTTTTCTGGGAAAGGGCTCCCTGACAGGCTGCCTTCCAGAGCATTAGTGCTCTGATTTTAAGAGCTGCAGATCATTTTGCTATTATCAAAGGGAAGTCTAATTTGTATAGATATCTCCTGACTACTGCATATTTGGGGGGCATTTGTGTTGCAATAGTCCTATGTGATGTGGTCAAATTACCTGACCTGTATGCAAATGTTCTTATGTTGAAAATTTATTTCATGAATGTTTTCTACACATGGAATACATATTTCATTTTATATGCATATATTAAACACATATCCACAGCCATCTTATAGTGACAAAAACCCAAAAATAATTTTGAAAAGAACATTATCTTCAAAAAGTTGGGTTTGGAAAACTGAATGTCCAGGTGCAAAAGACTGAAATTGGATCCCAACCTATCACTTTGAACTAATGTCATTGCAAAATGGATCAAAAATCTGAATATAAGACCTAACATCTTGAAGTTATTAAAGGAATCATAAGGCAAAACAGGGAATTTGACATAGATGGGAATTCATGGGTAAAATAAAATGCAAAAACGTTTCTGTACAAGCATAGTTACTAAGCTAAAAAGACAGCCAACAGAATGGGAGAACCTCTTTGATAGTTACGTAACTGGCAGTATTCTGAACATAGCCCAAATATTCAAGGTGCTCAAAGAATATGCACATTATTCATCTGTCATGTAAAATAGTTCAGCAAAGGAGGTCATGTCTACAATCCTAGCTCCTCAGAATGCTGAGATCTGATGAGAGGATCAATTCTGTTCAAAGCCATCCTTGACAGACAAATCTAAGAGACTCCAGCAAAATGTCAGAATTGTAGATGTGGTTCCAGTGGCACAGTACCAGCAGGAATAGAGGGAGAGCTAAGCCAAAGGAGAGCATAGAAGATGGTTATATAACTGGAACCATTCTGAAGGCTCGATAAGCAATCCTCATTTAATTTCCCAGCAATTCTATGCAGAAGATATTATTACCAACCTCTTTCACAGATGAATAAGTGATACTTAATTACATTAATTTTAATTACCCAGTGTCACGTAACAAGTCTCCAAAGACCCATGTGAATCCAGAGTCCATGCTTTCGAACAGTAAAAAATGATAAAACTATAGTTAACAGGGGGAAGCTTCAGCTTGTTTGTGCCATATGATACATTCACACAAACACAAACCAAACTGAAAATCAACAGTATTCGAGTAAGATAAACAGGTCTAGTCTCAAAATATAGTATGAGCCTGTATTATTTTGAGTTACTGAAAAGCATACATGCCATTAAGACAAAGTATTTCATGGTATCACTACAAAAGAAGAGTACGTGAGGATAATTAACATTTCCTACTCACTTAGAACTTATATCAAAGATTTTTATGTCCATTTCCACATAAAGAAACCAGCAATTAAACAATATGCCCAATGGAGACCTCAATTCAGACCCCAGAGCCTAATTCATTCATGATTGATTAGAATGTCATGATACTGTACTGATGGCTAACACCGGTAATCCTACTCAGGAGGCTGAGATCTGAGTATCAGAGTTCAAAGCTAGCCCAGGCAGGAAACTCTTATCTCCAAATAACCACCAGAAAGCTAGAAGTGGCACTGTGGCTCAAAGTGGTAGAGTGCTAGCCTTGAGCAGAAGAGCTCAGGAACATTACTCAAGCCCTGAGCTCAATTCCCACAACCAACCAACCTCCCTCCTCCCACCCCAAATCAATTCTGAACTGAGGATGTAGCTCAATGGCAAAACACTTGCTACCATTCCCAAGGCACTGAGTTCAAGCTCCGTAACTATTAAAAAAAAAAACAAAACAGAGAAAAAATAGTGCAGTGAAAACAAAACCCCTACATTCTAATCAAGAGTACAGGACAAAGGATATGTAGTGTTCAACTGTGCACAAGTCACAGAGACAACAAACTAGAAAGAATAGCTCCTTAATCTGTACATAAAGTGAGCTCATCCGTTAGCTGAGCATACATGGAAGAAATACAAAGTAGAATAGCAAAGCTTTTGAGAAGGTAGCCACAGTGTAAACAACAAGTTATATCTGGGCTGTCCTCTTAGTGGAGCACAAACAGAATATAAAGCCTACATACACCTACATAGTATGTGAAGACTAAGGAGACTTGAAGACTAATATCTGAACCACAACCACAAAGGAGGATTATGTTTGTGATCTAAAATTGATCAGAATTATTTATTTTCTTCAGAGGATTTTAATAAGGCCAGAAGACTTTAAAACATATTCAAAATATACAAAACAAAAACCATTAGATAAAATAATCAGGAAAACCTCAACAACTCTCAAACACAAACAGACATAGGGATAGTTATCTTGTTTCTATAGTTAAACCAAAACTTTTACGTGGAAATTATTACTAACATGCCTTTGAAGGAAAGGAAAAAATTCTAGACATGCTTGTAAAATAAAAAGTAACAGAAGCTATGTAAACCGGAAAAATTAAATATT
Organism: Perognathus longimembris pacificus; assembly: GCF_023159225.1. Lineage (NCBI taxonomy): Eukaryota > Metazoa > Chordata > Mammalia > Rodentia > Heteromyidae > Perognathus > Perognathus longimembris. Next base: position 404,745 of record NC_063187.1, on the reverse strand, counting down.
TGAGAATTAAAAATATAAGTTAGCTAAAAATATAAAATTAGTCTCAGTGGCAAAATGAAGATGACAGAATTAGAAGTAAGCAAACACTGATGTAGGTTAGTTGAAATTATCCTGTCTGACCAAGAGATAAGAAAAAGTGCAGGAGAAATGTGAATAGAGAAACTAGATTCATGAGGCAAAATAAAAATTCTGATTCTCAAGTATTAAAAATTCAAAAAGAGTAACATAAAAAATAACGATTAAATTTCCTCTAATTTTATAAAAGGTATATTTTAACTTACATGTTATAAACTGATGAACACCAACAAAATAAACTAAAAGAAATTTAATACACATCATAATTAAACTCTTTATAACCATTTATTTTAACCATAGTGTAGAAGTACTATAGTGTCCTGTTTAAACTCTGGCCTTATAATCATGCATAAAATAACCCACTGCAATCAAATAACTGAATAATTCTCACTAGAAACTATCAAGAATAAAGTTCAATGGGACAATTTTGAGTGAAAAGCTGAGAGTGTGTTCAAGCCCTGAGTTTAAGCCCATGTCCCAGCACAATAAAATTGAGGCATTGCTACCTCATCATTTACATTGATGTAAATCGTATGAAACCAATATCAGATTTCTAACTTCTAAATCTGCAACAACAACAAAAACCAGTTTGTGCAAATAGCACATTTGGGGCCCTAAATCTATTTGTTACAGAGCAACAAAAACTAACATACCAGGCCAATTAATTTACTATGAGAAATAATTAGAAAAATAATGGTCATTCGAAAAGAATAAATGATCCTGAGAAGTAGCTTATGTGTATACAAGCTGTTTCTAACAAGCTAAAAACGGTTATATCCAACCATTCAAGTATTCCTAGTTGAACAGTATTTTTTGTTCATCCAGTTCAACAGAGGTGGAACAGATTTACTTCCACATGGTCTTATAAGATTATACACACTGGAAAATAATTTCATTCAATTTTTGACTTCAATGACCTTGAAGTCCAAATTCTAGAAAGGCATTTGGACTTGAAAATGACCTCTATACATTTCAGATTTGTCAGAAGGAGACAGATAAAAAGAAAATTTTCTAGTAAATGTTTGCCAAACTTCCTTTGAAATCACTTCCTGCTTTAGTTCATAAGCTGTTGTATCTCAAATGGTATGTAACTTAAGGTGTGAACTCTGTGAAAATGCACTAAATATCCATTACAACACTACCTGTTACAACACTACCAAGCTATCCTTTCCCCTTCTTTCTTTGGCCAAACTTGATTTCCAGCATTATTAGGATCAGTTCAAATCTAGGCTACAATGTCACTCATTACCTCTGTTCTCCTGGACCTTTCTTCTCTTGACCCTCACTCCTGGTCTTTGTTGTCTCAACTCATGAAAGCCTCCTAAAGCCATATTTTTACCTTCTCTCTGACCAAAGAGCTTTATCAGTGAGCATTTGGATATTTGTCAACCTTAATACCAAACTGTTATCAGTCTGTCTCACAGAGCTTGTCTGTTTAACTGGCTCGCTGATCATATTTATTTTTTTCTGTAACAGGTACAATTGCAGCTCTCGTCCCGAAAGATTCACACAATTCCAACTTTTTCAGCAAATAAACTTACTTCTGAATTTATACTCTGAACAACGATCAAGAAATCGCTTTAAATTACTTATACACTTTCTGAAAAAAACTTACTGTCAAATACCCTCTTTGTTTCATCATTCACTACTCTTTCTCTTCTTGCAGCCAAATTTCCTTCATGCCTAAAATCTTAAGTAGTCCATATCAGTCTTTTATTGTTCTTCACTCACTTTTCCTCTCATTTTTCTTCCTTTTTTTCAAATTTTTATTATCAAACTGATGTACAGAGAGGTTACAGTTTCATACGTTAGGCATTGGGTACATTTCTTGTACTGTTTGTTTGAGCTAGCACTAAGTACATGAGCTACAACTCCAGTCAAGCTTCTTTTGTTCTTTTTTCCACTCAACTGCAGATAGATTCTCACAATTTTTTCTAAAGGGACTTGATCCTCACATCTCAGTCTCTTGAGGACAGACATTATTAGTTCATCTGGAAATATAGGGATAGTTTTGCAAATAGATTTAATTGACCTGAACCAAAACATTAATAAATACTAGGATGATTAAATACCAAATAAACCATAGAGCTAGACTTAAGTACATGTCCCTCCACAACCCGCTTATGTGCAATCCACCATGTTGCAATTCTATTCACTCTGTTGAAATTGATCTTTGAAGGGCTTCATAAATGCTTCAGTCCAAAATCCAGTGGAGTTTGCAAGCTCCTCACTGGAATGGTCTTTAACCACGTCTGAATTCAGAAATGTCCTTCACAACTTCATTCTCAGACTTCTCACACTCACTTTTACATAATCCCCTTCAGATCATGTGCATTTTTAACTTTCTTCTTTATTCATATACAGTCAAGTAAATAGAGCCACGTTTTTGGCTTTGGTAACTCAGTAGTAATTTTTTGAATCTCTTCCCTGCTGTACTTGGTATACTGAGCCACCTGGTGGTTTGTACACCAAACACACTGGAGAACTCTTAAATGTACTGAAGAGAGTACACAGAAGGAAAACGATGTGGGGTAGGACAAAAGTACACATATCCAAATATTGTTATTTCCTTCCCTTTTCAAAACTGATCATGTTTCTATCGCAAAAATATCATCAATTAATGTTATTTCTGTGTGTTTTGTAACTTTATTTGTTACCAAAAATGAGTGAACCCACTTTTTCTACCAATTCTGCATTTCTTACTATAAGAATTATGGATAGGGTTTTCAGATAATTTCCCTGTACATTCTAAAATTATAAATAAAAAATCTTTTGAAATTTAAATAAGTAAAGACAAACCCTAGAATAACAGGGTATGAGTACATTTTCAAATAGAGATTAGATAGAACCTACAACATTTTTACATGTGACTAGATTGGTTGTCTCATCTTTCTTCCCAGAAATAAGTACTTTAAGAACCAAGTTAGGGGCTGGGAATATGGCCTAGTGGCAAGAGTTCTTGCCTCTTATTCTTGAAGCCCTAGGTTCAATTCCCCAGCATCACATATATAGAAAATGGCCAGGGGTGGCGCTGTGGCTCAAGTGCCAGAGTGCTAGCCTTGAGCAAAAAGAAGCCACGGACAGTGCTCAGGCCCTGAGTCCAAGGCCCAGGACTGGCCGAAAAAAAAAAAAAAAAAAAAAAAAAAAGAACCAACTTAGTTTTTTTTGTTGTTGTTGTCCACTTGAATAGTATCTCAGTACAATGTAATTCTATACTCCATCTTACAAATGAATACTCCTAAATGTGTGGTCTTTGATTTTCTTCTCTTTTTTCTGCTAACTAATTAATTTCTTTTCTAACTAGCTCCTCATGAAATGAGACCCTGCATCAAATAAAATTCTCCAAACCTCAAAACTTAATCTGCATGAAGATAAGGCCTCCTTCCATCTACCACTGAGTTAGGTATTAAGCCCTGAAATAGTATAAGCTTACATGATTGACTGAGCTCGGTTTTGATGAAGCAAGCTTTGTTTCTGTCCCTGAATTTTTTGTAAGGTTGCTGAAGGTTTTTCTATATTACACGTTCTTAAAGCTTAGTTCCAAAATTTTGACAATGATCTGGGGTTTGTTTTTTTCATTGTTTTGCTTCTGTAATGAATGGGACTCTGACTATGACAATCTATACTGAACAAACCATGTCACAAACATCGATGAGTCTTTACACAATGTCAGAACTTACTGAACAACAACAAATACACAAGCTGTATCAATTTACTTGGCATTGACTGTTTTAATACAACTGAGTTCACGTGCTAACCATGTATTGTCAATTCAAAGCTCATTTTTTCCAATCTTAGTTGCTAGTATGAACTCTCAGATCACAAAGTACAATTTATAATAATATAGAGACTATAGAAGAAAGGTCTAAAGGTCTAACTAGAAAGGTTTCAAGTAGCTGCTGAACACACACACACACACAAAAACACAGTAAAGCAGAAAGAGGGAGTTATACAAATACCACAAAAAAGTTACCGTGGTTAAGATATTAATAGGACCCTAATCACAAAGTTACTGACACGCAGGTGGTGTCAAGACACAGAGCTGATTTTAGGCACATTTGGTTCAGAATAAAGCCAAATCTCAGGCTTACTAGATCTGGATGGCATTTAACCAGAGGACTGAGATAAGCAGAAATCCCAGGGACAGAGTTAGGACTCCATTCTTTGTGGGTCCTTGGTCTAGTGACAGGTCACATGTGCCACTGTGTCCAAGTGACAGAAGTCCCTCCTTTTATACAATTCAGGTGAGGGGGGGTTGCCATATTTGGGGAGGTAGATTTAATTAACTTATGGCTGATATTTCTGATATAATTTTATATATTTACTTATCTATTAGCACAAATTAATTATGTTTGTGCTTCATGGTATACTGCCATAAACAGGATGCACAATTGTTCATGTTTTGACACTGATACTTAGTGACAAATATTTTACTGTGATGTTACAACATTGAATACACTCTGGACTTAGTCTTCTAACATAAATTTGAAATGCCTCTGTAGTAGTCTTTCTAGTTGTACTGAAAGGTCTAAACACTGACATTCTTGACATCTAAGTAAGAAATTTAATCCAAAAATCAAACTAAACATCTGAGTCCATTTTATTCTAACTATGAAGTTACTGACATCAGATCATGCTAATTCCTCATGATTGCTATACTGTTGAAAAATGCAATGCATATGCAGTAGTTTTGCATGAACTTAACTAGGCACCAATTTCACTGAGGAAAAAATGAAGTCATTCTTGGAGTTCAAATATATAAATATATGTGTGTGTGTGTATGTGTGTAAAAGTCCTTCAAGTTTATTAGACATAAACGCAATAGTCCAAAAATAAATTTTGATTAGAAAACTTCACTAGCCCTGAAGTGCAATGTGGTATAGTATAAAGTATTTGAAGAAAAATACTAATAACTGAAATTTCCTCTAGAGCTGTATTTTAAATTATTAGCACATTAGGTTTAGTAATAAATCAGTTCTTCCCTTTAAATAAAATGTATAAAACAAATAGTTATTCTATTTGGAAGTTCTTTAAAAAAACTAATAGAAATGTCACAAGGAATGAAATTCCTGTCCTGATTCGATATGAAAACATCATTTACATTGTATGATCACTCAACCACAGGTTATACTGAGAATTACTAACCCTGGGAACTTTTGGCACTCTCTTATCCTGAAATGTCCTTCAATTATTCCACTGAGTATAAATACAAGATTATTACAGTCTGCTATCAAAATAATGAACATGCACAATGGCTACTGATTTTGAGCAGTTTTTATATACATACCCTTTTTCCAGGGCTGGAGATGATGAGGAAATCAGGCTATTTCTATTCTTGTGGACTGTAAACTCTTCTATCAAAAAAAAAGACACTGGAACATTATTGCACTAATCAGGTGATTACTAGTGTTAACACCACAAAGAGGAAAAAATCTAAGGACAAATCAAAGAAAAAATCTTCCCAGGACACCACACCAGCTAACATGGAGGCCAAGAAGTGTGTGAAGAGCAACCTGCTAGAGAGTAGGGAGAGTTAAGAACCAGCAAGTTCCTTTTTCCTCTAAGGATGCTCTTGACCCTTTACAGAAATGCCACCTACACTGAACAGATCTCTAAGGGAGTTAGTGTTACACAGGAAAGGAATGGTCACAGACAAACTCCATGTGTCGCAGCAGTGGTATCAAAACCCCTGAATATTTTGATGTGACATCCTCAGATCAGGGATGTTCTCTTCAACTGTCTTCAGGAAGCTGGGCTCTATAGTTATAATGCACATAGGTTCAACAGTAACTTGTGTGCATGGTTCTGTTGCCTTTTATATCATCTTAAATAGGATTTAATGAAGCAAAATCATACAACATTGAATATTCTATGGACAGTTTTCTAGAATGAATTTAAAATTCCTCTATATTAGCCATTCTAGTTGTTTAAAAGCTCTAAGGACTAAGATTCTTTAGCATCTATCTAGTATAAAAATCTAATACAGAAATCAAACTAATAAATCAGAGGCTAGTTTGGGTCAATGTCTACAATTATTGACTAAGATAAAAAAGAACAGGGTTGATTACTTTGAAAATACCTGAAAAAATGCATTTGACATTGGTTTTTACAAGTTTAATAGCTAGTTAGATGTCTAAGTTCTTTGAGGAAAAAGTAAAAATCTCTCTAGAAGATCCAATACACACATTACAAAAATGCTTCATGTTTATTAGACATAAAGACAATTGATCAAAAATATAAAGTTTAATTAGAAAGACTTAGTAGCTCTGAAAGACAATGAAGTTAAATACTATTTAACTGAAAATGTTTCTGGAGGTGCTCTTTTACACACTAAACATAGAATGAATCTATTATTTCATTTAAATAAAAGTTATAAGTCAAATGGCTATTTTTTCATAAGTTTTAAATAAGTGACAGGAGGTAGTAGGTAGGTCTTACCCTTCATTAGATCCTCTTGATTCAACTTTGGTCAGATCACTTTTCTTGGTGAGATCGCTTCAAGACCATTGCATTCAGAAGTCTTGATGCTGGAAGATCTTTGGCTACTCACTTAGCATGAGAGATTATTCCATTTTCCCACTGAGCAGTTATATAGGGTATAACATTTCATTGCTAAAATAATGAGCAAGACAAGCCTACCATGCTTAGCGTGCTATTCATTTATTATTCATTGAACAAATAGATATTAAAATATTTTTAGTATATATCCTCTGTGTCAATGGCTAGAGATGTGATAATGAAATAAACAGAGGGGATTTTTTTCTATTGTACACTGTAATGTCTTGTATGTAAAAGAGACAGTAGACAATTACCATACAAACCATGTGATGAACCACAGGAGGAAAAAACAGGTACTCACCTATTCAGGTCCACAATCAAAGTAAAATTGATGGAAAAGTATCTCCAGGAGACTAATCAGGCCAACAGGGATCCCAAGAAGCCTCTTAACAGCAAGCTCCTATGGGAAGTAACAGTTAACACTAGTATCTATTCCTGCTTCCTCTGAAAGATGTGATTGGCCTATTACAAAAATAGCTAACCACACTGAACCTTATTGCTGGGATATCAGTAGGTCACAAAAGAAAGGAATGGCCATTGTGTCCCAGCAGTGACATCAAGAACTCTGAGTATTCCAATGTGACATCCTCTAGTAAGGAATGTCCTCTTCAGTGACCTTGGGAAGTTGTAGGGCAGTAGACACTGTTCACACCGGACTGCACCAAATCCAAGACAAATCTTCTCACTTGCTATTAGCAAGGAACATTTCCCTGATGTGCTTCACTTGTTGGCCTCTCTAGGTTGAGCTCAACTTTGCCAATTCACAGGAGGATGGAGAAACCATAAGTCAGGATAGTAGGCTGGACTCTTGCCAGAAAGAAACTGCCCACTGACTTCAGGGGAAAAGAGAAAAACAGCCAGAAACAAGAGTTTTCAGAGACAAGGTAGAATATCTGGTCTGGCACATGCTAAGCAGGAAAGAGCAACAACACGATGACACATGCTGCACTTTGAATGACACCCCAAAATGCGAACTAAACAAGAAAAGTCAGGTGCAAATGCCCACACCCACCATGATTCCCTTTTCTGGAAATGTCCAGAAAGAGCAGATGTATACAAAGAACTGAAAGATGGCTTCCTATGGACATGAGTGGGAATGAGGACTGATCATTGGTCACAGGCCCTTGTGTATGCTGCATTGGGCCTGACATGGTAGTATCTATAATACAAGTTACTCAAAAGGATGAGATAGGCAGAATCATTTAAGCTCAGAATCTCAGAGCAAGCCTGGGGAACACAGGACCCTGCGTACTAAGGGAAAACAGCAAAGAAGCAAATAAAGGATTGGAGAGGTTCCCCTGACCTCCAATACGGAATGTGGAAAAGGCCTCATTCTAATATAAAACCATGTTGGGAGAACAGTAAAAACTGGGTTCTACCAAAAACAAAAACACTTTTGCTCTTCTATGCAAAACAAATCAAACACTGCCGCACAACCCCTACTTTTTGTGCATTGATCCTAAATTGATGAAATAGACTTCCAGTGATATATCAACCTACTGTATTTTGTAAAGTTCTCCAAGTTATTTTCAAATCCATTTTTAACTCTCTGATTTTAGATTTATTTCTTATTCTCTGTACTTATATTAACTTGCATGCTTATTTCTGTTGCCTTTTTATAAGCTTAAATAGGTTTTGATGTAGGAAAATCATATTTCCTAGGTTTAAAACATTTAATACAGTGTTATGACACTAAATATTCATTCACAGGGTCCAGCCTTCTACAATGAATTTCTAATACTTCTCTACTAGTCATTTCAATGTGACAGAAGCTCTAAAATCTCACGTTCTTATCGACCTACTGAAACTTCATGTACCAATCAAACTAATAAGCAGAGGTAAATTTGGGTCAAATTGTACATTACTGACTAAAACTGAAAAAAAATCCCGGATTGAACGTACCTGTTAAAAGAGCATTTGAGGTTGTTTTACCTAACTAGGCATCAGAGTTCCATGAGGGAGAAATGAATTTCTCTTGGAGTTCAAATGTGTATGTAAGATATGTTTCAAGATTATTAGACACACAGTTAAGAGGCCTAAAAATAAATTTTAGCTAAAAATCTATACTCGCTCTGAAAAACAATTAGTAGAAAATATTGAGGAGAAAATACTAATAACTAGAATTGCCTCTATAACGTTATAAAATTATAATAAAATATGAAAGAGGAGCTGTTTCTTTTAAATTAAAGTTATATCGTGATTGGTTATTAGTTTTATGAAGTTTTAAAATACTAGTACATAGGACAAACAAATGACATTTCTGTCTAGCTTTCTCTTCATCTGGTTCTCCTTATTCCACTTGGGACGTTCTGAGGTGTGTAATCACTTCAACCCCAGGCTACACTCAGAAAACACTAATCCTGGAAGTTCTTTCACTACTCTTATTCTGAATCATTCTTCAATTATTCTACTGAGTATTATTATAAGTTATTATATGCCACTGTCAAAATAATGAACATAAAACATTTATCACTGAGTGGTATTCATTAATTATTTAACAAATATATTTTGATCCATTTTGTGAGGCAGAGGACATGGGTGTACATGCAGTCCAGGGGCTTGAATTTTGGGCCTGGGCACTGTCTCTGAACTTTCTGACTCAAGGCTAATGCTCTATTACTTAGGCCTCTTCTGACTGTTTTCATAGTTAATTGGGGATAAGAGTCTCACAAACATTCCTGCCCAGGCTGGCTTTGAATTGCAATTCTCAGATCTCAGACTCCTGAGTGGATAAGATTACTGGAGTGAACATTTGGGTCCAGCTTGAGCAGATTTTTATGTACATAGCCTCTGCCGAGAGCTAGAGATACAGTGGTGAATAAAACACAGGTTATATCTAGTCTTATAAACTGTAAAGTCTTGTATGAAAAAGGGACATTAGACAATTATCACACAAGACACATGAAGAACAGCATTAATTCCACAAGGAGCAAAACAATGTACCTACCTATTCAAGTCCACAATCAAAGGACAAGTTGATGAAAAAGTTTTCCTAGGAGACAAGGAAGGTTGACAGCATCCTAGGATGCTTGAGAATAGCAACTTCCTGTGAACTGGCACTGTTAAGTAGCAGCACCTTCCTGTTTCCTCTAAAGATGCTTTTGGTTCAAATCCTTTACACTGGACTCTGGGGAGTTAGGTGAGTCACAAAGGAATGGAATGGTCACAGGCAGCCTTGTTTCCTAGTAGTGCTCCAGAACCCTGAGTATTCCAATGCTACGTCCTCAGGTCAGCAATGACTTTTTTATACTGCCCTTGAGTAGCTGGAGGTCTATATATACAAACATACATAATACTATATCAAGTAGGAGAGAATACAGTTATCCACACCTGCTGTTCACAAGGAAACCTTTCCCTAGTGTGCCTCAAAGCCCTTTCCTCTCTAGCATAGGTTCAGTTTTGCATATGGACAAGTGGGTGGAGGAGCCATTAGGCAAGAGAGAGAGCAGGATTTTTGGCCAGAAATAAACTGCCTATCCACTTCAGACGGAACAGTAAGTAAGGGAAGAGATGTTTCAGTACAGACTTCGAGAAATTTGGCTTCTCATCAGTGGCACAAGCTCAAAGTCCATAAAATTTGTAGTACCAAAAGACAGAAAGTATCCAAGTGTCTATCAACACGTGACTGGATAAGCAAATTGTGAGCTACACACACACACACACACACACACACACACACGATTAAAATGCATGAACTTGGCTGGGAATATGGCCTAGTTGTAGAGTGCTTGTCTTGTATACATGAAGCCCTGGGTTCAATTCCTCAGTACCACATATATAGAAAACAGCCAGAAGTGGCGCTGTGGAAGAGTGCTAGCCTTGAGCCAAAAGAAGCCAGGGACAGTGCCCAGGCCCTGAGTCCAAGCCTCAAGACAGGCAAAAAGCAAAACAAAACAAAATAAAATGAATGAACTTCAGACTCATCCTACAGCACGAAAAGAACCTAGAAAACACTGTGCTAGGTGAAATAATCCAGGTGCAACACAACAAATACTTTGCAATTCCACTTCTGTGGAACTCTGAGTGCAAGCCAGTTCCCGGAGACAGCACGAGGCTGCTGGTTGTCAGCACCAGAGGGAGGAGTCTACAGGGTGTTTTTATTTAGTAGGTACAGACTCTCACCTTGAGAAGATAGAAATGTTCTGGAAATAAATGATAGTGATGGTTGTACAACAATTTGAGTCTATTTAATGTCAACCAACTCTGTACTGCAAAGGGCACAATGGCAACCATAGAACCATAGAATTCTATCCAAGAAGCATGGAAGGATGGCAGCCTTCACTATAATAGAGCTGAACTTACTGTGCCCATTGGCTGTAGTTCATTTCCTCCAGGTCCATCTCTTTGATCTCTTCTGTGCTACTCTGTTCTCTGGGAGGCTGGATCTTGACTATGGTATACTAGCTCTATTCTCTCAGCTGCTAGCTCTTTTCTTTCCCTTAGTACTGGGTCTCAAGCTCTCACTTGGCTATTTTAGCTCCAGGATGGCACTCTACCATTTGGGCTACACTTCCACTTCTGATTTTTTTGATGGTTAATTGAAGAGTCCTGTGCTTCTGTCTGCCTGGGCTGGCTTTGAGCACCAGTCCTCAGATCTAAGCCTCCCCGGTAGGTAGGATTACAGAACCAGTTCAGATGCTGCCTCTTGCATACTATATCCTCTGAGAGGATTAGATATCAGTTTTCCTACCTTCCAGCTGTACGTAGTGAAGAGGACTACCAGCTAGTATTACTAGCATACCAAAGAAGTCACTAATTTCGAAAAGGAATTTCATATTTTCTTTGGACTCTTACCATCTGTTATGAAAGGATTGCTTCAATACAAGTAGTTCATTTTGAAGTGACACCAAGAAGTAGGGTAGAGAAATGGAGGGGGGGAGGAAGAAGAAACACAAGAGGCTTTATCATCTAACAAGTTTCCCTTAGAGGCACCAAGAACGTAATCTCTGGGGACATCTTGGAAATGATGAAGGCTATGCCCTTATGGGTGGCCCCTGGAGGTGGGGTAAGTGGGTATCCGTCACTGTTTCCCTTCAGGCCGTGACTGAGAGCTTACCCCAGTGTGGTGTGTATGAACAGGGAGGGCCCAGCGGCTGCAGGAAGGGCACGCTGACCTGGTTGCCCAGAGGAACAGGAAAAGCTGCGTGCAGACACATGAGCACTGACCTCTCTCCGTGGAGTTCTCTAAATAGCCTTTGTACCCTGCCTATTCTTCCCTCCCTCTTCCCTAATACCTGTCCTTAGTGGTCGTTTTATTGCCTCTATAGTTTTCCTTTCTCATAGTTCATTTAGCTGCAATGCTTAGCCTTTGCAAATTGGCTTCTTTCCCATCATAATATGTGTTTATGTTTTTAAACTTCCTCCACATCTTTTCATGACTTGAGAGCTCATTTCCTTTCTTTTAATGCTGGTTCTAGGGGTTTAAAGTCAGGGCTGGATGCTATCCCTGAGCTTTTCTTCTTTTTTTTTTTTCCTCAGGAATAGCTTCTACCACTTGAGCCACATCTCCACTTCTGGGTTCTTTCAGTGGTCCATTGGAGATAGAGTCTCACAGACTTTCCTTTCCAGGCTGGCTTTGAACAGCAGTCCTCAACTCTCAGGCTCCTGAGTAGCTAGAGTTACAGATATGAGCTACTGGTACCCCACCCACTTCTTTATACTCCTAACAATATTTCAATGCCTGGTTCTACCACAATTTAACAAGGGTATCTTGGTTGCTTCAAAATTTCACAATCATAAATACAGCTTTTATTAACACCGACATTTTCAGCTTATTGGGTACTTTTTATCGTGAATAATGTCCTAGTAAGACTTTAAAGGGAATTGACAATGACATAATATGAGTGCACAGAAGAAACACAATCCAGTAAATATATACTCGTTCTGATATGTGGAGTCACCATAAAAATGACACACGCAGGTAACTCCTATCGATAGTCAAAATGTTCCAAATCAGCAATGAAATTTTTTCTGAATAGTCAACCACTTAGTAAAAACAAGAGTATAAGTTTCCCTCCTTAGTATTGTAGATGAACTCACAGAAATTCAGTGTATGTTTTGTTTACATGTAAAATGAATTGGGATTCTATACTCAAATAATCGTAAATATGGTACATGTTTCTTTCTCTGACACAACTTAACCCTGCACAAAAGTCACTTTGTGCAATTTTACACCAAAAATACCTCTGTGAGGACATCTGTCTAACATCAATCTGTTTAATCTTATCTTGATGCAACCCTCATCATTGATCCTTGTAGCTAAGGATTGTTGTTTCAAAATACCTTATGTAATCCTCATTTCACCTTTTAAAACTTTCCTCTGCCTTATAAAAACCGACAGAACTATTTTATTGGAACAGTGCTACCCAAATATGATAAGAATATACCATTGATTTGTAAACTAGATAGAAAACCTGGGCCTTGTGCATGATAGGTAAATGCTGTACTTTTGCACCACCTCCCTGGCCACTATGCTGCCTTTCAAATAACGGGTCTTAAGGACAGAAGTATGGCTTTAATAGTGTCATAATGTTTTTATTTTGACTTGAGATTTGAATCAAAGAAAGAAAAATTTGCTGAAAATCCAAAAGTGTAAACTGACTGCAATGAACAAAAACAGTCTCTTCCTTGTCCCTGGCACGGAGGGCTGGGACTGAAATGAGAAGTTAGCTCACAGACAGAAAGAGCCCAGCCTGGAGGAGCGTTTCCAGGCATTTGGTAGCCGAAGCTGGGGGACAGTCTAGGTGCTGACTCACAGACAGAGCCTGTAGATCATATCCTAGTATGCAAAGCGAAGGCATGCAGGGCAAGCAGGAGTGCTGGTTTGAGAAGAAAAGTGGGACAGTAATTTCCAGTTCTGTCTTCATACTGGGACCTCTTGGGGCACCTATTAATAATCATGGTGTTGTGCCAAGTCACGAAACCACCACCAAGAAGACCACCAAGACTCAGACATTCCGAAATGCAATAGCAAGGCAAGACTTCTTTTAAGCGGGGCTGCGGCCCAGGCCTTGTCCTACCCACCGACACAGAGGAGGTTAGGAGGCAGCCTTGAACTACGATTACACAGGGCTTAGAAAGGCAAAAAACAAAGTTACAACAATCAGGTGTTCAAGCAAGCAAGATTAGGACACAGGTACAAATCTGATTGGCTCAGGGTTCGAGGCATTCTAAGGGTGGTCAGAGTTAAGCATTCCCAGCGGTTATAGAGTTCTAGACCAACTGGGCCCTAATGGGCTTATCCTGGGTCTGCTCACTGGGCCTGCTTATCTTAGGTTCACGTGGTAAAGTGAGGTTCACGTGGTAAAGTGGGGCCTGACTTCAAAGTCTGGCACTTCAATAGTAATAATAAATATTGAAGGCTGGGAATGTGGCTTAGTGGTAGAATGCTCGCCTTGCATGCATGAAGCACTGGGTTCAATTCCTTAGCACCACATAAACAGAAAAGGCCAGAAGTGGTGCTGTCGTTCAAATGGTAGAATGCTAGCCTTGAGCAAAAGAAGCTCAGGGAAAGTGTCCAGGCCCTGAGTTCAAGGCCCAGGGCTGGCAAAAAAAAAAGGCAAAACCCAAAAAACATTCTTGTCTGGGCCTATTCCTATTGTGTTCTTCTGAAAAACTGCCATCGGATCTATTAATTTTACATCTTGATTGGATGGATAGATATAGATATAGGCTATATAGAGATATACATGTATGTCTATTTATCTATGTATCTATCTACCCCTAGAGAGACTATTGTGAGAATAACCTCTAAATTTCTATTGTTTTCTTCCTCCTACATCAGTGTTCAAGACACACACAACACACCATATTGTTAAATGAAGAACCAGGTAATTCTGTGTTGTTGTTTTTTTGTGTGCGTGTGTGTGTGTGTTTTTTTTTTTTTTTTGCAGTTTCCATTACTTTCTTCAGGTTCTTCTAATCATGAACTAGCCACCACATTTTCAGTTCCACGATAATCTGTTATTTTCCTGTCTCCATCTCTGGATTGTAGATGTCAGAATGAAAACAAACTCACTTCCATCAAGCTTAAAACAAACAAAAAACTAAATAAGGAAGTTGTGAGGATGGGATCTTCCCTGTGCATGTGACTAATAACAATAACTATTCACAAAAGACTTTGCCAGAATGTGACCTTCCACGAAGACAACTACAATCTTAAAAACATTGTGCTGGGCTGCATCTCATGTGGTAGAATGCCCTGAGGGCAAAGCTCAGTAAACATAAAAGAGAAGAAAAAAAAGTTGCAATGACATTTTTCTAACAACTATTTGTTTAATCTTAGACTGATGTAACCTTTGCTATTGATTCTTGCAGCCAAGGTTTCTTTGAAGATAGCTTGTGTAATCCGTCTACTTTCCCCTTTAAAAACCTCCTGCACCTCTGAATGGGCTCATAGTTTGCTAGAGTTGAGATGAGGTCTTCCATTTTCCCCCTGGGACGAGTTTTGAACTGTGGTCCACCTGACCTCTGCTACTCAAGTAGTTGGGGTTATAGGAATTAATTATTAATCTTCAGAAAACCTTTCTCTAGCTGTGTTTTATAGTCTGATGATAGTTAGCTTAAGTTATTCTATAGTAATATCTACCCATCATGGAATTCTGACGTCTGTGTCCATAATCTGTAAAAACCTAATCAGGATCTGAGGGCAGGTTACCTCAGTGTCGGAGTATGTGTTCGGCACATACATGTGAGGCCTTGGGGCCTGGGCTCAGCATCAAAGGAAAGAACTAACAAACAAAAAGCTCTGCGTTCTGGGGTTGGGAAGGTGGCTTAGTGGTAGCGTGCTTGCCTAGCATGCATGAAGGGTTCAATTCCTCAGTACCACATACACAGTAAAAGCCAGAAGTGGCGCTATGGCTCAAGTGGTAGAGTGCTAGCCTTGAGCAAAAAAAGACTCAGTGACTGTGCCCGGGACCTGAGTTGAAGCACTCGGACTGGAAAAAAAATAAAACAACAACAACAAAAACCCTCATGTACAATTATGGTAGAGAATGCCTGTCTTGCAACCAGAAGATTTTGCTTTTGCCACTCTGGTATTTTTCCATGATAATTACATGAAGATGGTGGGCAAAAAAAAAAAAAAAAAAAAAGGAGGATAAGGCCCCAATGTCATTATTAGTCTTGAAATACTAATGTGTTACATGGAAGGAGGTCAGTGACAGCACCTACTTGCAACTGAGGTGAAGAAGGAGATGCACACAGAGGTGGCACTCACTGGGCCGGCACTGGACAGGAAATGCTCAGAAGGCACCTGCCACCATCGTCCTGTCATTATCAAATAGAGGATCAAAGAATCAGACCCAATCTTTTCGCCCCCAAAGATGTGCACATTCCAAAATGTTTGTATTTAGAATGTGCTTTTCAAAATCATTTCATTTTCCTCAAGCGTTTTTCTTTGAACCTAGGCTAAGGGAGGCAATTTAACAGAATTTTCATTGCCCATAATTGGATTTATCCCAGATCCAATTTTGACATTCCCAGCCTTGAACCTCTTCGTGTTGTTAATCCACCTTCACAAAAAAATCCATATTTATTTATTTTCTCTAAGAATATCTTATGTTTACATTCTGTCCATTTATGCTCTATAAATACTAATTCTAGACTTGTATAGCCAGCACTTTCTGATCTTAATGGCTCCACAGAATGGACCTTTGCATATAATGCACAGTCTATCCAGTCTGCATAAGGTGATAAGATGCTTTGTGGTGCTAAGACTGAAAGCAGAGTCTGGGAGAGCCAGGCTCCTAACCACTTAGATCTTTCTCTGACAGTGGAGGAAGAAGGGGAGCAGACAAAGCTGGCTGTCATTAGTAAGCCTCCAGAGAGAGTCGTGTGCTGGGCTCCAGCTTGCAAAGGACTCCTAAGGCGTAGGCTAGAGACAGAACCCTGGGTTTGCGCCTGCGTGGCTTGGGGAAGATATACTGCCTCTTGGGCTTCCTTTCCTCCAGGAAAATTCCCAGACATCTGAACAGCCTGAAACAACAACACAAATGCAAGAGAAAAATGGGAATAACTTCCCTCCCAACAGCTATGACGAGGTGGGGTTCCTCACCTCTCCCCCGAAAACCTATTCCTGACAGGGATAGTATTTGTGAGTGACTAAACCCAACTCCAATACCTTAGCAAAAGATCATTCCTTAGAAAGACATCAGTGGATACTCGTGCTGAGAAGATAAAGGGCAGACTTAGAAATGTGGGCAGCATCACAATATCGGACTTCAAACTCTATTACAGAGCCATAATGACAAAAACAGCTTGGTATTGGCACAAAGAATAGTCCCTAGGATCAAAGGAACAGATGAGAAGACCCAGAAATGAACCACACACGTATATTCATCTGATATTTGACAACGAAGTCAAAGATATACAGTGGAAAAAACATAGCCTCTTCAATAATTGGTGTTGGGAAAACAGCCATAGGCAGAAAACAAATAGTGGACCCTTGCTTGTCACCATGCACCAATATCAATCCAAAGTGGATCAAAGACCTTCACATCAGGCCAGAAACTCTGAAACTACTGCAAGAGACAGCAGGAGAAACATTAGAACTTATCTGTATAGGCAGGAACTTCTTGAATATGATTAGTATCAGGAGCACAGTGGATAGGCTGGACTCAACAAGTAGGACGACATCAAAATAAAACGTTTCTGCACAGCTAAGGACATACTTACTAAACTACAAAGAGCCAACCAAGTAGGAAAAGATCTTTACGGGCAATACATCAGACAAAGGCCTAATATCCAATATATACAAGGAGTTCAAGAAACCAACTCTTCCCAAACTTCATAAACCAATCACCAAATGGGCAAGGGAGCTAAGGTGACGTCTCAGAAGAAGAGGTAAGAACGGCAAAGAAACGCGTGGAAAAAATGCTCATCAGCCATAAAGGAAATGTAAATCAGAACAGCTCTAAGATTCTATCTCACTCCAGTTAGATTAGCCAACATTTTGAATTTGAACAAAACAAATGCAGGTGGGGATGGGGGAGAAATGGACCCCTACTGCACAGCTGGATATGATAAGGCCCCCTGCACACCCCTGGTCCTTGCTGCACTATTCACGAAAGCCAAGACAGGGGAACAGCCCAGATGCCCCACAAGAGATGAGTGGATCCAAACAATGCGATACCTATCTACAACGGTGTTTACAGCCATCAGAAAGAACAAAATAATGTCATTTGCAGGGAAATGGATGGAACTAGAACAAAGCACATTGAGACAAGAGAGACTAAAGGGGCATGTTCTCTCTGCATTATGGAAGTTAGATCTAAAACAAACTGGGATATGACGAATTACCCGGGATTCTAGAAATTCACATACAGTGAGATCAAAAGGGGATAATCTTCAGAGAGAATCACAAAGGTGCAATGCTTCAGTGCCTCTCCATTTTTAAAAAAATAAAATAGGGCTGGGGATATAGCCTAGCGGCAAGAGTGCCTGCCTCAGATACACGAGGCCCTAGGTTCGATTCCCCAGCACCACATATACAGAAAACGGCCAGAAGCGGCGCTGTGGCTCAAGTGGCAGAGTGCTAGCCTTGAGCGGGAAGAAGCCAGGGACAGTGCTCAGGCCCTGAGTCCAAGGCCCAGGACTGGCCAAAAAAAATAAATATATAAAATAAAATAAAATAATGTACATACTAAAACAAACTCCCAAGATATGGAAACAAAAGACTTTGTTTTTTTCTTTTTCTGATGATTCTATATTCTTTACCTTAGTTGTGGTGTATTCATATGCATATTTGCTGGAGGGGGAGGACCCGGAACTTGAGGGTGGAAAGTGCAGCAATGGAGCTCACTGGGCATGGATGAAAGTGAACTCTACAACTTGAGGGTGTGAGGGACTGGGAGCGAATGAGGGAGCAGATGTCATGGTGAAAAAAGAAATGTACTTATCACCTGGCTCATGTATATATGTAACTTCTCTGTACATCACCTCTATAATAAAGTAAATCTAAAAAGGTGGGGGGACATGCTTCGAGTCAATTCAGGCAGGCTCAAGTGAGACTCGGTCTAGACTCACCAGCAGGACGTGGTGTAAGTGACTAAACACACTGCCCCCACCTTCGTGTTGATCCCCCATCTGCCACTGCCCACCTACAGATTATTTCTGTTCCATCCTGCTTCCTGGAGTGGAGCAGCCAGTCCAATAAAGAGTAGTTTCAGAGCCAGGAGTGATGGAATGTGCACCCTGTAATTCTAGTACTTGGGAGGTAGAGCCCCAGGTAGTCTAGTGCAGGCTACAAAGTGAGTCCCAAGCCAGCCTAGGCTACAGAGAAAGACCTTGTCTTAGGAAAGAAAGGAAAGAAGTAAAAAAGGAAAGAAGTGAAGGAAGGAGGGAGGGAGGGAGGGAGGGAGGGAGGGAGGGAGGGAGGGAGGGAGGGAGGGAGAAAGCCAGCGAGCCCAGTGTTGGTAGCTTGCCCCTGTAATCTTGACTGATTGGGAAGCTGAAAACAGGGAGATCATGGGATGGGAGATGGGGTGCGGGGGAGGGAACTTCAAGGCCTGTCAGAGCAGTCACAGACCCCTTCTCAACCCATGGCTAGGCACAGTGGCATACACCTGTCATCCCAGACTATGTGGGAGGCTGAAAAGGGAAGGATCTCCATATCAGGCTAGCCTGAGCAGAAAAGGCCTAGAGACAGAAGGTTGTGGAGTCATACACTTGTTATCCAAGCAACAAGGGAAAGTCTAAAAGCAGCTCAGGGGAACTTGCCTGGGAAGAGACCCTATCCTAAAAATATGGAGTGGAAACAGTGCTAGAGGCATGGCTCACCGATGTTAAGATACCCTAGGTAATGAAAGGCCCTGAGCTCAAACTTGGGAGAGCAGGAGAAGGAAGAGGAGGAAAAGGAGGAGGAGGATGTAGAAGCAGTAGAACTGGGAACGTCTGGCCAACATCATAGAAAAGCCAATCCTCCATATATCTGAACCTGAAAAATAGGGACCTGCTCCCTAAGACAGTAGGGATAAGTGACCCATGAGAATTGGCACCTCTCCCTGGAGGATACAGTGAAGGAAGGGCTAGGTTGGAGAACAAGTATAGCATAACATGCAGAACAAAGCTTTACAGCTCTACTCTCTGTAGAGCCATAGAGACTTCTACATAAGGGAGAAATGAACCCTTATAATGTTTAATCCATGTAGTTTGTAGCAGTTTTTTGTTATAACCAAACATGCAGTTTTAATTTACCTGATTTTTAAAAATATATAAATACCTTTTTTTTGCAGGATGGGCAGGGGGACAAGTATAGGTGCTTGAATTCAAGGCCCTTGCACCGACTCTGCTTACGACTCAAGTCACGCTTTCGGCCAAGTTTTATGCTGGTTGTTTTGGAGATGAAATTTCATGGACTTATCTGGGACCAAGACCCTCTGAACTCACCTTCCTAAGTAGGTAAGATTATAGGTGTGAGCTATTGGTGCCCAGCAAATGCCATTATTTATAGGTAAAGAACATAAGGATGTTAAAATCCAACAGATGGTTGGGGACTATTAAGATACTAATGATACAAAGTTATTCCAAGGAGATCATTGCAGATCCATACATTAAATTCAACAAAAGTTTTATATAGACAACGAACACTTCTAGCTCTTCAAAGCAAATATTACAACAGTGAAAAAACAATGTATATTAGATCTGAGTTTTTATTCATTGAGAATAAATGCCATCTGTTGTAAGAAATGCCTATATTTAGAGGATTAAAATGTGTCCTCATAAATCATCTGAGAAACAAAACACAGTAATTGTAACAAATCAATCTTATTTGTAATGCCCTGAACAAGAATCTCATTAAATCTAAAGCATGTGATTTATTTTTCTATAGTATAAGGTTTTAAAGTTTTCTGGGTTCTTTTTTTTAACTGTATTTTTTTTTTTGGTCTTTTCTTTTTTGGTACTAGGGACTGAACCCAAGATGTTGTACTTACTAAGCAAGCACTTTGCCACTGAGCTACATCCCAGGATTTTAAAATTTTTACTGAATATATATATTTGATCCTAAAACAAAGTACCACGTCATTTGAGTTAATTTGCTTATAAATCATGTTTGTTTGCTTTTACCATATAACCAATTTAAATTACTGACGTGTTATGGTCAAATGGGGTAAAACTGAATGTGCCTCTGTATCTGAAATATTACTATTACCTAATGCCAGGCTAGATTCACCTCCCCTGGTGCGGGGATGCTAAGCTTACTCCCTTATCAGTGCTCCCCTTTGCACCCTCTCCCCTGGGTGCCGACCCACGGGCAGCCAAAGTGGAGTGAAGGGACACGGGCAAGCCTAAAGTGCACGCAGCCGAACGAGATCCCCTTTTCCTCCCTCCTTACCCACCAAGGAAGCCAGGTGCACACGGATCTCAGAGATGCTTCTGAGAGCAATCTGGTTTATTCAGGAGGGGCTCACAGTAATATAGTGATGATGACAAGGATTGAGCATGAGCTGGCAATAGGCTGGCAAGCTTGTCTGTCCAAGAGCAGCTCCCAAGGACCTCCCTCATGGGCTAATGTCACTTCCCATAGTACCGCCCTCTGGGCAAAGCCAGTGAAAAGGGAGCACACATGTTCGCTGGCGCAAGGTGGGGGATGGTCTCAAAGCTATCCCTTCTGGTTCCGGACCCAGGAGATAGGTGTGGCTCACTTCCACACTGCCCTAGGGCTGGGGAAAGGGCAGCATCTCAGGAGTGCTCTCATTGCCCTTCCCCTCTCAAGGCCAAGCTGAATCCCCAACAACATAAAATGAATTTCTAATAAATAAAAATATGTTTATGTGTAAAATTACGACTTCATTTTGTGATCTGAAACAAGAAGGCCAACATGGGTCAAATTCCCTTCATGAATCCTGGTAGTCATGGTTTGGATTGCCAATGTCCTCAAATGCTCGTATTTCGGCTTAGGGCCAAGCTGATGGTGCTGTTTGGTGGCAGTGCAGCCTTTGGGAGGTGAGGTGTAAAGGAAGGAGTTGAGGTCATTAGAAGCATTCCCAAGGTCAAATGGCAACCTAGTTGCTCCTGCCTCTCTCTCTTTGTGCTTCCTGGAGGCTGGGATGTGACAGCTCTGTTCTGTCTCACGTTTACTGCCCCATCACAGACCTGAAAGTAATGCAGCCAGACGACCATGGACTAAAACCACTGAAACTGTGAGCCCAAATAACTTTTTCCTGCTTGTAATTTGTTTATCTCAGGAATTTTGTCACAGAGATAAAAGCTGACTAACATACTGGCCTACACTACAAAATAGATTTACAAATAAATGAACAACAAAAACCACCAACATCTTGGAAGAAGAAAGAAGAGTTGGCACTCAGTAGTTAATGTGTCAAGAGAATTTTGGCCTTTGCCCTTAGCTCCTGGGAGGATTGTCCTGCCTAACCTGGGGGCCCTGGACCACACCATGTAGTCCATGATATTTATGTTAATTTACAATAAAAACCCAGCCTATCAATATCAAGGCTCTGGCAAGCTTCTCTGATTGGCAGGATGCTGTACTAATCGTCACAAATTCTCCCCGGAAGGAGTTAGTGCCACTGATGCCTCCACGGGAAAGTTTGCACTGAGAACTCTCCTTGACTCTGCTTATATGTCTCTTCCCTCGGTTCATTTAAGCTGTATTCTTGAGCAGCAATACATCTGACTATGTCAGCTTTCGGTGAATTCTTTATCTTCCTAATAAATGATTTAAAATGTTTGTGTTCTTGAACTCACAGTAGGTGTCCAAAGTGAGCCTAGCTTGGCACACTTGGTTTCTAGTCCTGACTCCCACTAATCCAAAGAATCATTGGTGCTCTCCTTGCATCCAGGCAGACAGGGTTGCGGGTTCTCCAGCCTAGCCCTGTTATTTTCTGCTTTGCCTCATTCCCCGTGTTCTCTCACTTCAGGGGTCATCAAACAGTGGGAGAAAGGGAGAAGCTAACACTCTGCCAGCTCCAGGGAGCCAGGGCTCCCAGTAGACTCAGGGTCAGGCTCTTCAGGGGCAGCAGCCGGGATCGGCACTCGGCCTCTCCCTTTTGCCCTTCCAGCTCTTTTTCTGTCAACTTCATCAGCATTCCCTCAGTGTTCTTACTGCTTTCTGTTTTGTTGAAAGGACAATGAATGATTCATGGAAAGTAAATAATATCTGTCCTCTTTGTCATTGGGCTATCATGGGCATCTATTATTTACTGGTTAAGTTGATCAAGGCTAATGAAGAATCACCAAATCTCATAGTATTATGAATCTCTAACAAAAGGCATTGTCATAAGGAAACAAACATAAAATAGTGATGTATATCATGATATCACGATGCATTTCACCCAGACAAGATGTCCTATTGTTAGATATTTATTCTCTGTAGTCATCTTGAAGCAGCATGGTTTTTGTTTTGCTTTCATTAGAGACACAGTCTCATTATGGAGTCAAGGCTAGTCTTGATCACTGAATCTCCTGCTCCTGATTCCCGAGTGCTGGGATTGTAAGAGTCGGTGCACCACCGTGTGGGGCTTGATTAGGAGCTTTAGGTCTGTAATCAAACCCTAGCTCCATCCTGGCTGCACCACTTTGGTAAGGGACTCAGTCTCTCTGTGCCTCGCCTCCTCAGACCTGCCTCACGCATGCTTGGAAAGCAGGACTCATTAGACACACTAAGGAAGAGCTTTCATTTTGTTTCTCTGTGTCCATTTAAAATTTACTCAGTTGAAGTACTTCCCTGCCCATAAATAAAAAAAAATCAAATGGTTCCATTATGTTTCTGATTTTCTTTAAATAATTAAAATGGTCTAAAGCCACAGTGAATTGCACAATGTCATATTGATATTTAGGTGTCAGGTCTCATATAGTAAATAATATAAGCTTCTGAGGCTAGAGGGCATAGGTCAAGTGATAGTGCAGGCCTCACATGGAGAAGGCCCCAGGTTCATTTCCCACAATAACAAGAACAACAACAACAATAATTTAGCTGGTGTGTGTGTGTGTGTGTGTACCAGTCCTGGGGCTTGGACTCAGGGCCTGAGCACTGTCCCTGGCTTCTTTATGCTCAAGGCTAGCACTCTGCCACTTGAGCCACAACACCAATCTGGCCTTTTCTGTTTCTGTGGTGCTGAAGAATCAAACCCCGGGCTTCGTGCGTGCAAGGTGAGCACTCTACCTCTAGGCCATATTCCCAGTCCAACAATAAATAATAGCTTTTTTATTTCACTCAGGCTCCCTGCCTGGGGTCTTCTGAGGAGAAGCCAGGTTTAGGGGTCTGATTTCTAGTTTGTCACCTTAAGCCTCCAAGCTTAGCTGTGTTCCAGTGGTTCATGCCTATAATCCTAACTATGCAGGAGGCTGAAATTTGGGGAGCAGGGTTCCAGGTCAGCCTGAGCAGGAAAGTCCTTGAGCCTTTGAACTCCAATAAGCCACCAGAAAACCAGAAGTGGAGCTGTAGCTCAACTGGTTTGAGTGATAAATTAAGAGACAGTGCCCAGGCCCTGAGTTCAAGGCCCTCCCTGTGCTCAAGAGTATGAGTGCACACACATGTACACACACACACAGGCCACATGGCCTCTGGGATTGCTCTCCCAACTTGGAAAACACAGTGGGAAGAATAGTAAAGTGGGTGAGAAACTTCCTATGAGATGATGCTTTGGAAGATGGCATCTGCCATTCTGGCTTGTCAATATCTGACTTCAGCCCCCCCCCCCCCCCCCCCCGCACTGCCCCCATACTTCTCACATGGAAGGCAATGATTATTTTCTTCTTGCTGCTGATTGGTTGCTATCCACACATTCCTCTGAGCACAAGCACACACATGCACACACCTTTTTTCAGTTATACACACCAAGGAGTATCTGTGTTAGTGTTCCTCCAGGGAGCATCTTGTCTGGGGTTTGAGAAGCTATGCATTGGAAGAGCATGCCTGGTTGCCCTAGCTACTCAGGAAGCTGAGCTCTGAGGGTCCAGGTTCCAATTAACCAGTAAAAAGCTGAACGTAGAGATTAAGTGTTAGCTTTGAGCAGAAGAGCCAATCTCAGAGTTCAAGCTTCAGTACTAGGAAGGAAGGAAGGAAGGAAGCGGAAGAAGGAAGAGGCTTCAGGCCAGCCTCCTGTTCCTTGAATCCACACATGAATGGATTCTTTCTCCTACCCGACTTCGGGAACCCAAGCTGACCTCATAGCAGCAATAAACCGGCACTTTGCTAACATTATCTCAGATCTGCCCTTCTCTCTTGCCCTGGATCCTTTTGGTATAAATCAGACAACAATTGACTGTGCTCCTTCATCTCAGGGGACACCAACCAAGTCTTCCAGGGTCCTAGTTGTAAGGTTAGCAAGAAAGGAAACCCACCACATGGTTCAGGCAGAAAGGAGTTCACTGGGGGGCTGGAGGGAGCAAACTGCCAGCCCACACGAGAGAGTAAGAGAAGAAAAGGAAAGAGCGGGACTCTATTGGAGCCAGATTACGTAGGGAAAGGCGGGAGGTGTGGATTGGATGTGAGCTCAGAGAAGGAGGAGGTAACTGTGTCCGGGTGTGCCAGTTACCTAGCTAACTCAGGTGCTGGGCGCAGACTTAAACCGGTGGGGGGCATCTGCATGGAGCCCTCCGGGGGCTGGACCTTACACTAGAGAAGCGTTTCTGCCTAGAGATTTAGGAAGCAGGCCTCCACACTCCACTGACACACGAGACAGGGGTCATTTGCTTCCCATCTTTCTGAACACATTGTCTTCACAATTTTTCCTTCAATCAAAATCCTTTTATAGACAGGCATATGCTACATTATGACATGAAACCCCCCCCAACTGCTACCTGCACAGATTAGCACAAGCTGAGTGCTGGTGGCTGGCGCCTGCGATCCTAGCTACTCAGGAGGCTGAGATGTGAGGAGTTTTCAGCCCAGCTAGAAACATTTGTGAAATTGTTATCTCCAATTAATTACCAAAAAAGCTGGAAGTGGGGCTGCTCAAGTGGTAGAGCACTGCCTTGGGCTTAAAACCTCAAGGACAATGCTGAGGCCCTAAGTTCAAGCTCCAGGACTGTGTGTGTGTGTGTGTGTGTGTGTGTGTGTGTGTGTGTGCACGCAAAAAGAAAGGAACAGCAGAAAAAGAGGGAATAGCATGTAAGGTTGATCATGTATAGTGTATGATGTTTGGTGATAATGTTATTGATATGTATATTTATTCCACTACATCTTTTATATATATACACACACCATACACACATATTTATAGTTTACTTCTACTTATTAAAAGGATGCTGGGTTGCCATCTGGAGCAATGAACTTATAGCTCATTTGATCTTTGCATGGTGATGAAATCTTGCAACCAATTTTTGAGAATGAGCTCTATTGTCAAGTGAAGCTTGACTACACTAGACTTGGCTGAAGGACTTAAAGATTGTGTAACAAGTTTCCATATCCTATTTTGTAAGCTCTCTGGGGTAACATTTCTGAATAACCAGTTGGTACTTGGTGTCTATTGTTTTCCTGACTTACATAAAACTGAGAAAGCCAGAGTCCCATGTTTCCCCCTCTCTTATATGTAAAAAACACCGGGCAGTGCTCAACTTGTGCCCATAATCCTAGCTACTCAGGAGGCTGAGATCTAGGAATCCTTGTTCCAAGCCAACAAGGGCAGGACAGTTCCTGAGACGTATCTCCAATTAACTACCCAAAACAAGCCAGAAGTGGAGCTGTGGTTTGAGGAGTAGAGTGCTAGCCTTGAGCCAAAAAAGCTCAGGGACAGCACCCACACCCTGAGTTCAAACTCTAGGACCAGTGTACACACACACAAAGTCAATCGAGGTAGCTTAAGGCCCAGGGAGGTGGCTCCCGCCATCATCTCATCTACACTTGAGGTGTAGAGGAGAATCTTTGTTCAAGGCGAGCCCAAGGCAAGAAGTTAGGAAGGCTTTATGGCACAGAATCAGTGGGTGTGGTGATACATATGTCTAACCACAGAATGAGGGGGGTATAGGTAGGAGGATGGAGCTCTGAGGCTCAGTTTGAAGACAAAAAACCCAAACTCAAAAAACAACCAACTCGGGCTGGGAATATGGCCTAGTGCCAAGAGAGCTTGCCTCGTATACATGAAGCCCTGGGTTCAATTCCCCAGTACCATATATATGGAAAATGGCCAGAAGTGGCACTGTGGCTCAAGTGGCAGAGTGCTAGCCTTGAGCAAAAGGAAGCCAGGGACAGTGCTCAGGCCCTGAGTCCAAGGCCCAGGACTGGCAAAAAACAACAACAAAAAAAAAAACAACACAAGAAAACAACCAACTTGACGCCAGGTGCTGGTGGCTCATGCCTGTAATCCTAGCTACGCAAGAGGCTAAGATCTGAGGGCCAAGGTTCAAAGACAGCCCTGGCAGTAAAGTCTGGGAGACACTTATCTCTAATTAACCAGCAGAAAACCGGAAGTGGCACTGTGGCTCAAGCGGTAGAGCGCTAGCATTGAGCTAAAGAGCTCAGAGACAGCGCCCAGGCCCAGAATTCAAGCCCCATAACTGACAAAAACAAAAACAAAAACAACAAAAACCTTGAAAAAGGCCTCATGTATGTTTCTAGTGGTAGGGTACTTACTTGGCAAATGCAAGGCCCTGAATTCAAACCCTACTTATTGCCCCAAACAAACAAACCAATGAACAAAACGAATCTTGGGAGAAAGAGCATTGAACATGCCTGTCCCTGAGCTTGCATGTGGGGGAGGCTGATGGGAACTTTAGCCTCTGTATCTTCAATGCAGACATTCCTAAGTCAAGAGATGATTCATTCTGCAGCTTTACAATGGTGAGAATGTGTACCGACACAACTATTGTTGTTCATGACCAGTGTAGGTGTAGCATTATGAAATCACACGTGTTTGATACTTAATAAGAAAATAAGCTCTGATAGGTTATTTGAACCAGCAGGAGGTGAATGTAAGTGTCCCAAGCATATTTAAGGTTAACTGATGAATGCCTTATTGCTTTATATTTTCAAGTTACAATTTGTAACTGGATTCTAAGCCAAGGGAACCATTGTATGGTGACACCAGATTCTTCTGTGGAGGAATCTTCCAGTCTTCTACTGGGACACGGGGAAGTTCTAGCTACTGCATTCTGGGAGCTCAGCTGGGGTAAGAGGAGCATAGAAGCTGCTTCCTTAATCCTTATCATGGAGATTAAACATTCTGCTTTCTGGTAGCCCGAGGGAGCAGCTGGGCTCTAACTTCTCACTCTGCTCTCACAAGGTCCTTATCTCAAGCTACTTCTCCTCCAGGCGTCTAATCCAAGATCTGCACTGTGAAGCCTCAAAGGCCCAGCATTTCCACCTTTTGAAGACCTTTTGAAGTGTATATATGACTGGTTCTTAGCTTTTTCACATCAGCTTGGGATTCTGTTTTTCAGAGTTGTGATTTCTCTTGTTGGTGTCTTATCGAGACCCATGTGGGTTCGGATCTTAAAACACCTCTTATTTTTATGGGATTTGAGAGGGAAGAAAATTAAAGGCATACGTTTGATCCATCACTTTAACTTGGAAGTTCTAACATGTCTACTTCCTTTGTAAGATCTAGTGTTGGGAAGCCTTGTCTTGATATGTCTGCCTTTTGCAGAATGAATCCTGTCCTTCAAAGATTGGGAGTGTGGCATGCAATAAAATGGATCCTAATCTGTGTTTATGTGTGCATTTTTTTTCTCTCCAGGAAATATAAGAAACCTAACACATCAAGATCGTGTTATTTTAGTTTTAGCTATGTCACCCATCATAATAAACATTGAATAAATGCGTGCTATACATGGGAATGTATTGACAAACATGTGTAAAACTCAGTCTCATTCACATATATTTCCTACTGTCTAAAAATAATGAAATTCTCCCTATCAATTGCTTACTCCTCAAACTAGAACTGGAAACCTGCTATCTCCTTTATTACCACATAGCTGTCCTTTGTACATCAAATACAGCAACTGTTGCATGGACTGCCCTCTGGTGGCACTTCAAGAAATGATGTCAAACCTCACTACATCTCCCTACTTGAGAACACAACTTTTTCCTATGTGTCTAAGACATAAGCCAGGCATAGGCATAGGTCAAAAGCCAGGAAGGACAAAGGATGGGTCTCAGCACCACAAAGCTGATGCCATTCTACCCAGGTCCGGGACACATACATAACTTTCCAAATAACTTGATGACTTTCTGATATAAGAGACATCAGGAAACTGAACCAAAGTGCAAATGTGAATTTTATCTTTAAACTATATAATCTATTGCTTTATCTTTTTATTTCTCAATCTGAATCAGTTATTTCTGTCTAACTCCAATGAGTCATTTATAGCACATACATGATGTAATCTTTGTAGGTTAGCTCCTGCCCTTTAATAGGTCACCAATTCAAACTGAGTTTCTTCCACTCAACTTCAAAACAAATCCCTGGACATGTAGGTTTGGGCGTAAGACTTACAGAATGTGAAAATAAACTTTCTTGGGTTGTACTCTGCGGTTTTTCAGACGAGATCCCACCATGTCTTCCGGACAGGCCTAGGACGGGAGGTTTTGTGTGTCCGCTTCCCGACGGCTGGATTGCAGGTCTACATGTTACACACTCAGCCTTGAGGCTTGGTTTCTTGATCTCCTCCTTCTCCTCCTCCGGCACCCCTCCGTTCTTCCGGCAGTACGGGATTCAAACTCACGGCCTTGAACTCCCCAAGGCAGTGGACCTTGTGACCATGTCCACGGCCTTTACACTGTATTCTTGGTTAAAAAAAAAAAAAAAAAAAGGCCCAGTGCGTCCTCACCTTCCTGCTCCGCTGACAGTGTGGGAAAGAGCTGGGCGGAGGGGCGGCTCAACGGACCCCCCCCACACACACCCCCGCGCGCAGGGCGACCGGGTCCCCTCCGTGGGGCTTAGGGGGAAGGGGAAGGGTTCGTCCTTAGCCCCCCTACCACTGTGGTGCCTTCACAGGCAGGCAGAAGAAGCCAAGTGGGGAGGGAGGGGAGGTCAGGGGGGAGTGGGGGAGGAGAGTCAGGGGTAGGGGAGGTCAGGTGGAGTGGGAGTGGGGGGAGGGTGGGAAGGGGGTGGGAGTGGGGGAGGGGAGGCGGTGGGAGTAGGGAAAGGGTGGTGGGGGAGGGGAGGCAGGTGACAGGGGGGGGGGCAGGTGGGGCAGCCAGGTCTCACTAGCAGCTAGTCTGTGAGCTCCAGGTGGGTCTCAGGCCACCTCTCCCCCCCATCCCCGCCCTCAGGAAGCCCGCAGTCCCTGGGGAAGAGGAACAAAGGCACAAACGCGGACCCCCCCCACCCCCCCGCGGTCCCCGCTCGTCTCACCGGCACTGGACACGGGCGTGCCACACGGTGAACGCTTGGATCTGCAGGTCTGCCCAGGCACCGACAGGAAATGCCTTCCGCTCGCCCCACGATGGCAGCGGGCCCTGCCGGGAAAGACGCGAGCAATGCTCCAAGAAGCGCCACGCCTCCACACGCCCGCCCAGCCTCGCGCGCCTCCGGCCCCGCCCCCCCGCTGCGCCGCTCCTGCGTCCCCTGCAGTGCCCACGCACGCACGCGCATGTCCTCCCGCGCCTGCGCAGTCCCGGCCGCTCCCGGAAGTGGGAGGTGCCCGCGGGTTGTGTGGCGGCCGCCGAGGGAATCAAGCCCAGCAACTTTTCAAGGTGGACGGTGGGGTTCAGGAGTTCGGCGGAGGGAGAGCGCGCGGGTCGGGGCGGCTCTGGGATCCGGTGTCCGGCTTCCGGTGTGGGAGCCCGCCGGCATGGCGGAGGACTAGCGGAGCCGGCGGCGTCGCGAAGGCGAGGCCCCGGCCCCGCGCCGCCGCCGCGTGAGGAGCCGCCGCAGCTGGGCCATCTCAAGGTGAGCCGGGTGCGCCCCTCTCCCCCCATGCTCCCGTCCTCTGGGGCCGCCGTCACCCCGGGGCTCGGGACTCGATGCGGACCCCGCCTCCCCCCCCAGCCCCACCGGGGCCCCGAGTGAGGACACAGTCGGGGGCGGTCTCCCCGCTCGCCTCACCTGCGCTGGACAGGGACGTGCCACACGGTGAACGCCTGGAGGGTCTGCAGGCCTGCCCGAGGCACCGACAGGAAAAGCCTTCCGCTTGCCCCACGATGGCAGCGGGCCCTGCCAGGAAGGACGCGAGCGGGTGCTCTAAAGAAGCGCCTGGGCCTCCGCACCGGCCCCGCCCCCCCCTCGCGCGCCCCCCGGCCCCGCCCCCCGTGGCCGCTCGGCGTTCCCGCGCGGTACGCAGGCGCGTCATCCTCCCGCGCCTCGCCCGGCCGCTCCCGGAAGTGGGAGGTGCCCGCTGGAGTTTGTGTGGCGGCCTCCGAGGGAACGTCAAGCCCGGCAACTTTCGACGGTGGACGCAGGGTTGGAGGAGTTCGGTGGAGGGAGAGCGCGCGGGCGGGCTCGCTGGTGGCTCCGGTGTCCGGCTTCCGGTGCAGGAGAGCCCGCCGGCATGGCGGAGGACAAGCGGAGCCTGCGGCGTCGCGAAGGCGAGGCACCGGCCCCGCGCCGCCCCCGCGCGCTGGGCCATCTCGAGGTGAGCCGGGGGCGCGCGCCCGCCCGCCCCCCGCCCTCCCCCCGCCCCGGTCCTCCGGGGCCGCCGTAGCCCCGGGGCTCGGGACTCGAGGTCGTGCGCTGATCCGGACCCCGCCCCCTCTCAGCCCCGACCCGGGCCCCCGAGTGAGGACACAGTCGGGGGCGTTCCGAGCGAGGGTTCTGCCGGAACGGTCTGCTGTTCGCCCCGCGGCCTTGGAGCCCTGGCTCGGGGGCCCCCCGCGCGGCCGGGAAGGCGGCCTGCAGCCTCGCCCCCCGATGAGCCTCCTTCCCCGCGGTGTCCCAAAGGCGAGAGCCGGGGTGCTTTCTTGTCTATCTGTCTGATCTTGGCGGTGTGGGTCCTGGGGCTTGAACCTGGGCACTGCCTCTCCCCCCCCCCCCCAGTGTCCGTGTTCCGGTCTGGCGCTCCGCCCGTCGAGGCCCAGCTTCCCCCTGGGTCTTCGGGGCACCCTCTCGGACCTTTCCCGCCTTGGCTAGTGGGAACCGCGGACCTGAGACCTTGGCCTTCCTTCCGAGGGAGGAGGATTTCTGGCGCGAAGCCCTCCGAGCCACCCCACCCCCCGACTGATCCCCATTGTTGTGGCGATTTGCTGCTGCTGCTGCTGTTGGGGTTTGACTTCCAAGTCGTACAGAAACAGGTCTGGGGTTCAGAGGCTGTGATTGCGGCCGGCCAGCACGGTGGATCGTGCACGGTGACCTCAACACTCGGCCTTTTCCTCTCTCCTACACCCCGAAGTCGGGGAGCGCTTCCTACAGTGGGGGGGGGCTCGAGGTTCCCAGCTCCGCCCGGAGGACCCCGGCTCCCCCGCCGTCTTTCCTGGGGGACGGTCTTTTTCCTTTAAGGGCCTTTGTATGTTTGTGCTGCACACATGCCCCCTCTACTTCGCTGCGGGGTTATCTCGTCCTCCTTGATACTTGAAACTATTCTTGTGCCCCGTCTGTAAACAACCTCACTGCCCTCCTGATACATTTTTTGTCGGTAACTTCAGCTAGCTTGGCTTTAAAAAGAATTCTCAAAAGCTTAACTTTTTTTAAAATCAAGTACTGGGGTTTGAGCTTAGGACTTCACCCTTTCTCTAGCTCTTTTGCTCTAGGATGATGCTCCATCACCTGAGCTGCACCACCACTGCAGGAGTGTTGCTAGTTAATGGGAGATTAGTTTTGGGGGCTTTATTTCCCGGGATGACTTTTAGGATTTTTATGCATGAGCCATCAGTGCTTGGCCTCTAAAGTTTAGAGATGTGTGAAGGTACTTCAGTGTATTGAAATTATTGAAACTTCAAGATAAAGTAACTTCCAAACTGGACTTGGTGACTATCCTATCTTTTAAAACTTGTCATTGGATGCTCCTAATAAATGAGTGTAATTTTTTTTCCTCCTGATTTCAACCAAGCAAAGGGTTTTAGCTAGTAAATTGCTTTTCTTTTTGTCATATTTTGACTTGAACAGACCTTGCCCTCACTAGACTGGTGCTGTATTTCTTGAGCCATACCTCTAGCTTAGCTAGTACATTTTTGTTATTTCTTCATTTCAGTTGTTTTTGTAAAAAGAAGCAATTGGATTTTTTTAACAAGTGTGTTCAAATATCAGAAGTCTTTTGGAGGAATTTTAATTTAGTTTCTTAAGTCCTTTTTAAAGTACAGATGGAGAAGTTTTTATTGAAGGCAATGCATTGATTTTGGCAGTAGGATTATGGAGACATTTCCAAAACGTTGACAGAAAAAGATATTATTTTCCGTTTTTTTCTCCCTCCACTCCCTTCCTTGCTCCCTTTCCTCCCTCCCTTCTTTCTGTCTTCTTTCTTTCATAAGAAGGTTAATTTCTGGCTTATTTTTAAAGGCTATTTTCTTTTATCTTGAAACTACAGGTTTTGTTTGATTAAAAATAAAATATTTTGGGTGCCGGTGGCTCACACTTGTAATCCTAACTACTCAGGAGGCTGAAATCTGAGGATCAAGGTTCAAAGATAGCCCAAGCTATCTTATCTCCAATTAACCACCAGAAAAATGGAAGTGGCCCTGTGGCTCAAGTGGTAGAGTGCCAGCCTTGAACTGAAGAGCCCAGGGACAGCACCCAGGCCCAGAGTTCTAGCCCCAGGACTCACCAAAAAACCACCACCACAACAACAAACTTTAAGAATCAGTATACAGCCAGGCTTGTTTGCAAATGCCTGTAATCCTAGCTACTCAGGAGGCTTAGACCTAAGGGTTGCGGTTCCCAGCCAGCTCAGGCAGGAAAATTCAGTGAGACTCCAAGTAACTACCCCTTCCTTTCCCCCTCCCCCCAAAAAAAACCCAAACAGAAATGGAGCTGTGGCTCAAGTGGTAAAGCACTAACCTTAAGCTCAGAGACAGTGCCCAGGCCCTTGAGTTCAAGCCCCAAGACTGGTATCAAAAATAAAGAAAAAGAATCAACCACTCTACCACTGAGCCACAGCTTCACTTACAGCTTTTTTGGTAGTTCATTGGAGTTAAGAGTTTCAGGGACTTTCCTGCCAAGGCTGGCTTCAAACTGGGATCCTTAGATCTCAGTTTCCTGGGTAGGATTACAGCCACCAGCACCTAGCTAATTGATAATGCTTTTGCAGCTAAATAATACAGGTGGAGGTTAGGTATTTCTTCTTAGCAGATTGACTTGAACTTCTTTTAGGAACTATTAGTGTAGACCTAAAGTTTTGGAGGAGGCACTAATCACTAAGAAGTAGACTTTTCTTCAGTGAAGGAAAAGAGTTGGAGTTGGCTCTAGGAACAGAAGCAAGTCTATAGAAGGCATGTTTATGTGTGTAATTTTTTAGTTATTCTTCTAGATAAGAATTGTTCAAGTAAATCAAAAAGGATTTACCTAGAGAAAATTTACTAAAATAGTTGAAACATCAGTTTTAGTAGACAAATTATAAGTGTTGACCTGATAAATGATAACCTGGTAGAAGATAAGGCTTAGAATTTAATATAAGGTTGAAGACAATAATTATCCTGATTAAATTCTAAGTTTAAACTTTAGTCAGCTTTCAGTGGTAAATTTAATATATAATTGAGAGTTAATTTTCATGGTCAAAGACCGATATAATAAAATCATTGGTTTGGTTTTGTTCTGTTTATATGTTGGTCGATAAGGAATCTCCAATTATGGAGTTCACACATTGCAATTTCTGACCCTTCTTCAAGTCTTGGACTTCCTTTAGTGGGAGTGAATATTGTGACAAGAAACCTAGCATTATTTCATGGATATGTATGTGATCGCTTAGATTGAGAAGTAACCCCTAAACCATCAGAATCAGTTCCCAATCAGAGCTGTAGCCTGTCTGTATCTCTTCCTCAATCCATAAAGTTTACATGTTGACAATATGGTAGATTATGACTAAGTTAACAGGCATTAATAGTATATAAAGGTACATTGGAGAATTCTGAAACATAGTTGACACTGAGTTTATAAATGTATTCTTGGCATTTTTGTAGTTTGGGTAGTTGTGGAGATAAGAGAATGGGATCGGGCTGGGAATAAGGCCTAGTGGCAAGAGTGCTTGCCTCGTATACATGAGGCCCTGGGTTCGATTCCCCAGCACCGCATATACAGAAAATGGCCAGAAGTGGCACTGTGGCTCAAGTGGCAGAGTGCTAGCCTTGAGCAAAAAGAAGCCAGGGACAGTGCTCAGGCCCTGAGTTCACAGCCTAGGACTGACCAAAAAAAAGAGAATGGGATCATGTTTTTTGTTTTTTTTCTTAATAGATTTTGATTTAAGAAAAGAGGAGTGGAGGTGTGACTTAAGTAGGAGAATGTTTGCAAAGCTCAAGGCCCCCTAGTTCAAATCTCAGTACTGCCAAAGGAAGTAAAAGGGGGAACTGAGTATGTAGTTCCACCTTAGAGCATTTACTGAGCATATACTAGGTTCAGTACTATAAAAACAAAGAAAAAGAAAGAAATGGTTAAAAGGAAAAACATTTATAGTATAGTAGTTATAATTCTGAATAACCTTTATATATGTAACAAAGTTGTTTGAAACAGTTCAATTACTTTAGGTACTAGGAGGTTTTTAATAAGAGTTGTGTAAAACAACAGCAACAAACCGGGACAGCTGGTCACCCTGCTCACTGCACAGATTTTTTGTGTCTGCTTGATAATACTAAATGATGATGGTCAGTGCATTCACAATTTTTCTGATGCTTGTTTTACTTTTGTAAAACTTCATGACGCTGTGGCCAAATTTATTTAGGCAAATATTCAGAGAAAGGCACGAAGCACTTTTAAAATCACAGCGTCTGGCTACTTGTGTACTTATACACACATAAAATATCAATAGAGACAATACACAACACTAACCATAACACAGAAACACTAACCATCAATTATAATTTTTATTGTGATCATCAAACACTTTTGATGTTTGTTGTGAGCACTTTCATTTATATTATAAAAAGTTATGGCAGGATAAAAGTTTTAAAGGTCTCCTCCAACCAAATTTGATATTTGTTCAAACTGACTCAAAAGAGAAGAGTTCTCATCCCACCCCCGTTTCTTATAAAATATTGTGCTTTTAGGTGTGCTGTAGTGAAAAGATAATTTGCCTCACGCTTTCCTCAGTGATACTTTGCTTTATTTATGTAACTTCTACAGGAATCCTGGAGAAAGGCACATCAAACACTAAAAATGCATGTGTTTTCAAAAGAGACTCCTTACTAGGTTTCACTAGCTATACCCTAGAGAATTTATCACTTCATAATTTGGACAGTTTAGATCCTAATGCAATAATATCACTCACTACCAACCTAATGAGCATCCAATCTGCCTTTTAATTCAAAACGCTCTATGATAGTGGGATGATAACCTGTGGTGGGCCAAAACTATTTCAAAAGGTCTAAGGTCCTAGGGTTTGCTTGGATCCTCTATTTTACTAGTACATGTTAACATCAAACACTCAGGCTCACTGAAGTTGTAGAGATTTTGTTTCAACTCAAGTATTATTAAAATATTTGTGGAAACAGTATTACTCCAAAGATTTTTTACATATCCCCTAAAGGCAGAACAGCCATATCTACTCTACTTGCAAATTAAAATCCTAGGTGTGAATTTCAACAAAATGAGATGAATTTAGCTTTTAAATTCATTTTTGATGAGTCACAAGCTTAGTCATTTTGCTGGCGTTTTCTGTCTCAAGAGTATATGTGTTTAAACAGGGACTTGCTGGAGACAGACTATAATTTGCAACTATAGTTTACAAAGTATATCAGGACAAGTCCTGGTGGACTCCCATCCCCCTCATAAGGCGTTTTGCCCACACATACAAGGAAAAGCAATGTTAGCACCCAAGTCACTGATCCAATATTTTTCTAGGAGTATGTGAGCCATCCCACATGGTCTGAATTATGGATATCTTGTTTCTTCAATTCATTTAAGATTTGAAGAATAAACAAAGAGAACTCAATGGGAACTCATTCAGCCTTCTAGGACTTATTATCTTAGGAAAAGAACATGCAGGATGCAGGGTTACATGAATGATGAGGTCATGATTGTGCCTGAACATTTATTTCATGATAGAGGGATTGTGAGCTATGGAAGGTCCCTTACCCATATGATAAGCATTTGTCTACACTTTTGGTCTGATTTTGCCATTGCAAATCCAGAAACAACTCTGGATTCCATAAAGATTTGAGGTGATGTATATAGCAATAAATGAGGGATGGGTGTGGCTTTAGCATATTCTCTCTTTGACTTTGTCCATATAGCATGGTGCTCTTGTGAGATGCTGAAGACGCCTGCGAGGAGGGAGTTAGGTCATTGAAGGCGGCCTCCCAAGGGCTCTTCCAGACTCAGTTTCTTCTTCACTTCTGGTCTTTGCTTCCCAGGTACCAAAATAAACCTTTCCTATTTAAAAGCTGATTTGTATCAGGTATTTGCTGTAATCACAGAAGACTAACAGATACTACTTATACAATTCTCAGCTACAGATGGTCCTAGGATTATCATTTCAGCTTGTTTGTAGCAAACAACTCCTCTGCTACACACATTCTTTAGACTCATTTCCCCTATAGCAGTTGTTTGGGATGCTTATTTTAACAAGGAATTATTATGCTGTAAATACGGGGTAAAAGAGGAGAGGTGCCAATCAATGTGACTCACTTAGAGATCTTCATTCTAGATATGACTGCATTTAGATCTTGGAAAAAGAGAGCCACTCATTGCCCATTTAAGAAAACACGTTTTTCTCTCTTCTGTTTGCAATTCAACATCTGAGGCAGAAAAATAAGTCTACACTGAACCAAAGAACTGCCTTTCATTAGCCATCTTCTAAATCTAGAAGTCTTAGCTGAAGTGAGAATTACACATGAATATATTACCAGGTGGAAGTGCTGAGTCCTAATTAATAACACTCAGATGTCACTTTGAATGAGCAGAACTGAGCATTTCCAGTGGCTCTACTTTCAAGAACGTATCTCTGAGTTTCACAATGAACGCATTCTCAGTGATCATCTCTAGGATACTAACAATTACTGACTGTGACGGCCTAACCACACATCAGTCATGCTGGCTTGGAATACCCAGTACACTGCCCAATACATTGGCTTGAAAACCAATCCTGCCACCAATATGATGGTCTTACTGTAAATTTGGGACAAAGAAAACCTGACTCCACTTTCACTTTCCTGATGTCCATTCTGACATGCTTGTTTCTCTCAGAAAGAGACTAGGAATACAATGTCTTCATCCAAAAGCCAAGTGGAGTTAGCATGAAATGGGCTAGGTTTTTGTTGTCCTATCTATCTATCTATCTAACTATCTATCTATCTATCTATCTATCTATCTATCTATCTATCTACTTTTTGCCAGTCCTGGGGCTTATAATCAGGACTTAGGCACTGTCCCTGAGTTTTTTTTTTTTTGCTCAAGGCTAAGGCTCTACCACTTAAGTCACAATTCTATGTCCTGTTTGGGGGATTAATTAGAGATAAGAGTATCATGGACTTTTTAGCCTGGTCTGGTTTCAAACTGTGATCCTCAGATCACAGCCACTTGAGTAGCATGGATTACAGGTGTGAGCCACCAATGCACCATTTATCTATTCTTTTTAAAATAGAATTTAGGATAAAAAGGGATTCACTACACTTTTTTTTTTTCAAAAGCCACTGGCTATTTTATACATTATCCAAAAGATAGCTATTTTGATATACTGTTTCTTCACAGTTCGAAGAGTCATGAACCTACATGACACAAGCTACATGGCACTTTTCTTTCTTTAAGTAGTTATACACACCAGTTATGGAATTTTATGCCTCTATCAGAAAGAATGACATTGCCACATTTGTAAGGAAATGGAAGGACTTGGAAGAAATTATACTAAGTGATGTGAGTCGATCAACATTATTTGTTCAAGTTCTGACCATTTCCCTGCGAATGCCAAGATTTCACCATTTCTAATCGCTATGTAGTATTCCATTGTGTATAGGTACCACATTTCTTGGATCTATTCATCTGTGGAGGGGCATCCGGGTTGATTCCATATTTTGGCTATTGTGAATTGTGCAGCGATAAACATGGAAGTGCAAATGTCTTTTTGATATCTTTGGACCTGCTGTTCAGGATAGATGCCTAGGAGTGGTATGGCTGGGTCATAGGGTAGGTCTATATTGAGCTTTTTGAGAAACCTCCATACTGTTCTCCAAAGTGGTTGTACTAATTTGCACTCCCACCAACAATGGAGAAGGTTTCCTCTTTCCCTGCACCCCCTCCTGCAATTTGTTGTTGCCTGAGTCACACCTCCATTTCTGGCTTTTAGCTGGTTCATTGGAGATAAGAATTTCATGGGCTTTCCTGTCCAGGATGGCTTTGAACTGCAATCCTCAGATCTCTGCCTCCTGACTAGCTAGGATTACAAAGCCACCAGCACTGGGGTCCTTATTTAAGTACTTAGTTTAACACATACTGGGCTATAGGAAGTGTCAAAGAAGACAATCCTGGCCATTAGGAAGTGTAGAGGATAATAACTAAATAATCAATAGATCATAATGCTGGGTAAGTATAAAGGGACATGGGTGTGAATTCTGACTTTGTGCCACTTGCAAATTGTTGAAGCCTGAGTTGGTGGCTTTACTTTTTGGATCCCTGGTTTGCCTATTTTACAAGTCCTACTTCCTGGGTGATTGATAAAACTAAATGAAGCAAAGAGCCATCGTCACTGGGGCATAGTAGGTGGTTAGTGAAGTTTTGGTTCTTTCTTGTGTGGTTGACATTGCTGGGGGAGGAGGGGTCATGACCTTGAGCTGCTTGAGGATGAGAGGAGGGGGGCTGAGCAGGCAGACACTGGGAAGACAGGGCAGGTGGTGGATCTGGGGAAGGAGAAACAGCCTGGGCTGGAGGGAGGGAAGGCTGACTACTACTCCTGCTTCCCCCACCTGCCTGCTCCAGCAAGGAGATGGACAGGACAGGTTAATGAGGCTGGAAGCCCCTCCCTATCCTTTGTGCCCAAAGGCAAAGCCAGCCAGGTGTCTTTGCAGAAACAAGCCTCTGATTCAAATGACCAGAGTCAAAGTTGTTGTTGTTGTTGTTGTTTTAAAGATCCTAACATTTGCTCAGTGTGGACAGAACCCATCAATGGTGGCTCACATCTGGAATCCCAGCTACTCAGAAGGCTGAGATAGGAGGATCTTGGTTTGAAACCAGCCAGGACAGCAAAGCTTTGAGTAAAAAAACCAAAAGAGCTAAAGGATAGCTCCCAGGCCCTGAGTTCAAGTCCTACTTCTGGCACAAAAACAAATGAACAAACAAGACATGGGCAGAAAGATCTGCCCAGAGAGGTTTCTACTAGGGGCATGTGTGTGTGCGCGTGGGGTGCTGATTTGGGGGCTTAAACTCGGGGCATGGGTGCTGTCCCTGAGCTTCTTTTGCTCAGGGCTAGCGCTCACTCTACCACTTGAACCACAGTTCCACTTCCAGCTTTTTTTTTTTTTTTTTTTTTGGTGGTTCATTGGAAATAAGAATCTCACTGGACTTTCCTACCTGGGCTGGATTCAAATCAGATCACAGCCTCTTGAGTAGCTAGGATGGCAGGCATGAGCCACCAGTGCTTGATGTGGGTAGTGATCGCACTGTTTATTGGTGGCACCCAACAAGCCGGGCCACTGCCCAGTGTCTGGATGATGTTGTGTTGGGGTGCTACCACGCCCTGCTGGAAAATCAACTCTATGTAAAAGCATTCACGTTATAGACCTTGGAAAGGAATTCCATTTTGAAGCAGGGTATGGGACTGGCAGCCGGGTATCAAGCAGTGGCTC
Organism: Perognathus longimembris pacificus; assembly: GCF_023159225.1. Lineage (NCBI taxonomy): Eukaryota > Metazoa > Chordata > Mammalia > Rodentia > Heteromyidae > Perognathus > Perognathus longimembris. The sequence goes on along the minus strand of NC_063187.1, from coordinate 364,358 downwards.
CTGGTAGAGGCTCTGAGTACCAAGGCCTCCCTACCCCCCCGGCCCCCCCCCCAGCTCCCACCTGCCCAGCTCCCCTGCATCCTACATGAAGATAGCATCTACTCTCTTCAGAGATCTTTGCCAGCATCCCTTCTGAGCCAGTCCCCAGATTGTGCAGGGAGGGCCTGTTTCACCCATGATGCTTTGCATCCCCTGATACTTGTCAGGGGGGTGTCAGGGTGGACTGACTGACAGCCCTTCTGCAGGTGCAGGAAGCCTGTGTGAGGAGGAAGGGGAGCTTACAGCTCCATGGCGCCCTCTCCATCTGTGACAGGAAAGTGCAAGGCCAGCCTCTCCACAATGGAGGATCCTTGTTCTGGGCCTGAGCTGTGGGGCCTCTCCAGGGTGCTGTCCAGGGTGCTGAATGCTTAGCTGCTGTATATTGGAGTGGGTCCTGCTTCCTGCTTCCTCCTGCTGGGGTGGGAGGAGAGTGGGATGGGAGGCAAGGGAGGGGGAGGGGCACAAATGGACCCTCCCTCCTTCCCTCATTCTGTCCCTTTCTTGTCTCTGCCCTCTTTCTTTCCCTCCTTCCCTTCTCTCCTCCTTTCCCTCCTTCCCATCCCCCCTCCCTCCCTGCTTCCCTTCCCTCTGTCTCTCTGCCTTCCTCCCCTCCCCTTACCCTTCCTCTACTCAGCCTTCCCTTTTTCCTCTCCCATCCCCCTTTCCTCTCTCCTCTCCCCTCCTCTCCCCTTTTCCTTTCCCCTCCCGTCTTCCTTCTCTTTTTGTTCTTCCTCCTTTCCCTGTCTCTTTCTTACCTTCTCACTCCCTCTTCCCCCTCTTTCTGCTCTCTCTTTCTGTGTCTCTGTCTGTCCATCTATCTGGGCTTTTTCAATTCACAGCTGGTCCTCCACCCCTTGGGCTAAGCTTCCACTTCTGGCTTTTTGTTGCTTCGTTGGAACTACAAATCCTAAGATTCTGACTGCCTAGGCTGGTTCCAAACCAAGTGCCTCCAACCTCAGCCTTCTGAAGTAGCCTTTGCATTCTCTCTGTGATTTTTTTTTTTGGCCAGTCCTGGGCCTTGGACTCAGGGCCTGAGACTGTCCCTGGCTTCTTCCCCCTCAAGGCTAGCACTCCACCACTTGAGCCACAGCGCCGCTTCTGGCCATTTTCTGTATATGTGGTGCTGGGGAATCGAACCTAGGGCCTCGTGTATCCGAGGCAGGCACTCTTGCCACTAGGCTATATCCCCAGCCCCTCTCTGTGATATTTTTGATGAACACATGTCTGTTTTAAATTTTCATTTGAGGAAGATATGTTCATTAATGTCTGTTTTATAGCCAGTGCATTCTGTGTTATATCCAGGAAATCCTCACTGGTTCTAGACTTTTGAAGCTTGTCATTGGTATAGTGTGTGCTTTCACATCTGTTTGCTTTTGGTCTTATCAGTGATTTTATATTTACAGAGCATTTCTTGATGACTGCATGTCTGAACATGGATTTTGTCATGGATTTTTGTAAAGTAAGGTTATGGAATTATTGACATGCTTAGCTTTCAGTCTACGTCTTACTGTTCTCTTTCTGTTTGTTCATTGGTTGTTCTTAAGTATCCCTTGCGAGTCTGCATTCATTTGCATTATTTCTAATATTCTACTTAATCTGCTCTCTGGGGCTTCTTACCCTTATTTCTCCTTGTTTCATATTTAATGGTTGATTTGTGGTTGATTTATCTATCACAGTAGCCATAGAATGAATATTGTATCAACTCATGAAATACAAGAAATTTACAATAACATTTTCCTATTTATATCTACTCATCGTTTCTCATTGTATATTTACTGTGACAGCTGCACTAAACTCCATATAACATTATTGCTTTTAGCTTTAAGCCACAAATTTTATATATATATATATATGTATATATATATAATTTTTTTCCCAATCCTGGGCCTTGGACTCAGGACCTGAGCACTGTCCCTGGCTTCTCTTTGCTCAAGGCTAGCACTCTGCCACTTGAGCCACAGCGCCACTTCTGACCATTTTCTGTATAAGTGGTGCTGGGGAATTGAACCAAGGGCTTCATGTATACCAGGCAAGCACTCTTGCCACTAGGCCATATTCCCAGCCCAAATTATTTTATAGGATTGTTACTGTCTTTAGTTGTACAAGGAAGGGGGGTTCCATTTGACAGAACAATTCATGAATATAATGCACTTTTTTTGGTTGGTTGTGAGGCTTGAACTCAGGGCCTGAGCTCTGTCCCTGAGCTTTTTCATTCAAGACTAGCCCTTTACCACTTTAAGCCCCAGCACCACTTCTGGTTTTCTGGTGGTTCATTGGAGATAAAAGTCTCATGGACTTTCTTACCTGGGCTGGCTTTGAACCGTGATCCTCAGATCTCAGCCTCCTGAGTAGCTAGGATGACACGTGGGAGCACAATACATTTTGACTAATATCACCCCTTCCATCCTCCTCTCTCATCTCTTCCAACTCCATTCATTCCCTCAGTTGGTTTTGTTCCCTTTTCATATATGTACATTGACTACTATAACCATATTTGCCCACCCTTCTCTTCTTTTAGCTGTCCTTCCCTGGCAACTTCCCCTTCCAACTAGGTACCTTTCAGTTTCCTGATGTTCATTTTGTTAAACTGTAAGTCAGCTGTGAAAAAGAGTTATACCATTGCAATTCTCCACTGTGAAAATGGTAGACAGTGTGCATATTACTGTATATGCATTTATACATGTCTGTGGGCATTATTACTGCTGTATGTTAAATAATAACATACTGTTCATGCTGTTTAGTGCAAATAATAAACATTAATAAAAGTCCTTTTCCTCATAAAAGAAAAAGGAAATAATGTGAATCCTGAAATGTATGTTGTGATTGAGAAGAGAGACTCTCCAGGAGGAAGCAGTCACCTGGGTGTTGCTGGCGTGCCTGTAATTCTAGATACTCAGGAGGCTGAAATCTGAGGATCAAAGTCCAAAGTCATCCTGGACAGAAAAATTCATGAGACTCTTATCTCCAATTAACCACCAAAAAATGTCAGAAGTGGAGCTGTAACTCAAGTGGTAGAGCCCTAGCCTTGAGGAGAAAACAAAAAAAAAACAGTTGTTAGGATAGTGCCCAGGCCCTGAGTTCAGAGCTTGAGGAGAAGGAGGAGGAGGTAGCAGAGGAGGCAGAAGAGGAGAAGGGGAAGAAGAAATCACATACACAAGATGTCAATCATCGGTCATAATATAATGGGGGAGGCCCAAGAGGGGTCCAGGAGGCTTCTGGGAAGAAGGACTTAGATGTTAATGATGAGGAACAGCTGGTCCAAAGAGCACCCAAGAGAAAGCCAGCTCCAAGTAGAGAAAGAAGAGGGAATGTGTAGGACTGTGGGCAGGTTCTCTGGGGAGCAGCTGGCATAGGAAGGGATTGATTCAAGACAGGGTTCCCTGGTGTGATGGAATAGAATTGGAAGGCTGGTCAAGTCTCCCACAAGAAGTCTGTTGGGAGATATGAGGTCTGAGAAGCTGATCTGACATAAGTAGGTGGTTAAAGCCCAAGGAGGAAAGAGAAAATAGACTGGTGGGAAGTCCCATGGGCATGAGGACCTTCACACTCCTAGGGACCACTAAGAACAGAAAAAGGTGGGTGGGGGAGGGGCAGGCCCTATTCTTTACCCCAAGTCTCCCAGTTTTTCTTCTTCATGTCTGAGGATGGAACTCTGGCCTGTGTGTACTCAGGGCAAATGCTCTGCCATTGAGCTTCATTCTCTGACCATGAGCAGCCTGTGAAATCACAGAGGCACTCGTTTGTCCCGTGTGGCCATTGGCGAGGTATAAACACTCCCAGCTGATGTAAAGTGTCTCATGGTGGCTCTGTCCACCCTTGTCTGTACACATGGATTTACACAACACCTCTTGTCTTCAGGTGCACGTGTAAGCAAACCTTATGCTTAAACATAGCAGCTGAGGGAGGAGCTTGTTGTCACATCCTTGGGGAGACATGTCAACTCAAAATGCTGCCTCGCATGGGTTTGGACACCTGCCACCATCACATGGTTCAGTGAAGCTGGGATCTAATGGGTTCTAGAGCTTGTGTTGTTTGAACACTGTGTGTGTGTGTGCACCACTCCTGGGAATTGAACTCTGGGCCAGAGTGCCATCGCTGTGCTCTTCTGCTCAAGTCTAGTGCTCTACCACTTTGAGGCAGAGCTCCACTTCCAGTTTTCTGGTGGTTCATTGGAGATAAGTCTTATAGAGGGACTGGGAATATGGCCTAGTGGCAAGAGTGCTTGCCTCCTATACATGAGGCCCTGGGTTCAATTCCCCAGCACCACATATACAGAAAATGGCCAGAAGTGGCGCTGTGGCTCAAGTGGCAGAGTGCTAGCCTTGAGCAAAAAAGAAGCCAGGGACGGTGCTCAGGCCCTGAGTCCAAGGCCCAGGACTGGCCAAAAAAAACCCAAAAAACCCTCATAGACTTTTCTGCCTGGCCTGACGTTTGACCTGTGATCCTCAGAGCTCAACTGCTTGAATGGCTAGGATTCCAGGTGTGAGCCACTTATGCCAGGCTACCAAATATTTATTTTACTTTCTTTGTTGGTTGAGGGTTTTGAACTCAGGGCCTGGAACTGTCCTTGAGTTTTTCTGCTTAAGGCTAGTGCTCTTATCATTTTGAGTCACAGTGCCACTTCTGGTTTCCTAATGGTTCATAGGAGGTAAGAGCCAGTCCTGCCTGGGATGGCTTTGAACCAGAATCCTCAGATCTCAGCATTCTGAGTTGATAGGATGACAGGTGTGAGCCACCAGAACCATGCTAGCAATTAGTTTAGTGGCTGTTAATAGCTTGGGGTTGGGGTGGGAGATGGATGAGATATATTCTGTATCTTCCAGAAGTTTCTAGGCTGTTGGGGAAGTCAGCTCTGCTCTGAGGAGGAAGCAATCTGCCTCCTGAGGGGAGTAAGGGAGAGGTGGCTTACAAGCCAGAGGCCCCAGCCCAGCCTCCAAGAAACACCTGCCTTTCGAGGCAAGCAGGGAAACAAAGAGGATCTGCTTCCCTGGGAACATTCTGGAAGCTTCAACAGCTGTATTCCTGGCCCTTCTGTGGACACGAGAAGACTCAGAGGTGTTGCTTCCCTTATTCATACAACTGTGAGCATTTCTTTAGACCACCTCCATGTCCTCCGGTGTGTGGGCCGCTGAGAAATGAAGCACGGCCTCAGAACGACATCATTAAAACGCTTTCCAGGAAGAGACCCGGAAGCTGTAGGCGGGTATACAAGATGATAATAACAGCCCAAAGCAAGGTGAGGCCAGGGAGAGAGAGAGGAGGCGTGGCTGAGGCAGGAAAAAGGCTTCCATCCAGCTGGGCACCCATATACAGAACAGTCTCTGAAAAGTCCCCTCACCTCTGGCCCTTCTTTTTCACATTTATAAAATGAAAGGGCTGGGCAGGTGCTAGTGGCTCATGCTTGTAACCCTAGCCTGAGAGACTGAGATCTGAGGACTGTGGTTCAATCCCAGCCTGGGCAGAAAAAGTCTGTGAAAGCCTTGTTTCCAATTAGCCAGAAAAAAGCCAGAGATAGAGGTGTGGTTTAAGTGGCCAAGTGCCCAGTGTTGAGTGAAAAAGCTAAGGGAGAGCATGTTGGCTGTGATTACAAGCCCTGGTACCAGAAACACATACACACACATCATTTTTGCCATCCCTTTTCAGTTTACACATTCTCTGCTTCTGTGTATTCATGCATTGCTGCCTGTGTAGGGCACTAAACCAGTGAGCAGCAGAAGAGCAACCCAGGTGAGCTACCATTTCCCTAAAAGTCCCATCATGATCACAATGAAGTCATGTGGTTCTGATGCCCTTCCCAGAGCCGTTCCAAAATAAAGTAACCCTGTGGCAGGAGCTCTGAGATCAGATCTGCTCTCTGCCTCTGGCTAGTTGTGTGACTTTGAGCAATGAAATTGCCAGTCAGAAGGAAAGTTGTGGGACTCCAGGGGCACAGAAAATCAAGATTCAGTTTCCTTGACTGCAAATGGGAGTTCAGGCTGCCTATTGTCTGAATGGACCATCACTGCCTATGGTTTCAGGGCTTCATGAGTATTGAATATTGAACACTGAATATGTGTTTTCTAGGAAATCCCTACAACACTTTCTCTGAGAAATGTGCAACTGATGCTCAGCCTTAGCATTAGGGAATGGGAGAGGGGTGGTGACTGTGGCCAAGTGGGGCGTAATTCCCTTGAAATAAGGCCGCTGAGCATAACTAAAGGACTGTAGCTCCTCCACCCACATGCCCATATGGAATCCACATGGGTCCAGTGGCAGCTCAAGACAGGGTTTGGGGGGTGATTTCAGGCAACAGCAAGGTTGTCTCAAAGTTCCCCTTACCCCAGATTCACAAATATTTTTCAGTTGCATGCATCTCACAAGACTATAGGACAAAATAATCCCTGAGAAAATACAATTATTAGATATAATCTCAGCTGGTGCTGGTGGTTCACACCTGAAATCCTAGCTACTCAGGAAGGCCAAGATCTAAGGATTGTGGTTTGAAGCCAGCCTGAGCAGGAAAGCCATGTGACTTATCTTCAGTTAACCACCGAAAAGAGGAAAGGGAGCTGTGGCTCAAGTGGTAGAACACCAGCCTTCAGTTTACAAAACAGGAAAAAAAACAACCCAAGGTATGGAGCCCAGGCCCTGAATTCAAGCCACAGGTCTAGCACCAAAAACAAAGAAATGAAGGAAGGAAGGAAGGAAGGAAGGAAGAGAGGAAGAAAGAGAAAAATATAATGTCCTTTGTGACTAAATACGTGAGCTTTAAAATACTCTTAAGAACAAATCGCTGTCTGCCCCCCCCTTTTTTTTAAAAACAAAATAACATTAGCCACTACGAATGAGCTATAGTTCTTCCCAGAAAGCCTTAAAGCAAGTATGACTTGCTCTAATGGAGCTTTCTATTCCTTTGCCCCGCCTCCCCATCTACTGTTAGGGACAGGGGTGGGTACATCCCCTCCTTTGGGGTATTCTGAAGTCTCTTTCTGGGGTCCAGATTCTCAGCCTCTAAGTAGATTTCAGGCCCTTGTCGGTTGGATGCCAGTGAAGATCTTCAGTCTGGGGGCTTTCTCTTTATCTTGCTAGCTATGTCCTGTGCCACGCCCAAGCTCTGCAGCTTAATGCAATCCCATCTGTCCAACTTTTCTTGGATTTGTTCAGTTTCTGAGTCTTTATGAAGGAAGATTCTCAGCCTCCTTTCCTTCACTTCAAATGGGGGTGCAAACCAGCTCTGCCCTCCCACCCCCAGGGTCCCTTTGCTGTGACAGGCTAGATTCCCATCAGGAACCTTGTTTGATGCCCACTTTGGCAGGAGCTTGAACCATCCTGCAAAGGAAGGCATATGGCTAACCAGCCTTAGCCCTGACACCTAGTGACTTACTAGGGTTTTCATAATAACTTTGCCCTCAATTTCTTCCTCTCAAAGGCATTTGTGTTTAAACCAAGGCTTTACTTCCCCCACCCCACTCATTATTTCCCTACCCCTTTGTTTCCCTTGCAAAGGCAGCTAGGGGGGCTGTGGTTGGTGTTCCAACAGACTCCTTGCAAACAGGTGGGGAGTTGAATGGTGAGAACGGTCACCTCTGTTCCTTTGGCACAAGTACAAAGGGTAGAGGAACACATTTAGGAGAAATCTGAAGGAAGGGAAGGCAGAACTATTTGTTGCCTCTGGGTCTCATGGTCGTGCTTTGCAAACCTCTGTCTAGATTGTTATAAGTAATATTCAGAGAAGAGGAGGATGGCCCTGTGGGGTGATGGACAGGAATTGGTAGATAAATACGTTATTCCTTTCATCATTCCCTTGAATAAGGCCCATCGGAGGCCTTTTAACACCCTGTTTCAAAGCACCCCCAGGAGATGTGAGCCTCAGGTACCAATCTCCTATTCCCTTCCCTTCCCTTCCCTTCCCCTTCCCTTTCCCTTCCCTTCCTCTCCTCCCTTTTCCTTTTCCTTCCTTCCTTCCTTCCTTCCTTCCTTCCTCCCTTCCTTCCTTCCTTCCTTCCTTCCTTCCTTCCTTCCTTCCTTCCTTCTTCTATTTTTTTTGTTAATCTTGGGGCTTGTACTCAGGTCCTGGGCTCTGCCCCTGAGCTTCTTTTGCTCAACGGTGGCACTCTACCACTTGAGCCACAGCACCACTTCCAGCTTTTTCTGTGTATGTAGTGCTGAGGAATTGAACCTGGAGCTTCATGCATGCTAGGCAAGCACTCTACTGCTAAGCCACCTTCCCAGCCCAAATCCAATCCATTTCACTTCAAAGTCTGTCCTAGGCTGCAGGACACTCAGATCGCCACTCTCTATCTGCCCCTGAGCTCGCTCCCTCTCCCAGGATATCCTCATGACTGCACACTCACCGCTAGCTTTACCCTTTAGCCCTTCTCCAACCTCACATCACTGAAGTCCAACAGCAAGGGAGACTCCAGCTGTCATGCTCATCCCTTCGGATGGTGTAGCATATGTGAACCACGCTCTCTATACATGCCCTTGGCATCCATCATCCCAAACGAGCACATCTGCTTTGTGGCAAACACACCTGTGACTTTCAGTCTGAAGAACAGGCATTCTACAAATGGTCAGGCCACAGATGTAGGAGTTGACTCCTTTGGGAGATGGACAAGAGTTGGTGGATAAATACCTCCGTCTCCTCAACCCTTTAATGAGGCAACTCTGGGCAGTGTGCCACACTGCCTCTCAGGACACCCGTGGCTTCCAGCCTCCGGTGCCCTTTGCTATCATGCTCTCAGTAATGCACCTGCTGTGGAGTCTTTCTTTCCTGCATCTTTCTTAAAAAATCCCTCTCCCCTTGACATCACTTCTTAAGATCATCTCCTAGATCAACTATGTACACCCCAATCACTGTCACAGGGTCTTCTGTGGAGGAATGCAACCTCAGAAGTGTGTGTATGTATGTATGTGTGTGTGCACTTATGTATATCACTGCATATGCAGGCACAGATAACAAAAAGAAGGAACTCTGGTGTGTTATAAGCAATGGTTTGACTCTCTCTTAATACAGTGCCATGTAGACAGTGGTCAAGCCACGGTGATTGTTGATAATGGTAGGTTGGGTGAAAGTGGTGAATCTCTATATTCAATGATTGGGGAGCAAACTGCCTGCGCCCCCATCCCCGGAATCATTTTTATTTTTGCCACATTAAGACCTTTCTCATTCCGGAAATCGAACCTGGGGAGGCAGAGGCTGTCAGACAGCCAGCAGAATTAAAGGTAAAATTGGAGTCCACATCATGTGTGTCTCATTGATGGGTGTCAGGGGAAGGTCAACAGTGGGGCTCTCCAGAGGGGGTCCATTTGTTGAGTGTGGCTCTTTGCTGGCACCCTGTGCACTGAGCTGATGAATTCACATGCTGGGAAGCTGGGAGGAGGGCACGGAACGATTGGAGTGGAAAGCGGGTGAAAAAATACAGCAGAGGGGCCCAACAGCTGCAGTGGACATTGATGAAAGTGAGCTAAGCAACTCAAGGGCGGTGATGGGGGGAGGGAATGAGAGAGGGAGGGAGAGAGAGGGGGGCAACAGAGGATGCTAAGCAAAAGAAATGTACCTAGGGCCCAATTTGGAAGAAATGCTTTTGTTCTTGAATTTCATAGAGCTCCTAAGCTTTGTATATTAGAATAAGGACTTTCCCTCATTGTGAAAGTTAAAATGTGTACTGTGAAATATATGCAGTTAATGTTGATTTTAAAAAGAACTGTATGAGTTTGAAAAGGTCATGACCTTTGGGTGTGTTGGTTCCTTCATCTATACTCTCAAATGTTAATAAGATTAATCAGAATAAAAGATGGTGGTAACTGCCTGTCATTGGCCTCAGCCTGGCAGGTGGATAGTAGAGGTGATTGCCCCTCTCTGTCCTGGGTGCACGACCCGTCCCTCCACTGCGCAGCTATCTTACAGGGATGGATCTTTCCATTCCTGCCTCTTCTAACCGGGTCGCTTCTTTCACATGAATTGACCTGATATGTAGAACTCATTTGCAGGGCTGCAGCTTGTGTTTGCTTTTCCATCTAACCACAGTGAGCTAAGAGCACAGTTGTCTCACAGTTGTGAGCCAATCCAGAGCTCTCCAGAGAGAAAAACTTCATCAGGCCAGGCTTGCCTGCGTGGCCTCAGGCGGAATAATATGAATGAAAAAATGTCAAGGAACTTATTCTGTTCCTGCTAAATGTCCTGGACTAACCTCCATTGGTTTAAATTTAAAGGCAAAAAGCACAAATTGAATCTTGTATTACATGCATTTATCTCACTTCTTTCCTCCTCCCTCCCTTTCTCTTTCTCTTTCTTTTCTTCCCTCCCTCCCTCCCTCCCTCCTTCCCTCCTTCCCTCCTTCCCTTCCTCTCTCTCTTTTTCTTTTTTTCTTTCTTCTTTTCTGTACGCTGCTACTAGGGTTTAAACGTAGGACCTGGGTAGTATCGCTTAGGTTTTTCTTTTTATGTTGATCTTGGGACTTAAGTCAGGGCCTGGGCAATGTCTCTGAGCTCATTTGCTCAAGGCTAGTGCTCTACCACTTGAGTCACAGCACCACTTCCAGTTTTCTGGTAGCTAATTGGAGATAAAAGTCTTATAGACTTTCCTGCCTGGGCTGGCTTTGAACTGTGATCCTCAGATCTCAGCTTTCTGAATAGCTAGGATGACAGACACGAGCCACTATTGTCTCCCTTCTCTTCTTCCTGCAGGAACGTAGATGGGCTGAATAGACTCACACTAAGGGGAAAAATACAGGATTGGTGCTGGCAACTCCTTTATACAAGGTTTGAAAGGGTAGGCCTTTAGTGTAATTTAATTTTATCTCTAGTTCAATTGTGGTGAGTTCCAGGGTTGAAAAAAAAACAAGCTGAGAGGCCACAGAATGTCAGACTTAATTGAATTCAAGATCTTTTACTCAATAAATTTGGGAATATGAGCTCAGGAAGGGGACCATGCCTCCAGCAACCGGTAGTGTAGGCAAAGTCACATGAATCCTCGCTGGGTGTTGGGGGGGGGGAGAGGGAGGGCGATCACATGACTGTCAGTCCTTTCCCACCACTGTGATTCCTTTCTGTAGCCCTGTCATGATTAGATTTGTGTCATTTTTACACAACATCTGCACCATTATTGCTCCAATCAATTCCATTTTAACTCCTAAGTAAATTTATTTTGAAAGGACACTGCTGTAAAGAAAAAGCAAGGATCATTTGCTATATGTGGAAGACAGTAATAAAAAATAAATGCTATGAAACGAAGCAATGCAGTTCCATTTGAGCCAGATTTCAGCGGTGTGTGGAGAGACTTCTGTGAGAGTTAAAAGGGAGATTCATCAAGGGAAAGAGCTTAAAAGGGAATGGCTTTCTCGCTGTAGGATAGGATGCTTTTGAATAATTTGCTTGTGGATCACACCCTATCTTTCAGATCGTGAGTGGTCAGGTGGACCAGGAAAGAGGATGTGTGTGAAAGTTTCTATAGACATCTCATTTTTGACACCCATGTCTCAGCTCTGCCATGTTGCCTCTAGTGGACATTGAGTGAGATATACAGACCTTGATTTCACAGCATCTCTCCATATAACATAGCTCCCTACCTCATCCTCCAGGCCAAAGTCAAACTATTTGAACTAAATATGGGTTCTAGTCCAGAAATCTTAGTCTTACAACTTGTCATCATCTTAACTGCACAGGTAGTGGAAAAACTACTGAGGTTGGTGAAAAGATAGCCTGGAAATCAGAATGACTTGGGTTTGCCATTCAGCCTTCAAGAGGTATTCTTTTCTCCTTCTCCTCCTCCTTCCTCATTTTTTTTGGTTTTGTACTGTTTTGGGGGCTTGAACTCAGGGTCCGGGCACTATCCCTGACCTTTTTTGCTCAAGCTCGCACTCTGCCACTTGAGTCACAGCTCCATTTCCAGTTTTCTGGTTGTTAATTGAGATAAGAATCTTATGGACTTTCCTGCCCGAGGCTGGCTTCAAACCTTCATTCTCAGATCTCAACTTCCTGACTAGCTAGAATTATAGGTATGAGCCCTGGTGCCTAGCTTATTTTCTTTTTTTAAACATACAATAAAATTGCAACTCATGGGGGTGGAGTCATTTGCCTAATGTTGTGTGATCAGCAGATTGTCATCAGTTCTATAAAACATGAGATTTGCTTTGAATCCAAAACACTTGGGGCCAGCTGCGTGTCATCATAATGTTTTCTTTTCCTGCTTCTAATTTCCATGAGAAAGAATGAGAGAGTTTGAGATGAATTTAGACTTGGAAATAATGGTTGATGGTTTATATACAATTCTAACCCAAGTAAGATGAGCAGTGTCCTTAAAGTCCACAAAATATAGCAGCTGCTGAGCACTGGGGGCTACTGCCTGGAATCCTAGCCACTCAGGAGGCTGAAGTTTGAAGCCAGTCCCAGTTTGAAGCCAGCATTGGCAGATAAACCCAAGAAACTCGTAAGTCCAATTAATAAACAAAAAGGCAAGAAGAAGAAGGCCTAGTGGTAGAGTGCTTGACTCACATACAGGAAGCCCTGGGTTCGATTCCTCAGCACCACATATATAGAAAAGCCAGAAGAGGCGTTGTGGCTCAAGTGGTAGAGTGCTAGCCTTGAGCAAAAGAAACTCAGGGACAGTGCACTATGACTGACCAAAAAAAAAAAAAAATGGACCAGGGAGTGACTGATACTTGTAAGTCCTATTTATTTGGGAGGCTGAGATCTTTTTTTACCATTCCTGGGCCTTGAACTCAGAGCCTGCACACTGTCCCTGAGCTTGTTTTTGCTCAAGGCTAGTACTCTACCACTTGAGCCATGGCATCATTTCCAGCTTTTTGTTTATGTGGTACTGAGGAATCAAACCTAGGGCTTCAGGCATGCTAGACAAGCACTCTACCATTAGGCCATATTCCCAGCCTCCCTTCACATGCTTTTGCAGCCCCATTCATTGTGTGGCTGTCTTGGGTTTTTCAGGGAATCCTTCCATCAGCAAGTTGTTAAGGCCACCACTCCCCGATTGGCTGCTTTTCCACTACCTTGTACCAGTGGCACTGAAAGGAAATCTTTCACCCTGGCTCCGTCACTACTTTGACATTCTAGTTAATGTACGTGCATCAAAAGTCCTGAGGCTGGGAGGCCTTTGAGAATAGGAGTGTGTGCTTTTTCTGGAGGGAGTGAATTTAATTGTGATAAAAGGCAGTAAAAAAAAATGCCCAATGCCTTTCTATCTTTCCCTCACTTTGACTAGACTGCTGGTACTGGGTAGAAAGGCAGGTGGATTAAAGAGTGTGCCAAGGAAATGGAGATGAATGACTTCCGATTCAGTATGATAACACAAAATGATTGCTCAGATTCAGAAAATAAACCAGGATGTTGTGGAGAAATGGTTTGAAATCGCAGCACCTCCCACTCACCATTAATATTTCATAGGGGGCAATGTTGGTGGTCTCCATCGTACCCCTGGGAGTGAAATGGGGACGATTCCCAGAATTCTATTGTAAGGAGTTTATCACTTTGGGTATAGATTTTATTCTTCTAAGAGACCAGTGTAAAATAATTAACCATAGCCAGGCACTGATGGCTCATCCTGTAATGCTAGTTACTTAGGAGGCTGAGATCGGAGGATTGTGGTTCAAAGCCAGCCAGGTGAGGAACACCTGTGAGAATCTTCTCTCCAATTTAACCAGCAAAAAAGCTGGAAGTGGAGCTGGGGCTCAAGTGCTAGAGTGCTAGCCTTGAGAAAAGAAAACAAAACAAAAAAGCTCAGAGACAACACCCAGGCTCTGAGTTCAAGCTTTAGTAGCAACATGGAAAAAAATCAACCATAGAATTACTTGAGTGCATTATGAGTTATAAATATGAAAGGTTTTATTATACAGGAAGCTTTCTTTTAAGTTTACAGTTGGCTAGGATATTGGAAAGTTTCCATAGACAAATGGCAGAGGGGAACTTACTGGAAGTGGATGTGACCAAAGGAAAATACACGGGGGAGTGGTGTGGTTCAGTGGGTAGAGCGCCAGCCCATGCATGAAAGTGTCAGATACTGAGTTTGCCCGCTCTGCTAATAATGGCAGCCTCCTCTCAAGTTACTCTCACCCCGTGACACCTCGTCTTCTAATCATGAAGCTTGGCTAAAAATCCGATCTCCTAAGGTCATTTTCAGCCCCCACCCACTGTGATTGCATGTTGTGTCACTGAGTGAATCTCACAGGGCCTACAGCAGGTGGCTTGAGAGCTAAGAGGCTCTTGACTGGAGACAAGGCAGAGTTCAAGCCTCTCATTTCTGCCCTATATATCATCCCCTCCCCGCACCCAAATTCTCTTGATGACCAGCCTTCCATTTCTTCTTTCTGATCTCTCGAGAGGGGCAGGAAGAAAAGGGAAGCAAGGGAGATGGGTGTCAAAACAATGGCTGTGATGGACATCTACACTGACCAGAATGAGGTTGGGTGCTTTAAATGCTATCTCATTGAATCCTACAACCACCACTGTTGTTGGTTTTGCTTTTCCTTGTGTCTGAGACCAGGACTCAAGCTCAGTATTTCCTGCTTGTGTTCGCTCATTGGTTGGTGTTCTACCAGCAGAGCCACATCTCCAACCTCCTTCCAATCCCCTTTCAAGGAAAACATGACTTTCGGTTCATGAAGGAAAAACCTCCCCAGTTAGGGAAGGTTAATCATGTAAATGTTTCTGCAGCTCAGTGGTGGCAAAGTCTGCCTGAACCCCAATCCAAGGGTGGCCTACCATGCTGGGCCACCATCTCATGAAGAATCCAACTGCACTGAACCTCTAGCTCACTCAGAAGGCTGTGGTGTGGAGAAGGGGTCCCAAGTCTCACTGATTAGCCTGCTGTTTGGGGGCAAGTTGTAGGCAACTGTAGTTCCCTCATCATTGGAAAAATTAAGGATTAGGATAGTGATCCCGTGACTTGCGGGGATGATTAGAGGTAATGAAGTGGATAATAATTGTTACCTAGAATTTTTTTTGGCCAGTCCTGGGGCTTGAACTCAGGGCCTGAGCACTGTCCCTGGCTTCTTTTTTCTCAAGGCTAGCACTCTGCCACTTGAGCCACAGCGCCACTCCAAGTGGTGCCCATCCTGGAAAACCCCTTCTGTCTAGTGGGACCTCTGCTCATCTTGTTCTTCAATAAATCTGGCTGTTTTCCTTCTCCTTCAGTACCCACCGACTTGTTCTTTAAGACCAAAGAAACAAAGAACCTGATCCAAATGTTCCAGTTTTTCGGTTTCATTTTCATAAACTTTCTGCTGGTTTCAAGTGCCATCAGGGAAAGCCAGCAAGTCATTCCCCACCATCATCACAATGCCATTCCAAGCCTGCTGCTCGGGGCTCACCCCTGTAATCCTAGCTACTCAGGAGGCTGAGATCTGAGGGTTGTGGTTCAAATCCAGCCAGGGCAAGAAAAATCTGTGAGACTCCTATCTCCAATTAACCACCAGAAAACCGGAAGTGGAGCTCTGGCTTACATGGTAGAACACTAGTGGTAGAACAAAACAGCTAAGGAACAGCACCCAGGCCCTGAGTTCAAGCCCCAGGACACACACACTCTCTCTCTCTCTCTCTCTCTCTCTCTCTCTCTCTCTCTCTCTCTCTCTCTCTCTCTGGAATGCTTGGGAATTTCCTTTCTAGCCTCCAGCTCAGAAAATTGAGACTCCGTATGGAGTCTGCCTGAGCCAAGACGAGTTCTTTCTTTCCTCTTCTACTGTCTCAAGTAGCTGGCGTCCATCCGCATTGTTGGGAACTTGCTGAAATGCCTGAGCTTGGGGATGATTTCTATTCTAAAGCTCACTGGATTTGTACAGCAGCTGATGTGGAGGAACTTCCAGATTTGGATTTGAGCAGGTGACTTTTGGAGACAGCCAGCCCAGCTGGGCCTCCGTGGTCAGGGAGCTGTAGTCTGCTGTTTCCCACTGGGGACTGTAGTCAGCCCAGGGGGAGGAAGAGCAGCTGTCAGCCTCCTGGTCATTCCATGATCCACGAAGGTCCAGCGGCCTCTGCTGGCCGTCTAGTGAGCTACAGGCGCTCTTGTTGATTGCTGGTAGGTTTCATAGTTTGGTTTTGTTTGGTCTTGGGGCTTGAACTCAGAGTCTGGGCTATCCTTCAGTGTTTTTACCTCAAGCCTCCTGCTCCACCACTTGACCCATAGTGCCACTTCCAGCTGTTTTGAGTAGTTTATTGGAGATAAGAGTTTCATGGAAAAAAAAAAAAGAAAAAAGAAAATGAATCTCATGGGCTTTCCTGCTTTGACTGCCTTTGAAACACAATCTCTAGACTACAAGTACATGAGTAGCTAGGATTACAAGCATGAGCCACTGGCACTCAGTTTTTATGTTTATTAAATCATATCATGTCACTTTGCTACCTCCAACCTTCAAGAGCTTCTGTTTCAGAATAAAAGCCCAAGTCCCTACCATAGCTGAAGGGGCTTCCCCTTGGCTGGAGGTTTTCCAACTCATCCAGAGCTTGTTTGAAGCAGGAACCACAGGGTCCTAGCTCCTGGCTTAGGCAGGCCTGTGCTGGACCTGCTCATGTGTATTTCTAGCAAGTTCCCGGATGACATCACTGCTGTTGTGTGGATAACAGGTATGAGTCTCGATACTAAAATCTTTAATTTTCTCTCCTTTGCCTTTGTTTTTTTCATTTACAATTCTGGTTATTGTTTTGTTGTTGTTGATAGTGCAGGTTTTATGACTTGTTATTAAAGACCTTTCCATATTCCCTAAACAACTCCTCCTCCTCCTCCTCCTCCTCCTCCTCCTCCTCCTCCTCCTCCCCCTCCTCCTCCCCCTCCTCCTCCTCCTCCTGTTGGTGTTCTTCTCTCTGTGTCTGTCTGGCTCTCTCGCTCGCTCTCTCTCTCTCTCTCTCTCTCATTAGAGCAAGCTTCACACCTTGAGCCACAGCTCAACTTGGAAGTTCTAGAACTTGAACTCCGGGCATGGCCACTATGATTCTGTTTTTCTTTTCTTTTTTCTTCACAACTAACAAGCTCTACTACCTTAGCCACAGCTCTACTTTTGTCTGTTTTTGTTGCTTGTTTGGTTTTAAGGGTTGTTTTTTTTTGGTGGTAAATAGGAGATAAGAATCCTAAGAGTAGTCAAGGCATTACAAAGGGGTTTGAAATCCGAGGATCATGGTTCAAAGCCAACTAGGGGAGGAAAGTCCATGAAACTCTTATCTCCAGTTAACCACCAATAGGCAGGAAGTACCACATCTCTTGCCATGAACTAAACACCTCAAGGTTAAGCCAAATGACGGAACACACACACTAAAACAAGTCTCATGGACTTTCCTGTCTAGGCTGGCTTTGAACCCTGATCCTCAGATTTCAGTGACCTGAGCAGGTAGGGTTACAGGTTTGAGCCAACATTTAAAATTCTTTATCTTGATCTTCTCTTCTTTCACCTTCCTTTTCATTTATTTATTTAATTTGCTGTTATTCATAGAGCTTTGCTACTTGTGCTCAGTTTTTCTTTTTCATTCTCTGAAAACTAGCTTGCTCTACAATTGGGGCATAGACCAATTCATTCATTTCTTTCTTTCTTTCTTTCTTTCTTTCTTTCTTTCCTCCATTCCTTCTTTCTCTTTTCTCTCTCCCTCCTTTCCTTCCTTCGTGTCTTTCTTTCTTTTCTTTCTCTTTTCTCTCTCCCTCCTTTCCTTCCTTCGTGTCTTTCTTTTCTTTCTCTCTTTTTTCTCTCTCTGCCTTCCTTCCTTCCTCTCTTTCTTGTTCTCTCTCTTGTTCTCTCTCTCTTTCTTTCTTTCTTTCCTTCTCTCTTTCTTTCTGGTGGTTAATAGGAGATAAGAGTGTATGAGAGGCCAAAGGCACTAAACAGTGTCCTAAAATCTGAGGATTGTGCTTTGAAGCCAGCCTGGGCAGGAAAGTCCATGAGATTCTTATCTCCAGTTAACCACCAATAGGAAGGAAGTAGCAGAGCTTTAACAATGAGAAAAATACCTCAAGGTTAAGCCATAGGACTGAACACACACACCAAAACAAGTCTCATGGACTTTCCTGCCCAGGCTGGCTTCAAACCGCAATCTTCAGATTTCAGTGACCTGCGCAGGTAAGTTAACATGTGAGACTCAACATTTAAAAACCTTTATTGGGGGCTGGAAATAAGACTTAGTGGTAGAGCACTTGCCTAGCATGCATGAAGCCCCAGGTTTGATTCCTCAGCACCACATAAACAGAAAAAGCGACAAGTGGCACTGTGGCTCAAGTGTTGGAGTGATAGCCTCAAGCAAAAAGAAGTCAGGGACAGTGCTCAGGCCCTGAGCCCAAGCCCCAGGACTGGGAAAAAATGAATAAATAAAAAAATCTTTAATGAGTACTTCTTTTATTTCACATGCCTTTTCCTTTATTAATTTTTTTTTTATTTTTTTGTTATTATTCATAGGGCCTTGCTATTTTTGCTCAAGTTTCTTTTTTATCCTCTAGAAAGTACCTTGCACAACAACTTGGGCAGATCAACTACTGGCTATTTTATTTTGTTTCTTCTCCTAGGGCTAGAACTCAGTCCCTGGTCACTGATCATTATTTCTCTCTCTCTCTCTCTCTCTCTCTCTCTCTCTCTCTCTCTCTCTCTCTCTCTCTCCCTCTCTCTCCCTCTCGCCCTCTCGCCCTCTCTCTCGCCCTCTCTATTTTTGGTGATGGTGGTGATGGTGGTTGTTAGGGCTTGAAATTATGTCCTGGTTAGTCTCTCTGAGGGTTTTGTGTTTTTTCCCTCATGGCTAAAAGGTCCATTCCTTGAGCCACAAATCAGCTTCTGTGTGTGTGTGTGTGTGTGTGTGTGTGTGTGTGTGTGTGTGTGTGTGGTAGTCAATAGCAGGTAAGAGTCCCATGAGTAGCTAAGGGCACTACAGAGAGTCTTGACATCTGAGGATCGTGGTACAAAGCCATCCTGGGCAAGAAAGTCCATGAGACTCTTATCTCCAGTTAACTACCAATAGGAAGGAAGTAGCAGAGCTTTAGCCATGAGCAAAACACCTCAAGCTTAAGCAGAAGTACTGAACACATCAAAAAAAGACTCATGGACTTTCCTGCCCAGGCTGGCATTGAACCCTGATCCTTAGATTTCATTGACCTTAGAAGGTAGTGTTATAGGTATGAGCCAACATTTAAAAATGTTTACCTGGCTCTTCTTTCACCTTCCTTTTCATTCATTCATTTATTTATTCATTTACTTATTTTGCTATTGTTATAGAGCTTGGCTACTTTTGCTCAGTTTTTCTGTTTTGTTCTCTGAAACTACTTTGCTCTACAATTGGGCCAAAGATCAATTTCTTTCTTTCTTTCTTTCGTTCTTTCTTTCTTTCTTTCTTTCTTTCCTTATATCCTTCCGTCTTTCTCTTTCTTTCCTTTCTTTTTCTTTCTCCTCGAGTGCAGATGTGGGATCCAAGGGCATTGGTAGCCCAGTGTTCAGCAAAACTCCCTCCAAAGGCTCCACTTGGGTAGGTGTGTGTGTGTGTATGTGTTGATCTTGAGACTTGAACTCAGGGCCTTGGTGCTTTCCTTGACCTTCTGTGCTCAAGGTTAGAGTTCTACCACTTTGAGCCATACCTCTACCTCAGGCTTCTTAGTGGTTAATTGGAAATAAGAGTCTCGCAAACTTTCTTGCCTGGGCTGGCTCTGAAGTATGATCCTCAAATCTTAGTCTCCTGAGTTATAGACACCAGTCACCAGCATGTGGCTTATACATCTTTAAAAGAAAAAGATCACAGTTCTGATATAATAATGATACATAGTATTAACTATGCATAGTAAAAACCAGTCAAGTAATAAAAATATTCTATTCTTTAAAAAATGTTTTAAATTGTGCTAGGCAAGCATTCTACCACTGAGTAGCACACTCATTCCTTAAAATCAATCTAATAACATCCCCCCTCCCAAGTTCTGGGGCTTGATTTCAGTCTGAACATTGTCCCTGGGCTTCTTTGTTCAAGGATAGTGCTCTACCACTTGAACCACAGCTCCAGTTTCAGCTTTTTTTTTTGGTGCTTAATTAGATATATGAGTCTCGTGGACTCTCCTACCCCAAATCGCAGTCCTCAGATCTCAGCCTCCTTATTAGCTAGGTTTACCACCAGCTCCTGGCTAAGTAATAATATTTTTAAAAAATATAGCTGGCCATCAATGGCTTATGCCTGTAATTCTAAGTACTCAGGATGTTGAGATCTGAGGATAGCAGCTCAAAGTCAACTTAGACAAAAAAGTCTGATAAACCTTTATTAACCACCAAAAAGCTAGACGTGGCAATATGGCTCATGTGGTAGAACACCAGACTTGAGTGAAAAAGCTAAGGGACAGAACATAGGCCCTGAGTTGAAGTCCTAGGACTGCCCTCCACATCCACACAAATCAGTTTTTAAAAATGACAAAAAGTCTTGTATAATATCTTGATATCCAAATGCCAAGGACAGAAGGAGGTTGTTCACATGTTTTACTTAAAGACTTTGTGCTTGTTTTAACCTGTACAATTCCCTTGACCAGAAATATTCACTTGGAAAGAGATAGAAGAAAGGGAAAGGCAATTCGAGGCAGGATTCATTCCAAGTGCAAGCCTGTATTCTGCCTAAAAATATGTCTTGTTGTTAAACAGACTCCTTTTCAAAATTCCCAAGGCAAAGCTATAAAATGAGAGTTAAACTGAAGGATAGGAAGAACTTTTTTTGTAAACAACCAGGTAGTAAATGGTTGAGGTTCTGAGTCACCCAATGCCTTTGTAGTGACTCAGCTTTCTACCACAATAGAGAACTTTCCTACTGTAGTCAGGGGTAATAGAAAAATGAAGGAGCAAAATAACCAGTACTGGTGGCTCATGCCTGTAATCCAAGAGACTCAGGAGGCTGAGAGCTGAGAATTGTGGTTCAAGGCCAATCTAGGCAGAAAAGTCCCCATGAGATTCTGGAAGTGGAACTATGGGTCAAAGTAGGATGCTAGCCTTGAGTTAAAATAATAATAATAATTCTTAGGGATAGAGCCCAGGTCCTGAGTTCAAGCCCGGTGATCAACCAAAACAAGCATGGGCAGCAGATTGACTCATGCTTAAAATCAGGAAGCAGGCAAGTCCATGAGATGCTCAGTTCCAATAAAACTACTCAGAAAAAACTGGAACTCACAATGTGGCTCAAGTGGTAGTAGAGTGCTAGCCTTGGGCAAAAAGAAACTCTGAGACAGAACGCTGGCTCCCTGAATTCAAGCACACACATTTTCGCACGCGTACCACACACACCACATACACACGAAGTGTGGGGCTTCCTACAGAGCTTCAATGTGCTCAGGCACTCCTGCATCACCTGCCCAACCTTGAATTTCCTTCCAACATCCCTGTGTAGATCCTGTTTGCACATCTTGATTGCTGGAATTTTTTTGGGCTGTGTGTGTGTGTGTGTGTGCCAGTCCTTGGGCTTCAACTCATGGCTTGCACACTGCTCGTCTCTAAGCTTCCTTGCTCAAGGCTAACACTTTGCCACTTGAACCCCAGCTCCACTTCAGAGTTTGGGTTGGGTTTTTTTTTTTTGTTTTTTTGGGGGGTAGTTTATTGGAGATTAGAGCCTCACAAACTTTCCTGCCTGAGCTGGCTTTTGAACCAGGATCCTTAGATCTTAGCCTTCAGAGTAGCTAGGATGACAGGCATGAGCCACGGGCGCCTAGCACTAGAAATTCTTGTTCAAACAGCTCTCTATTTTCCTCAGCTGTCTTGCAGCCCCATCTCCTGCCCCGTTATCACCTTTCTACAGGATGCTTTCCCAAGATAGGATGACAGCAGACATCACCCCCCCCCCCCCAAACACAGGCCTGATGTCCCATCCCCTTCTTACCACCCCATCCCCAACACTGTTCCTGTGTGTCTACCAGGCCAGTCCTGCCCAGCCAGATGAGAGTCATGAGCGTGAGTCAGCTGAGCCCTGATGACATTTGGATAACAGGCAGCCTGGGAGGCAGGTGCGGCCTCCAGTCCTGGGCTTGGGACACAGAGGAGACTACAAGAATCCCTCAGGCAGGGAGAGGGATAGGAGAACATAAAGATGAAAGGCCTCAGTGCCTATGTGCCTCTCTGATCATATACAGTAACCTTGATCCGCATGCACTTCAGGAGTGGAAACGAGGCTTTGTTTTTCTTCATTGGTGTTTCATGTTTTCTTTCTTTGGTGGTTTGTCTGTCTTTGGAAGGGAGGATTTGGTGGGGGACACAGACATGGGGGGGACAAAGGGTGAAGAAATGAGGCAGGGGTCCTCACTAGACACTATGTGGAAAATGAACTTTACAACTTGTGGGAGAGGGAGAATGGAGGAAAAACCTGGGAGAGAGCAAGGGAAGGGGTGACATTGTCCACAAAGAAATGTGCTCATTACCTGACTTACGAAACTGTAACCCTTGGCACATCATCTTTAGAATAACAATAAACAGTTTAAAATGTACTGTAAACTCAGTTACATCACCTTTATAATACACATTTTTAAAAGACACGTAAAAAAGTCATTGTAATCAATAACCAACTCTTCTCATATCATGATAAACCAGGCTCAAATATTTTCCTACATGTCTTAATAAATATGTATGGTAGAAAGAAGAAGCTAGAAACTGGCAGCTCACACCTGTAATCTGAGTGACTCAGGAGGCTGAGATCTGAGATTCATGGTTCAATGCCAGCCAGACAGGAAAGTCTGTGAGACACTTATCTCCAATGAACTACCTAAAAATTATAGGTGGTGCTGTGGTTGAAGTAGTAGAGCACTAGCCTTGTGCAAAACAAAAGCTCAGGGACAGTGCCTAGGCCATGAGTTCAAGCCCCACAACTGATGAAAGAAAGAAAGAAAGAAAGAAAGAAAGAAAGAAAGAAAGAAAGAAAGAAAGAAAGAAAGAGAGAGAAAGAAAGAAAGAAAGAAAGAGGAAGGAAAGGAAGGAAAGAAGGATGGAAAAAGGAAAGAGAGAAGGAAGAAAGACCACTTCTCAGTCCTCTGAGAATTGCTTTATTTATTTTTGCCAGTCCTGGGGCTTGAACTCACGGCCTGAGTACTATCCCAGAGCTTCCTTCTGCTCAAGGCTAGCACTCTACCTGGAGCCACAATGCCCACTTCCGGCCTTTTCTGTATATGTGGTGCTGAGGAATTGAACCCAGGGCTTCATGCACACTAGGCAAGCACTCTACCAGTAAGCCACATTCCCAGCCCCTGAGAATTACTTTTGAGAAAGGAGTATCTGCAGCTGATTCTTTTCTCATTTATTTTGTTTGGGGACTGGTCCTGGGGCTTGAACTCAGGGCCTGGCTGCTGTCCCTGAGTTGTTTTTTGTTTCTGTTTTTGTTGTTAGCTGAAGGCTAGCATTCGGCCACTTGAGCTATAGCTCTACTTCTGGCTTTGGATGCTTAATTGGAAATAAGAGGCTCATGGAGGGCTGGGCTATAGCTCAGTGGCAAAGCACTTGCCTAGCAAATACAGTGTCTTTGGTTTGATCACCAGTACCAAAAACAAAACAAAAAAAAACAAAGTTAAAAAGAAAAAGAGAAACAGTCGCATGGACTTTCCTGCCCAGTCTGGCTTTGAACCATGATCCTTAGATCCCAAGTTCCTGAGTAGCTAGGATGACAGGTGTGAGCCACCAGCACCTACCTGGATCTGATTTCTTTCAGAAAGTGAGTCTTCAGGATGCTTCATGGAGCAGCAAAATGTACCAAAAACTGTCTAGAAAAGGAGCAAGGCCATGTAGCAAAGATGTGTTTCCCAAAGCTGAGAGGATGAAGAAGATCTGGTAATACCCTTGGGAATTACTCAGAAAGTTCTGGGTCTTTCCAGGTGCCTGGCATGGTTGCTCAAGTGGAATCAGCACCCCTGAATCCTATCCCTATTTTCTGACAAATGCCTTTCGACCACTGGATTCTCAGACCCCAGCTTCTTGAGTTACTAGGATTACAGGTGCGAGCCATTGGCATACAGCTCAATCATTTGTTCATTCTTTTTGGTGGCTCATTCATGACAAAAAATAATATTTCTTCTCTCTCCATTCAGTTAGTCCTGAGCATGTTTAATTCAGGCTAAGTTCCAGTATGATCTGCCTTCGAAGTCCCTCTCACACCAAGTGGGCTCTTTGTGACATGTGGCTTAGCACCTTCTGCTTTCCTCCCTCACTCTCTCTCTCTCTCAGTGGGGAGACAGGCACTTGAATTTACTACCTGATGCTTTCCTCATTGGCTGGCGCTCTACCACGTGGCTCTACTGGCGTGGCTCTACCACGCCTCCAACCCCACCTTCTGCACCTAGTCTATATTTGCAAAAATGTTTTAATGCTTAAAAAAATCAAAAAGAAAAAGGATGCATGCATAGCTCAAGTGATGTTTGCCTAAGCAGTTGTGAGACCCTGAGTTCAAACCTCTATGCCTCCAAGTCTGGAGGAAAGTCTGTGAGGCTCTTATTTCCAATTAACCGCCAAAAAGCTGGAAGTGGAGCTGTGGCTCAAGTGGTAGAGTGTTAGCCCTGTATGATAAAGCCAAGGGACAGGTTCAGGATGCAAACCCTAGGACCGGCACACACACACACACGCACACACACACACACACACACACACACACACCCCAATAAGTACATAACAGTGAATTTAGCTAATCTGACACATCATACAGAGGTAAATATTTGCAAATGCTTGCTGATGAAGGAAAGGCTACTTGGCCCAAATGCCCATCAAAGTCCAAGTGTGGCCGTGACGAGGTTTTGTGCACTTTCCTGCTCAACCTGATCTCTTTTCTTTTGGCTTTTTCTGTTTCTGTGGCACTGAGGACTCGAACCCAGGACTTCATGCATGCTAGGCTAGGACTCTACCACTAAGCCACATTCCAGCCCTCAGCCCAGTGTCTTGCACAGGTCTCTTGGAAGTCCCATGAGGCTCAGGATTGACCTTGGGATTGACTTTGCTACCCACTACTCCCTGATGTCTTACATATTGAACATGCATGTGTGTTACAGAACTGGCAGTCTAAAGGTCCACATGAGGTTACCTCTTATATATGGGCGAGACTTTGCTATATACTCTTGGTTCTGCCTGCGTAGAATCAAACGTGGGTGCTTGCAATTATAACCTTATGCTGGGTGCTAGTGGCACACATCTGTCATCCTAGCAACTGTGGAGGCTGAGATCTGAGGATCATGGTTCAAAGCCAGCCTGGGCAGGAAAGTCCATGAGCTTCTTATCTCTAGTGAATCACCAGAAAACCAGAAATGGTACTGTGGCTTAAAGTGGTATAGTGCTTGCCTTGAGCAAAAGTGCTCAGGGACAGCATCCAGGCTTTGAGTTCAAGCCCCACCATTGCAAATGAGAGAGAGAGAGAGAGAGAATATCCTCCACTCACTGGATAAATAAGAGCCAGCAACTGGGGTGGTTCTGTGGGCCTCTGAATTCCAAAAAGTCTCAAACTTCCTCTTAAACACTAAACATACACACACATACAAAAACACACACACACACACACACATTTCTGGTTGTCCTTCTCAACATTCCCAACCAAGGGTCACCCATGGCTGAGCCAGCCTGGAGTCAAATGCAGATAACCTCTCAGAGGGATGAATAAACATCAGTGGGTGACCGGAGTTGAAGAATGTAGAAATGGATTCTTTTCCTTCTGAGCATGGACATCTGCCAGGCTGTGTCAAAGTTGCCGTGGCCTCAGGCCCTTTGAGTTCCCATCTGGGTGAACCCCACACAATTTCTCACTGCATCTCCAAAGACTGCATGCAGTCCACCTCTCTCTCTCTCTCTCTCTCTCTCTCTGTTGGCTTTCTGTGGCTTGAGGGGGGAAGAAGCAGGGGGGGGGATTGGAGGGCCCAGTCAGGGGTTGCCAGGAACTTTTATGGAGAGACAAGTGGTTTGAATTTAACAGCAGGACACAAGGGAGCTCATTAGAAAGCCTCATGTGATGATGACCAATTGATATTCATATGATCCTGCTTTTGAGAGAACAAAATCTCAGGAAAAAGAGTACTGGGCTTGAAATTCAGCAACACTCCCTCCCCCACACACCTTAGCTACTTAAAATTTCTTCTTTGTTGGTTTGCATTCCCCCCCCCCTTTTTTTTTTTTGGTCAGTCCTAGGCCGTGAACTCGGGGCCTGAGCACTGTCCCTGGCTCCTTTTTTGCTCAAGGCTAGCACTCTGCCACTTGAGCCACAGTGCCACTTCTGGCTCTTTTCTGTATATGTGGTGCTTAGGAATCGAACCCAAGGCCTCATGTATTTGAGGCAAGCACTCTTGCTACTAGGCCATATTCCCAGCCCCTTCCCCCTTTCTTTACGTGTGTGTGTGTGTGTGTGTGTGTGTGTGTGTGTGTGTGTAGATGGAGCCTAACCCAGGGCCTCATGTGTAAAGCAAGCATTCTACACTGCTAAACCCCTAGCCCCCAAAGTTGGCCTTTCTTTCTTCCTTCATCCCTTTTTTTCCCTCCATTTCTTCCTTCCTTTTTCTTTCCTTCCCTCTTTTCTCCCTTTCCTTTCTTTCTTTTCCTCTTCCCTCTTTCCCTCTCTTTTTCCTCTCCTCCCTCCCTCTCCTCTTTTTCTCCCCTCCACTCTCTATTCCTCCCTCCCTTTCTTCCTTCCCACCTTCTTTCCTTCCCTCCTGCCACCTGCACCTGCACCCCCAAATAGCAAATCCCTAGCAAGCTAATATGCAATTTAAGAAGAAAATATTAATACAGGGTTAAATATAATTGGATTTGATATCCAACAAGCCATAAATCTGTGGGATTATCTCTCCCACTAGATTGAATTATTTGCACTGCAAATCAACCAAAAGCTACAAATCAGCAAGTCACTAGGTCGGGAAAATTTCATCTATTATAACAAGAAAAAAACCTCTAGAGATGAGCAACATATTTCCCTTAGGGTAACTCCTGTCTGCTCTTTTTGCCACATTTGATATTGACTAGACATATTGTCTATAACGTAAGGTTTTGGACAAGTTTCCTGATATTGTTTAGGCACGTAAGAGGTAAGAACTTGTAGGCATCTTAGATATTTCCTGTGAGTCTACATGGCAGCCATCTTGGGAGTGTCCAGGTCTGTGGTTTCTATTGGGCTCTAGGCTGTCTCTGGCTGCTCACTCTGTTACAGTAAGTCACCCATTACTGGGACCCTGCTTTATGCCTAGAGTATTTGATTAAGTAGATATCCTGGTTTTTACCTGAAACTGCCAGGTAATGACTTTTAAAAATTGCCTTTAGATATCATCCACTACCAAAGCTACTGCTACATTGTTATTTACATATGCCATATATAGAACATAGAAATAATAAATACTGTCTAAATTAAACGATGTGCAAATGTACATAGATTTCACTACATACATAGCTATGGATCTGTGACTATATCTATAAAACAATTATATATATTTAGACACAAGCTTGAGAGAATAAAAATACGAGCCTTGTGACTGGACCAGAATTTGAGTTTCTAGTTTATGAAATAAGATCTCCACTGTTCCTAGCAGAAAATGCCAATAGATAGCCTGCTAGCTACCCATGGTCTTCCAAGTGTCTCTTGCTGCTTCCAGCGGATGGATTTCACACTGAGGCTGACTACTCTGCTCTTAGGTTCCTTTAGTGAACCCTCATGGAGATCAGAAAAGTTCTTCTGAATAGCTTCTATGAGAAAATACCCCTTAATACATTGTTTTCCCTGACAAGTGAGCTAGGGCAGGCTTTGTTGAGCTGCAGTAGGTTGATCTTTCAGTGAGGAAGTGTTGATTGCTATAAAAGATAATAAGACTTGAATTTGACTGCAGCCATCCATAAAATCACTGAAGGAACTGAAAAAAGATAAACCAGAAGAGTAACATTAAACAAGATCAAGAGAAAGATCTCAGAAGTCAGAACTCAGAGGATAGTGCTATACTAGGGTATTAAATGCATAGCTGATACCACTTAGAAGAGCAAGCACCATTCCTGAGGAGCACCTATAAACTAATAACCACCTGGATTTCAAAGGTTCTGTACCTCTAAATACTGTCACATTTAGGATCAACATTCCAGCGCTTGGAGACAAAACCTCTGCAAACAGCAGTCTACATGTGAACCTAAAGTACTTAACATATTGACTCTAATGAATTTTTTTCTCACAGTATCTTTGTGAATCTGGTAGAAAGCTCAGAGCTTAGTAAGCTGCTATTAGAAATTTTTTATTGGCTTATATTTTACAGGGCAGTGAGATGTTTGTATTGTTACAGCCTCACATGTTTACTCTGTATTCCAATGAATTTCACCCCCTCTATAACACTCCTTGTACTCTTCCATCTAAGAAATAGGTATTAGGAAATTTAAAGACTACTTTAATGAAGGTTTTTAAATTGCTTACAATGAAAAATGTCTACAATATCAAGAGAAGTATATGAAGGAATAATACTAATGTTAATGATGGACACTAATTGTTTTGGTTATAGGTGAATTTAGACTTGATTAATGATGATAAATTGAAGCAATTTTTCTAATTACATGGGGGGAAAGTTTAACTTAACAGTATGCTAAAGAGGGACAAAATTGCATATGTAGAATGATATCAACTACATAATAACTACCCAGAAGGAAATTTGACATTATTTTAACATAATTAACTTGTGGTTGTAAAATTGTAGGTGTGCATGTATGCACACACACATATATGTATATATTTGGTAATCAGAACTAAATTTAAGAAAAAATGAGGCTTTGGGTATCATTATTAGGGAGATTATACAACATATAATTGCTCTGATAAATTCCAGAAAGGGGTAATATGTTTCCTGGAATTAAATTCCTAAGAATTTTATTTTCACATGGAATTTTCTAGCAAAGAAATAAATACCATCTTCAGAGTGCTTCCTTCAACACAGGTTTACACTTTCATAGCAGTAGAGGTCACATCATTGTTTCTTGCAATGGCCTTTCATAAAATCCAAGTCATAACATTAAAGGGAAAGTCAGTGAAGGTTGGTCCTGGGAGGAGCCGCACTATAATAAAGAGGCAGATTCAGTGTGGCTAGCCTGCTCTAAGAGCAGATATTAGAGTCATTTACTTACCCAAGGTCACAGAATATGCTAATGGAAAAGCCAGAATTAGACGTTATATCTCTTGATTTTTCAGTGTGATGATACAACTCACCTTCCTGCTTTGTCCCCAGAGAAAGGCAGCAGTGCCTTTGCTTCTATAATCACCACCCATCACTGACTTGAATCTCTTTCTTTAAATGTTCTATAGGTATATGCCACCCACATCCCATCATATATGAAAAAACTTTTTTAAAAGTGGCAACTTTTAGTAAGAGGAACTGAAATGCACATTGTATACACATATACACACACACACACACATATGCACGCATACACAGTGTGTTTTAAATGAACAAGGGCTTGAGATTAAGGACATTCTCTGCCTAAATGTTATTCACAGGAGACCAAATGGCAACATTTGTCCTTGGTGATTAATGAGGAGAAGTTATGGTATAACTGATGGGAAATTTATAAAGTGCTTTTAATATAATTAACAATAATGTCTCTATTGGCTCTTAACTTTTCTCTAAGCCTAGTATTGGCTTCTTTCCAGAACTAACACATTTCATCTAGCAGCAGAACATATAAAGAAAAAAATTATTTGAATTCATATTTTAATCAGGATAGTTTATAAAAATATTTACTGTATCATGAAAGAACCACTGACTTATTCTAATATTTTCACAAAGCATGGGTTGTCTTAAAAGACAGATCTTTTGAATCCTTTCTCATTTTATTAGGAATTTAAGTCCAGAGAGGTTATTCTATAGCTAACCATTAATCCTGTGATTTCCTTTTTTTTTTCTTGTTTTTATCTGAAAAAAAGCCTTTGAGCATTTGTTACATGTGGGATCATGCAGTAACACCTAAAAAAGTTAAAACTCAATAGCATAAAAAATTGCGAACTAGAGGAGATGTAGCATGTGTTAACATTAACCATTGGAGTCACAAAAGAGAGAAAATGGTAAAATTTGTCCAAGTGGTCAAGAAAGCTTTTTTAGAAGGGGTGATGTATTATCTGGGCCTTAAAAGATAAGCAGAAACAAACTCACACCAGAAACAAGGGATTCAGGCAGAGGGAAAGGAGTGGCCCAAGTAGAGGCAAGTTTGTGTTTATTTGGTATATGTTAAGGACTGGGTTGATATTTAGGGATGTGGAAGGTAAGATTGAATGGATAAGCTCTGATTGTAGTTGGAATGGGCCTTACAGAGGTGCCAGTACATAATGTTAGACAAGGAATAATTTCCCACTGGTCTATATTTGGTTGACCTGTATAGGTGGATTGTAAGAAGCAAAGGACTAATCCAGATGGAAATGTTAAAGTGATGAAGGAAGCCAATGAGAGTGGCTTGTAAAGAAGGAAGAGGTACTTGGAGGGTAGAATTAACTTTTTGATGTGAGGAGTGATAGAATGGAAGCACTCAGAGAAGACTATAGAGTTTCTTGTTTTGAAGATTGATATCAAATTGCCCCAACTCGGCTACGAAAACATGAAGAGTTGGGGGAATGTATGTGCAGGTTCAGAGACTAGGCTTACCATGATGGGCGTTGAAAGAAAGCAGATGCCAGAAATCATTGAAAAATCCATGTCTTCAGCTGAGAAGAAAAGTCTGGGCTGTTTTTGTTGCTGTTTTGCTTTTTTTTTTTTTTTTTTTTTCAAATTTTAGAGTACGTGATTTAAGATGAGAAAAATTTGAAGCTAAAGAAAAGAAATAAAAGGAAGACTAAGAATAAAACCCTGGAGCATACCCTGCTAAGGGATGGAAAGAAGAAAGGAGCTATACTGGATTGATTAGAAAGAATTGTGGGCATGGTAGGAAGAGAATGGAGAAAACAGTATTAGGGAAATTATGTAAGTTATAATGTTTTCTTCTTTTTTTTTTTTTTTTTGGCCAGTCCTGGGCCTTGGACTCAGGGCCTGAGCACTGTCCCTGGCTTCTTCCCGCTCAAGGCTAGCACTCTGTCACTTGAGCCACAGCGCCACTTCTGGCTGTTTTCTGCATATGTGGTGCTGGGGAATCGAACCTAGGGCCTCGTGTATCTGAGGCAGGCACTCTTGCCACTAGGCTATATCCCCAGCCCGTTTTCTTCTTTTTAAAACATTTATTTTATTATTTTTTGTTGAGAAGGTGTTGTGCAAAATGGGTACAGTTACATAATAAGGCAGTGAGTACATTTCTTGTGATATCTTACACCCTCATTTTCCTTTTCCTTCCCTAGATCAGGTAGGCATATATTATAATGTTTTCTTCTTCAGTTAATAATCAAGCCAACTCTAAATGACTATAGTGATAAAGTCAATTTATCTGCTCATGGACATTAAAGAACTTCAGAGTTAAGCAGGGTAAAGAACAGATATTCCCCTTCCCCCCTCTCCCTTCCTTTCTGCCTCCCATCCATCCATCCATCCATCCATCCATCCATCCATCCATCCAGGCTTTCCATCTATGAAATCAGGGCCTCTCTTTCACTGATTCTCACTCAAGCACGATGAATTCCCCCTCTAATTTCCATCACTTTTGCTCTTCCAATTGCTATAATGATTCTTAAACTAATCCCTCTGAGCAGCAAATCCCCTTGTGTGAATTGTGGTAGGACTAGATTTCTGAAGTGATCGCTAGGGTAAAAGTAGAGATATCACTTTCTCCTTTGGGGAAAGGAGTTACTGCTTTCTTTTATGTCTTATAAAGTACAATATTGCTAATCAAGAAGGATTAAGTAGCTGGGTGCCAGCGGTTCACACCTGTAATCCTAGCTACTCAGGAGGCTGAGATTTAAGTATCACAGGTCACAGCTAGCCTGGGCAGGAAAGGCTGTGAGACTCTTTATCTCCAATAAACTACTCAGAAAAAGCTGGAATTGGCGCTGTGGCTCAAGTGGTAGAGTGCTAGTCTTGAGCCAAAGAAGCTCAGAGACAATGCCCAGGCCCAGAGTTCAAACCTCAGTACAGGCAAAAACAAAAATCAAACAACAACAACAACAGCAACAACAAAAAGGATGGATTTAGTGTCAGTTGCAGAGGTGTGTGTTTGGAAAGTCAAGGGAGGAGCGTTTTACAGTGAAAAAGTGGTCATTCACGCCAAAAATTGTAGTTGGGGGTCATATGTATAATGGGCCGTTAAATCTGTCAATCACTGAGCTCTGTGGACATTAGTGAACATGGGTGAGACTTTTCAGAGAAGTGTTAGGGTAACTATTATATAACACTCTTGGGAGGAACCTGCTGCAAAAAGACAGTGACATAGGAGAAATATTAAATCAGTTGTAATTTTATGAAGTATGTAAATTTTCTTGAAAACAAACTGCATATGGTTGTATGCATCTATAATCCCAGCTCCTTGGGAGGCAAAGAGATCAGGATGATGGTCTAAGCCTGGGCATAAGTGAGAAACCCAATCTGAAATACACGAAAGTGCTGATGTATGTGTGGCTCACGTGATCAAAGGCTTTCCTAGCAAGGCTGAGGCCTTGAGTTCAAACCTCAGTAATACTAGAAATTTTTTATAAGAATATTTTACTTTATTGATATTTTCCTTTGCTCCCTTCACAATTTTAAAGAAAGTCTTATATTGAGTGAAAAAAGTATATGGCCTAGGGGAAGGTAACCATTGGAATTATAAGAGATGGAAACTTCATCAGAACATAGCACCAAGACCAGAATCATTTTTTTGTATGCTTTGTTTAGTTTTGTGGTGAGATGAAAAATTGATAAGTTTAATTTATAAGGAAAGATTTAGCAAGATTATATGCACTTTGCTATTGCACTGAAGTTACAGTAAAAGGCAGATACAGTTTTCTTAATGTGAACAACAGTTTGATTTTCAGAAAGGAAATGGACACATTTAGGTGGGTGCCAATGGCGCATGCCTGTAATCCTAGCACTCAGGAGGTGAGATCTAAGGATCATGATTTGAAGCCAGCGGAGGCAGAAAAGTCTTCTGGAGACTTTTATCTTAGCAATTAACCATGCAAAAACCAGAAGCGGTGCTGTGATTCAAGTGGTAGAGCGACAGCCTTGAGCACAAAAAGGCTCAGGGACAGCACCCAGGCCCTGAGTTCAAACTGTACTACTGAAGAAAAAGAGAAGAAAAAAATTAAACTGGAGTAAAGTCTTACACTGAAGGAAAAAAAGTTGCTAGTAAAAAAAGGGCAAAATAATACTCATTATGCCCATCACTTTTAGTCTAGGACATGTTCAGATTGCTTACTTTCTCTTCTTCCCTTTTCCTGCCTCCTTTCTCTTCCTCCCTCTCTCCCTCTTTTGCGTCAGTACTAGGGTTGGAACTTAGGACTTTCTACTCTTGGTTTTCTTGCTCATTGGCACTCTACCACTTGAGCTACACCTTCAGTCTGGCATTTTGCTAGTGAATTGGAGAATGGATGGAATCTTGCTGTCTTTTCTGCTTGGGCTGGCTTCAACTTTAGTCTCCAAGTCGCAGCCTCTTGCATAGCTAGTGTTACAGATGTGAGCTACCAGGGTCCAGTCTCTAGAGGTCTCCTTGCCATCCATAAGTTGCAATGTGAAGTCATCAAGAGAAGCATAAACCTGAGAAAGAAACAAGAACAGAAAGACAAGAAATGTGGTTCAGGGATTCATCTTCCGTCAAAGTTCAGAGGCTGGAGGAAGAGTTATTTCCCCAGTTCCCAGGGAAGAACTGGACTGGTCAAGTTGCTTTGTACTAAAGTAGGCTAAAATAAAATCAGAACCCAAGGGAGACCATTTCAAATGATAGCTGGCTGCAAATACGTTCAAAGAATGATGAAGTTACTTATTGGAGCACATCCGATATTCTCTGCAGATAGTGAAATATTTGAATATTTTCTGTAGTATTTATTGATGCAATCTGTCTTGGTTTTGGGAGAAGCAGTCGCATGTTTTAAATTGCAGATACTTTCCAGTAATGATCATTCCCCTTTGGGAACTGGGGGTGTACGGTGGAGAAGCAGGAAAATAGACTAACTTCTGGCTGATTTATTTCCCTTTGAGCAAGAAGCAAATAGCCTTAATTATTATTAGTCATAGTTATTACACTATTCATAATCTGTTTTCCCATAAGAATGGGATTGCAATGATGAATGACAATTTATATATGGAGCAGAATGAATTTATTACAGGAAGCATTTCTAGTGACATGAATGAGAAATTACGTCTGCAATATGTTCAAGCTCTGTGGGCATCTCCTCTCTGCTCCTCATTTCAACCTAGAAGGATAAGAATGAGCAGACCCCTTCCTAAGTCACGTGGAGTTTGCAAACTCCCCGCTCTCTGAAGACACATCCTGTCTTAGTTTATCTCTCAGAGCCTCATTCATATTACACGATAAAATGTGGAATAGACTATGTTGAAAGGAGGTGAATGTTTTCATTGTGACTTTCCCCATCACAGTGATGAATGTATGCTTAGCTCATAAGCAATATATGTTGCATGTGTTCTAAGTGCTTGATGTGTATTAGCTCACTCAAGCCCCACAGAAAAACTTGCAGATAACTCCATCTATTTTGCAAAGAAAAATAGGCACTAAAAGATTGCATAATTTACCAAATTAAACAGCACGGCTTAGTAGAGTGGATTTAGTCACAGGTATATATGTAGAGTGTGGGTGACAGCATATGTTCATTCAGTTTGCTAAGAACGTTTGCTACTATAATTCATTTAAATATTTTCCATGTTCACATTGATCTACATTGCAAATATTAAGTTCTTTTAAATTTATTTCAGGTTTACCTATTGTGTCAGTACCAGGCCATTCCTTTGTTAAGTCTTTTAATATTTGCTGTCACATCTCTTTATTTTTCTTATTTGCAAATGTTTCTGTTGTTTCTCCGGGAACACTATATAAAAACAACACAGGAAATGCATAAGTCAAGATGGACTCTGGAGCAGATAAAGAATGACTGTAGGATGTGGGGTGTGTGTATGTGATGAATTTGAGTATCATTGCTCTGACCTTGGCCTACTCAGTTGTGTATGTGCATATATGCACAACATAGGCATATACATATATACGTATACATATACATATATGTATATGCATACACATAAGTCGTATTTTTCCCCCAGGCTTCACTTAGCATCTCTAGATCCAGGTAGATGAAGGAGTTGGGAAAGTTATCATTCTGAACTCACACACTACTGACTTTGGGCACAAGGCATATGATTGTTCTCTACCTTCAAAAGAAGGTAGCAAATACAAGGAGGTTAGTGGAATTGTGCTCTAATGTCCTTCTTACATGATTTACTTCTAGTGATACTCAGACTCTTCTGCACTCGGGAGACAGCAAGTAGGAAAGGCTGGATTAGGGAGAAAATGTGGGAGATTCCTGACAATAACAACCATGTGTGTTGCTCACTACAGCTGGCCCCCCTTATCTGTGGGTACAACTAACTGCAAGCAGAAATATTTACAAAAAATATTCCAGTTTAAAATAGAATAGTTTGTGTTTGCCATGTGTTAGCGCTACACTGAATCGATTGGAGTGGAATGACATGGGTCCATCTTACTGTCACCTCCTGCCACTTTGCTCCTCAGTCTTTCTTGAGCACATACTTGACAGTTGCTAATCTCACACCCTATTTTTGGTATGTATAGTGAGGCCTGTGATGGTGGCATCTGTAGTGAGTACGTACAGGCTCTCTTCTCAAGATTCCTTAAACAATATATACCATAACAAGTGTTAGACAGCATTTTTAGTGTACTCGGTATTACCAGTAATCTAGAGATGATTTAAAGTGTATGTGAGGATGTGTAGAAGTTATATTCAAATACTGTGCTTATTGGAGGGAAATTGTGGATACACAGATTTGGTATTCATGAGTGATCCTGGAGCTACCAAAAGAGATGGTACTCTGTTTGCGCCCAAGGCTTTGCCTATTCGTATCCTTTGCTATACTGCAGCCTAAGATTGTATTTTAAAAGTTGGATGTACTATATATATCTCTTGGGGTTTCCTTGACCTCGTGAAGTAGCGTACACCATCCTCTTTTTCAGAGGTACATAAACAGAGAAGTGGATGCATTATGATTGAAGTCTTGGTCCCAGGGTAGCGCTGTTAGAAGATAGAAATCTAGGCAGTATGTCTTTGACTCATGGCAACATCCTCTCAGAGGTAGTTCTCACGGGAATACTTGGTAGTTCTCACAACATGGTCATTGTAAACATTTGAGTTTTGTTCTGCCCATCTTCCTTTACTTTCTGATTTGAGATGTGACTACCCTCTCCCACCATTTACCATGAGATCTTCACTAGAACTGAGCTAGTATAGGTGATATGACATTGAGCCTCCAGAACCATAAGCAAAGTGAACCTCTTTTTCTTCGTACATAGCTTGCCTCAGGTATTTCATTATGGTGCTGAGAAGCTGACCCACTCACCATGGCTACATCCACATTTCCATGAGAGCAATGTTTCCTCTAATGTCACTGCTTCTCACTGTCAGATGGGTCAAGACCCATATAAAGAATATGTTCCCAGCTGGGTGCTGGTGGCTCATGCCTGTAATCCTAGTTACTTAGGAGGCTGAGGTATGAGGATCGTGGCTCAAAGCCAGACCAAGCAGTAAAGTGAGACTCTTATTTCCAATAAACTACCAAAAAAAGCAAAAGCCAGAAGTGGAGCTGTGGCTCCAGTGATAGAGTGCTAGCCTTGAGCAAATGAAGCTCAGAGATAGCACCCAGGCTCTGAGTTCAAGCCCCAGGACCAGAAAAGTATATACACAGACAGACAGACAGACACATACACACACACATGCACGCGCGCCTATAGCAGTGACTTGAATCTCCTGTTCATGTTTAGCCTTCTAACTTATAATTGTTTCATGTCTGTCTTCCAGACAATGCTGAGAGCTTTGGGGGAAAGGAAGCCATGTCTATTCCTTTTATTGTTTTGTCTACAAAGTCTAACACAGGAACTGGCATGGAGTAGGTGCGGTGAACATTTACTGAGTCAATGGAAAACTATAAGGCATTTGTTATTCACCACTGCCTTCAATATATAGAATGTGTGCAAACATGTCCGTCCTGCCCCTTACTGCCGCTCTTCCTTCTTCTTCAGTCCTTGGGCTCAGTAAAGTCAACAGGAAACTAAACCCACAATTACAGTCATAATAGCCATGCTCTTGAATGAATAAAATACCACAGGGATATTTCCCCTCTTTAGTGAAAATACCCACCTTCTCTCTACCTTCATCAATATTTTTTTCTTTCATAAATCTTGAGATGTCATCTCTTAGAAGCTGGTTTCTGTCACTGCTCTGAAAGTTAATTCTGTCTTGAGCCTTACAAACAGGAAGAGGCTACTTCTGAAGTTCTGTCATCAGGTTACTCTAACGCTTATTAAAAAATCTGAAAAGATTTCCTCAGTGCTGTAGATAATAGGTTCAAGGACCACTCTGAATAATCAAATACAGATTTACCATATACTAAAAGAGGAGGAAGGAGGCAAAGTAATCTACTTACAGAAGGAACCAATACAAGGAGAGCTCTGAGCGGTGAGCAGTGATTTGGAGCTCTTGCTGTCAGTTACCTTTCCTCACAGTTGTGGGGGTGTCTCAACAATAGAGTTCTGTCTGTCTCTGCTTCACTTGCCTCTTGTGAGTACTCTTGCGAGCCTCATGGGTTTCCCGGTGGAGTTTGTCAACCTAATGAGGAAAGACAAGTTGATCAAAGTGGCCATACCAGCATTAGCTTCTCTTCTTCTTTTTCATGTGATCATGAAGAATCCATAAGAGTTTATATTCATCAGTTTGGTGAGGAGTGAATTCCTAAGGAAGTATTTCAGGGCTTATAGCTGTTTATGTCAGCCAGTCTAAGATGTAGTCTAAATGTAATATTAACTGTAGTATCCTCTGAGGAAGTGTGTGTGTGTGTGTGTGTGTGTAGGAAAGCCTCACAGGCCCCAAGGATTGTTTCCTTATGAAAGAATATCTGGCAAAATCCCCCCAGATCTAGATCCTTGATAGCAACTTCAACTTTTAGCTCTGACAGGGGTTGTAATGGTAGCTCCTAACTACACTGTCTTCAGACTGCCTGACAAACTAGTTTATTAGAGTAGGCCACTATATTTGTGGGTCCTGCGCATATGTAAATATGTCATACAAATGAATATATGGACAAGACCTATCCGGGAAGCCAAGTTAACATTTGGTTCAGGTCTCTGCTTTGGTTTCCACCCCCACCCCCAATAGTGTGTCCAGAAAACAATTAATACTGTTGTTGCTTTTTAGTTTTTTCAGACAGTCTCACAAGGTAACCCAGGCTGGTCTTAAACTTGTGATCCTTCTGACTCAATTTTCTTTTTTTCTCAATTTAAATTTTATTGTAAAGGTGATGACAGTTACCCCAGTCAGGTACTGAGTATATTTCTTTTTGAGCAGTGTTACCTCTTCCCTCCTTTTCTCCCACTTTTCCTTTCTAATCCCCCTTTTCTCCACTTCAGTCTCCCTCCCGAGAACTGGGATGACAGGTGTCGACCACAATGCCATGCTCTTAGTCGGTACTCTCACATACCCTCCTAGAAAGCTGCTTGGCCTTAGTCTTCACATTTTAATTTCTCTTGTTAGTCCAGAGGTTACTTAGTAGTTCATCTAAGAGAATGTCTTTCCAAAGGAAACACTGACATTCTGAACATAGATAACAAGAGAATCTTTACAATTTCAGTTACTCTTAAAATTCAGAGCTTCAAGTTCTACCTGCTATGGCTTTGGTATGATCATTAGGATAAACATGCAGGAGGCACCCAGACAAAGGCGAGGAAGCGGAGGACACTTTCTTCTGCCATGCTACTTCATCTTGCAGGTAGGAGCCTTGCTGCTTGCTAGAATTCTCTGCAGTAATATTTTTCAGCAAAACTTGTATTGAACATATGTCAAGCTACCTATTTAGTATTATATAATTAGGCTTTGTTCTCTAATATATTTGCTGTATTCTTCCTTTCATTAAAGTATTAGTGATTTCTAAACATTTTTTTTTTTTTTTTTTGCCAGTCGTGGGCCTTGGACTCAGGGCCTGAGCACTGTCCCTGGCTTCTTCCCGCTCAAGGCTAGCACTCTGCCACTTGAGCCACAGCGCCACTTCTGGCCGTTTTCTGTATATGTGGTGCTGGGAAATCGAACCTAGGGCCTCGTGTATCCGAGGCAAGCACTCTTGCCGCTAGGCTATATCCCCAGCCCCTCTAAACATTTTTTTAATGTAAAAGATACACAATGATTATCTGGCTGGGTTATTTGGTCTCATGCAGTGTGGGGTTGAGATTGTGATTTGGAAGAGTTATCTTGTACCATCTTGCTTATATGCTGGCTTCTAACTAAATTGCCCCCTCCTTCCATCTCTTCCCTCCCTCCCTCCCTCCCTCCCTCCCTCCCTCCCTCCCTCCCTCCCTCCCTCCCTTCCTTCCTTCCTTTCTTCCTCCCTCCCTTCCTTCCTTTCACCCTTCCTTCCTTCCTTCCTTCCTTCCTTCCATGCAAATTTAGAGACCAGAAGCATTAAACACCAGAACTAAAACATTGCTCTACTCACTTCCCACTACTGTTCATTCATTCTATAAATATTCATCTGCTCGCTTTTACGTGTCAGGCACTGAAAGGGACCCGGGACCAACTTCAAGCTTGATTTTCACTTGAGCACTCCATTTTTCTTTTGTATTTTCCTCCTACCATGTGTACTTAAAGACATTGCTCTAAGCTATGGAATTTTCAGGAATTTCTAAATACTAATTTAATGGAACTTAAGATCTATATGCTAAATATTCTTTAATGAAAACATAATTAGATAAAATACATCTCTAGTCCTTCATTCCTCTTTCTCAGCCCCAGTCAATACCGACCCTTCTTTGCTTTCCAGAAATTTCCTCCCCATCTCAGTAGAGCTTTGAGGTCCCCTGTCACATTGTTCTGCTGATCGAAAACTTGCTTTCAGGAACAGTTCTGAGTAGTGTTTATGACTAACTCAAAATGACACTTGGTAGTTTATTGCATTGTAAAGTTCTTGGACTTCTAGGACTTCATAAGATAGTTTTCAAATTAAAAAAAGCAAAACCCAGAGAACAGATATTTGCCTATGGTAATGCTGCATAGTCAACAAAAGCATGGCTTCAGTTAGAGTTTCTGTTAGTCTTTGATGCATCAAAGCAGAAAACTTTCTCATGAATACTTTCATAAACAAAGCCCTAGAAAACTAGGTAAAGAAGTGATAACAACAAAAAACTCAACGTGTCCATTTACAAGATGGAGGCATAGAGTGGATAATGGAAGAACTGTTGTTGGGATAAAAGTGTAGGCCAGGCAAGTATTTACTGCCCCATGTGCCCTGCTGGGGAGGGGGCTAATTCATGGATTCACGGACTCAATGTCTGGTCCAGTGACAACATGAAAACCTGTCCAAGTTGCTTTGTGGATGTCAACTTGTGCAGCAGAAAAGTTGAGCCGAGTACATCCATTAAAAAGCTCGGTGTTGGAGTCTTGAGCAGTCACATAGAGATCACATAGAGATAGAGAGTGGAGCCCTTCCTCCAGATTTTGAATATCAAGCTTGTTCTCCAA
This sequence comes from Perognathus longimembris pacificus, assembly GCF_023159225.1. Lineage (NCBI taxonomy): Eukaryota > Metazoa > Chordata > Mammalia > Rodentia > Heteromyidae > Perognathus > Perognathus longimembris. Next base: position 323,813 of record NC_063187.1, on the reverse strand, counting down.
AGAGATTTTTTTTCTGCTTCTTCTAGGCTGTTCTGAGCTGCTACCTTAATTTGCAATTCAAATGAGCGGGACAAAAATGGCTTTTGATCATACACCAACACAGGGCCATCAGAACACTGGTGACATTCAACCACAAAAGCAAACTAGGCAGGACAGGATCTCAAAGTGACCTTGGTGACAAAAGGGACTTCCGTTTGAAGCACAGATCTCACAATGCACACACTGTCATCGACTGACATTTCATCCATGAGTTACTTCTCAAGCATTTGGAGAGGGTCACATTGATCCCACTCTCCTGGAAACTCCCAAGAACTCTCACAAAATGCCTCCTTTCACGTAGCTCTTGTGAAAACAACTGAAATTCCCCTCTTGATGGTTGTTGGGATACCACAACATGGCAACCCTTTCTTCCCAAGTTTGCAAATCAAACAACTATTGTTTCATTTGTGTGCTCCCCCGTTTCATACCAACGTTAAACCATTTATCTCCACATTGAAAGGCATTTTCCAGGATTCCCTGTTGGTGACAGTGTTGTTCTTGCATCAGTCAGTGGTCAGTACAAAAAATCAGGTACCATACTGATGATTTTAAGAAATCCAAGAAATGGTGGGACTCCACAGAAACGGTAGGGCAGACAGTGAACAAATGTAGCAGTGATGTCTACTAGACACTATGTTGAAAATGAGCTATACGACTTGTGCCTGGGGATGGGAGGGAAACACTAGGACGGAGGCAGGGAAGGGTGACATCATCCCAAAAGAAATGTATTCTCTACTTGTGACTGTTACCCCCCTCTGTACATCACCTTTATGAAAATATATATTAAAAATCCATGATAATTGGTAAACCAAAAATTCTCTTGCAAATAAATATCAATAATTAAGAGATATAAGAAGAGATTTACAATTTAAAAAAAAAAAAAGCATGGCTTTACATTGTCAAAATGAGCAAAGTGTAGCCGGGTGTCAGGATTCATGCCTATAATCCTACTTAGGAGGTGGAGAGCTGGGGGTTGCAGTTTAAAGCCAGCCTGGGAAGGAAAGTTGTGAGACACTCTTCTTCAATTCACCACCAGAAAACGGGAAGTAGAGTTGGGGTTCAAGTGGTAGAGCACTAGTCTTGAGCCAGAAATGTTCTGGGGTAGTACCCAGGCCCTGAGTTCAAGCCCCAGATCTGGCACACACACAAAAAAAAAGAGGCCAAGTATATCATGGGGACTTCTTTGGGCCTACAGTATACCACTGCTTCCCAGGGACACATGGTCCAATGTGTACATAAAAGCTCAAAATAAAAGATGGAACTTAAAATGTTCATGTCCACAGAAATACATGGAAAAGTTCTAACACGGCCAATAAGCACAGTCATAGATGGTTGATAAAATGATGTCTTAGGGTATAGGATTCATCAGCAAAGATGGCTGGGAAGACTCAGATAATCCCTATTCACTAGGATTTTCCCTGGAGGCCCTAGTCGCATCTCACTTAATCAGCTAAGAACTTCTAATCCATTGTGGCATCTAGTGAACCATGTGTCCTTTGAGAGGCCTGTGGTAAGACTGTGAGAACAAGACACTTTACATGTAGGTTAAAGCTCCCCATACTGATCAGCAGTGAGATGAAACGACTGTAATACAGGAAACTCAACTGATCATTAAAAAATGAGACCAAAGAATCATTATCTAGAATATTAACTAAAAATGGGATGTGCATTTGTTGGCCTAGTCAACATCAATCAAGACCTGCAATCAGGATGCTTATGAGGGTGTTAGAGCATACCTGCGATGACATCATGGTGCTTGCTGCCTAGATACTTGACAAATGATCCTTCTCAGGCCCTGAGTGGAATGTTTGTCGTAGCTGCAAGAGCAGAGTTGCAGTGTCACCAGGTCAGCGTGAGAGGAAAGCCCCTGGGCAGGGGAATTTGGGCACGGTCAGGTCTTCCCAGAAGATCTCAGACTTCTGGAGAATTCCCAGACTTCTGACTCAGTCACTATGTTTTATGAGATGTGGCCACTGGGGTTTTCTGGTTTTCTAGATCTTGGAGAAAGCACAGATAATTCCATTTGTGTGTAAGTGATTAAAGTTTTAGTGTAGCTTTCCCACACTGCATTTCCTGATATTACAATCAATATCAAGTGCTATGCATCAGTGCCAGACTCAAGAACTCTTACTGGAGTGGGCTGGGGATTTGGCCTAGTGGCAAGAGTGCTTGCCTCATATACATGGCCATATTTAGTTTTGAGGAAGATCTTTTGAAAAACATTATAATCTTTCTTTGCTGCCAGCAGTAATGACATATTCCTTCTGACCATTTCTGCCCAGATCCAAAAAAACAAGCAAAACCCCCAAACCAACCAAAAACCAATCAAACAAAACTCACAACCAATCAGGGTCCACTCTGCTACCCAGCCAGCCAACCAAACAACCAAAACAAATGGTAGCCTTATTTCAACAAACGCTTGGCTCTGAGACGTGGAAAAAAATATCATATTAAATGAAGTTAGCCAGACCCAAATAAACATAGATTCCTGGTTACCCTGATTGGTAATAATTAGTATATGTATAGGACAGTCCTAGCAGAGGATCACAATAGCTCAGTAGCTATGTACATATGAACACATAAGATGATGCTGAGCAAAATGAACTCTGAGATACAGAAACAAGAGGGTTTTCTTTGTTGTTTTAAATGTACTATGTGAAATTACTTATTTTTTCTCTTGTTTTTCTTTCCTATGGTTAATCCCCTGTTGCCACTGTATTTGATTTTGGTACCCTGGGTATTGTAGATATATTTATTTGAATTACGGAAGGGGAATATCAAAATGGTGAGACAAAGGACAAAGTTGCCACCAACAAAAGAGCAATATTCACAAGACAATATGTTGGAAATTAACTGTGCAACCGGGGATAACAAGGATAACAAGGAGGGGGGGCAGGAAAATGAAATGAGGGAGGGAGTAACACATGTGACAAGAAATGTATTTATTACCTTATGTATGTAACTGTAACTCCTCTCTACATTGCCTTGACAAGAAAACTAAATAAAAAGAAAAATAACCTCATGAAGGACAAAGAGGGACCCCCCCCAAAAAAAAAAAATCCCTCCACAAAGCTTGGTTCTGTCAATGACAGTTTTTTTTCTGCTTCCAGCTTTGGTGTTGGGTTTAGCTGCAAGGATTTCTTCTATCATTTGGGCTAATCAACTTGGGTATCTTATTCCTACACAAGCTGTTTCTTTCCTTCTTCTCTCATCCCAGCCAGTTCCCGATCACAGACCCCCAGTCTATGAGCCATGACACTGCTCACAAGTCCTGTACATTCCTTTCTAAACCAGCCCTAGTTTTCAGTGCCACTCATGCTGACCCAGAGGGTATATTTGACAGAACCTGTCAGTGGTGGTTCACTACCACCATTGATAGCAACAGTCATCCAGCTCTGTCTGTAGTGCAGTGTGGTCAATGATGGCCGCACTATTGTCTCCATGGTATCTCGCTTCATTCAGGCTCAGTGAAGAGTGTGCAGAGGGAATGGACACGTGTGGCTTTTAGAATAAATATAAAGTCACTTTCCTAAAAGTGCTTAGAAAAATCAATGGCAGTATTCAGATTCTAGACATTTGGCAGGGTTTGTAATTTTTCTCAACTCCAGTGAATTGAGAAAGCTTTTGAAATGACGATTATTTAATTATCATGCCAATTATTTCTCTGACTGATTAAAAAACACACAAAAGGTCAAGGACAGCAGGTGGGGAGATTTTGGCTTTCTTGCTTAATATTTCAGTTAGCAAAACTGATTTCTGAATAGAGTGTGAACATTCCGGGAGCTGGGCTGGCATTTTAAGCTTTCTACCACGGGAATGTGAGAGAGGAGGAAACTGAAATGTGGGGAACACAAGGAAGGAGGCAGCTACTGGTTTCGGGAAGTGGAAAGAAGGGAGGCCTGCTGTCCTGCTTGCCTAGGCCGGCCCTAGATTGAGCACTGAATGTCCTGTGTTCTGTGACATCTCTCAGCAGTCAGCAAACCAGGACAGTTGGTGACTCTTCAAATGAACTTCAGTTTTAAAGAACATACAGAAATGGTTTGTTTTGGTTTTTGGTTGTTTTTTTTTTTTTTTAATTTCTGGAGTTACCCAGTTTTTTAGAGCTTAGCAATATTCCCATAAAACACTTCAGATGCATAAATATTAAAATATTGATATTCATCTGCTGCAAAGAGAAAGAGTAATTCTCTACATTTCTCTGTCCAGTTCCCAACTGAGTCTGATATTTTCTCTTTAAAATGTACCCTTTAATATTAATGACATGTATAATATTGGCAAGAATTGCTCTGCTTTCCCCCCTCCCCCCCCTAACCCTTTTGCTCTGCTTTCTTCCCCTCCCCTCTAGCCCCCTGCTGGTCCTGGTATACACTTGGGGCCTGGATGCTATCCCTGAGCTGCTTCTGCTCAAGGCCAGTGCACCAGCACTTGAGCCTCAGCTTCCCTTCTAGCCTTTTGGGGGGCTATTTTATTAGTGGTAAGAGTCTCATGGACTTTACTGCCTACTCTGGCTTTGAACTGTGATCCTGAGATCTCCTGAGTAGGTATGATTACAGATGGGAGCTCCCACGTCCTGGCTTCCTTGAGGCTGAGGGTGTAATTAGTGGTAGTGGATATTCTCTCATGCATGAGGTTCTGGGTTCCATTTGCAGGACTGCAAACAACAGCAACAAATTGTGATGTGAATTGTATTACAATGGTATACTGGTTTGGGTAGAATGGTTTTTCCAATTGTGGGAAATAATTCAATGAAGGTTAAAAATACTACTGAAAATATCATTACTGTGTGGACTCATAAAATAAAATACCTAAATTTAAGTAGGAAAAAAACCCCAACAGCAACAAAGGCTTGTTTGCTTGGTAGTCACTTTTAAGCCCACTTAACCTTAAACAGAGAGTTTAAACACAGCCGAAGCATTGGCATCTTGAAAAGGATGAAAGTCATCATATTAGTTCTCATTACAAATTTTCAACAGTTTTAGCAACATCCCTCTGGTGAAGTAAAAGGTTTTTGTTTCTGCAATGTGGATTTATACATATATTTTTTATATTTTCACTTGCATTGACTCAATGTGAAATGAACCGACAAACATTTTGATGGTCATTCTATCTCTGAAATATTAATAAAAAGCGTTACTGGAGTCATGAGGAAATGCTACTTTTTCAAGTACAAAAGTAGAACTTCTTGTTTCAGTAAGGAAAAAATATACCCTTCTGGAATTCAGTGGTCACAAGGAAAATGTAGATCAATACTCATGGTAGAAGTTCCCAATACTCAGTGTGTTAGTAGATGACATCTCCATCTTTGCTTGGCTAATTGTGATCAGATTTCGTAACATTGGTTCTCATGCAAGTTCAGTCCTATATCGCTCTGTAGGCTCCTGGATGTGTTTTTACCTCCAAAATACTGTGATGGGCTTGGCTTGTTTTAATCTGAGGGTATATCAAAGTCTCAAGTTTATGGAGAAGGTATTTCTTTCTTTTTCTTTGTCAGTACTGGGGTTTGAACTCAGGACCTCATCCTTGCTAGATAAGTACTCTGCTATTTGAGCCATGTCCCAAATGCTGAAAAGATTATGCCTGTAGGGTGAAGAACTATCACTTCCTGTCTCCCACCCTTGTTCCTAGTGTTGCTGAGGATTTATCCATGAAGAAGTGACAAAAACCAGGCATATTACTGGAAAGAATGTTTTAAAGATGTATTCACCTTTCAACTCATCCTTTGTACTTCTTAGATGGTGGACCGTATATAGCCTGTCTCTTCCCAGATGGGCTTTCCAATTTCGAGAGAGGGTACCTTCGTTGTCTCTGTGAGAAAGTTATCAAGAAGACAAGAGATTATTGAACACCTATGTTTACTAGGCACATTGATGATAGAGGCAAATATGAAATACTGTTCTCAGGCATACTTAAAGCATAATGGTGGGAAGCAGCACAAATAATTGTTAGAAAGTGTGTTACAGTGACAAGAGTAGAGGTGTAGACAATTGTATTTGATTTTTTTTTGTCAGTCCTGGGGCTTGAACTCAGGGCCTGAGCACTGTCCCTGGCTTCTTTTTGCTCAAGGCTAGCACTCTGCCACTTGAGTCACAGTGCCACTTCTGGCCTTTTTCTATATAAATGTGGTACTGAGGAATTGAACCCAGGGTTTCATGTATACGAGGCAAGCACTCTTGTCTCTAGGCCATATCCCCAGCCCAACAATTGTATTTGAAATGGGACAAGATCACTACAAGAGCTGGGAGCCAAGCCCCGGTGGCTCATGCCTGTAATCTGTTACTAAGATCCAGAGACTTGCAGTTCAAAGCCAGCCCAAGGCAGAAAACTTTACAAGATACTCTCTCCAAAATAATTAGCAAAATGCTTGGTTTGGAGGCATGATTCACATGGTATAGCTAGAATTCTTGTATTGGGAGAAGAAAAAACAACACTGTGGACTGGCAAAAGACATTAGGAAAGAAGATACTGGTTTTCTAGGGCCAAGGTCAGCTCTGGCTGGCTTGCAGAGGGGCCCAGTGTAGCTTCGGAGGATGCTGCTTTCAGCAGGGCTTGCTTCTGTGCACCAGCCTGTGCTCTGCACTGCTGGTTCTGACTTGTTCCTGCCCCCACTGAACTGAGAAATGAGTTTCCCCAACCCAAAATTCATTAATCTCATCCGGTGGCTGCTTAGGATTTCCCTCTGAGCAAGAATCCCTAGGGTTTGTTCAGCTGTTAGTTTTCAGTGTAATGTGCTCCCAGGGTGGGCTGCTCTCCATTATGTTAAGGCCTTCTCTTGAATTCAGTGGACATTTTGCAAAGCCAGGAGCCAAGTGTTTAAATTCCAGGAGAGCTCTATGCACAGATTTCCTATTAGGAGAGCTAGGATAAGAGCCATACGCTGAAGGCCCCCACACATTGCCTTTTCCTTCACTCCGGAGGACAAGAGATGGAGATGGTGGAGATAAACGAGTTAGATAGAAGAAATAAGTTCTGGAATGTGAAATACATACATGATGCATCAATTCTCATCCTCTTAACTTACAATACTTTTCACATACAAATGTGCCACGTACATTTCAGGAAAATAATGTTAAAAATAGCTCAAAGCTGACTTCATTACAAATACCTTCCTGAAGAGCAAAAGGACTGGAAACTCCACATTCATGAATTTGGTCAACTGATTTACACTGATCTATTCAAATGATCTGAAGACATAGCTTTTCCATGAACTAGGATCCTCACAGAGGAAGGATTCTAGAAATATTTCTATTTGGGTGTCTGAGTTACTAAAGGAATGCCAAATACTTAGAATCTTAAAAGCCTTAAAAATAAAGCAATGACATATGGAAGCAACAGCAAGACTTGAGTTCAGACCCCGAATCAGGCAGATTCGGGATATCAGGCCCATCTGCTCTCAGCTTGGGTGACTCCAACTGAAGGCAAAGAGGGAAGACAGTATGATCTCCTCAGAGAATTATGTGATGTTTTATCATCTGAATTTTAGTTAAACAATAGGAATATAGTATGAATCTCACTACACCAACCCAGTAACTACTGTGATTTTGTCCAACTTTTGTCTAAAACTTCATTGCCATGTGTATATTTTTAATGTGGCCACATTGCATCAGTAATTGTATGGCTGTCTCTTTGGTAACACCATTTCACAGACAATGGACTGCTAGGATGGATTCATGTTTATGATTGAATACTACTCCATTGGTTAGATGCTCCATCATCTGTATAATCATTTTCTTGGTGTACATTTAGAAAAGTGATTGTATTTGGCAGAATTCTACTTGTGCAAAATTCTTAGCTGTGTAGGACAGGAAAGACAAATTTGAAAGGAAAGACAAATCTAGGCAAGCCAAGATTGGCTGCTAGGGAGTGTGTGGCTAGGATGCCAACAGGGAGTCTGTCAAGCTGGAGGGTTGCTTTTGGATCAGGGCTAGAGTCCAGACAAAGACATGAGCACCTCCCTCTCCCTCCTCCCTCTCTTCCTTTCCATCCCTCTCTCCACACCTCCCCCTCTCTTTTCCTTCCTTCATTCCTTCATATTCACTCTCCAATCCTATCCCTGTTACCCTTTCATAAGAAAACTATTCCAAAGTATTTTTTTCAGATGCATCTATCTGGAAGGTTATTTGTAAGTTCTATGAGGCTCATGGGACAGGATTTCTGCTGGGCTTCTGCCAGCCAAGAGGGTGAGAAATGGGAGGAGGAGGGGGAAGCCCAGGTCCGAGAGACCAGGATTACAGACTGCCTGATGCTGGAAGTTACCTAGACATACACATTAAGACATGTTCTCTAAAGTGAGCCTGAGGTTAAGGTAGGTTCTACTGATCTCAGGAGGAGACAGCAAAATCAAGGGACCAAAGGATCTGGAGTTGATGTGTCTTCTCTAGCAAGCTAGGGCTGGTGTCGAGGTCAGTGGGCTAGCCTGCTTTGTGCAATCATTCTGCAGTGTTCTCCTCAGCATGGGGCTGCAAGTTGACCTTGGAGATCCCCACTCTGGTCCATGAGAGCGAAGCATCATGGTTTGCAGGTGGAGACATGACGGCCACTCACATCCCACTGCAGAACATGGACACCCGGACTTATCTAACCTTGAGGGAGCATGGGAAACATGGTCTCAAAGAGAGAACAGACTTGTGGCACAGTGAGTAGCATGTATATACTGGGGGCCACAACACAGGTTGTCTTGCCATCTGGCTTTCTCCAGTCTTAGTTTTCAACTGGTTCAGAATGTGTGTGAGGAGGGGTACCATGTTGATACTGTCCTAGTATTATTGATATGAGTATTCCTTTGGTGATATTTATTGGAATGAAAGGGAGGATTGGGAGAAAGCTGATACAAAGGAGGTAAAAGCAACTACTGGACAGTAAGTTAATAAGTCATAAGATGATGCCTATCATGGCTCAATGTTCTTGAAGGCAGATGTCTACCATTCTACCATTCTTTTGGTAATCCATTACTGGGGTCTGAACTCAGGGACTTGCTAGGCAGGCATGGTACTGCTGAACCAGGCCCCCAGACCTTTGTTGCACCAGCTGTTTTGAAATTAATCTTACTTCCCACCTGGAACAGATCTGGACTGCAATCTGCCCATTTATGTTTCCCATGAAGCTGGGTAGATTGAGTGCTTTGTGGCTCAGGCTGGACTCAAACCCTGATGCACCTGATGTCAGCCTTAAGACTGCAAGCAGAAGGCTCCAGTTCCCAGCTCGCAAGTCATGCCAGGGCCACATCAATGGAATGAGCCAACAGTTCATCTTTAGCTGGTAACTTTGTGTTTTCAGATTTTATTCATAATTGTAAACTTCACTATCCAGCTAGTGTTGGAGGGGAATAGGAAAGGATGGAGCATAGGAAGCGCAACTGGAGCACAAAGTTGTGGGATATTGCAAGAAGAAGGGGCGGAGGGTGCTCTCTGGGGCAGTCCAGGCCTGGTCAGGTGCCCATCAGGAGCACAAGTTGTCCACTGTCAGCACGAGGGGTTTTGGAAGCTCTTCCCTTATGGAGCCCTAAGCCTACCATGACCCGCACGACATCCGTGCACTCTTTCACCTTCCCTCCACCGCATGATGTCACCTGAACGCTCAGACGTGGCAGCGGAGATGAAAATCTAGGGACCCTTTGTGTTTGGGCCAGCATCGTCCATAGACAAAATGCCAGGACCTGTGTGCCCCGAGATAAAGTTCTCATGGTAGAATGTCTCCCCATGCATGGATTCACTGCCAGGACCGCGTGGCATGTGAGTTGATGATCCTGACATAGGAATTGGGACGCAGCTTTGAAAGTGGGAACTCGTAGAAGCAAGTCCTTTCTTTTTAGTGCTCAGCACCACCCTTTTCTGTTGTGTTTATTATTTTGTCTACAAACAGCCCAGGGGCTCCTCCTCCATGGACATGTCAGAGGACAGGATGGAGCTGGCCACGTGTGGCCATAGGAAGCCATGAGGAGACTGCCAAGTAGGGTGTAAGTGGTGATTATAAGTATGGACTTTTTTACCCCACAGACACTGCATGAATATCAGACATGGGGGAAACAGTTTCCTTTGAGAACAATCCATCATTGGAAACCAAACTTTCAAGAGAAGATGAATTTGAAATGATTGAAAGCATGCTTAGATGATTATTCTTGCATAAGACTTTGGGGATAGAAGAAGTGATGGAGAAAAACTAAGATTTGATTAAAAAAAACCTGAAAGGGTGCTTTGAGATTCGGGCCAGAGGCATCATGACAGTTACCTCTCATTGGACCTGTTAAGTGCAGCTACACTGCCTGTTGTAGGGTCACAGGGTAAATCCAGGGTAAAATTAGGTTAAGAAGTCAGAGCCAGCTCCTAAGCTTGCACATAAACCACTTTTTATGGTCAAGTGCCTGTAGTGTGTAATCTAAGCAGTCTAGAGGCTGAGTAGCTCAGTAGTGATCTGCCTGGGCTGGGTTCAACCAAGTTCCTCCAGTGCAGCTGAGATTACAGGCATGAGTTACTGCACCTGGACCGTTCAATGATTTCAAAAATCAAAATTTAAGCTTAGAAAATAGTCTCCTTTCTGAGCACCTGAAACTTACACAGAATCACTTCCCATGGGTGACTCCTGAAGTTTTTTTCTGCCCTAAGTGTTGAAGTTAAAGAGGGTTGCCATTTGAGTAAGGCGCTTGAGGCTTTCCCATGCAGAAGATGGGGTCACCTAGCTCAGAGATCATTTCTACTTTAAATGAAATGCGATATGAGAAAACCACTTGGCTAAATAAGCATTTGAGTGTCAGTGAACATCATTATTGCTGGTCAGACAATCGCGGAAATCTATGACACATTGTGAAACATGTTGTGATGGAAACTGAGCATCTGGATGAGAAAGTGTTTGCAAATACCCTACAGGTTCTTGTCAGTATTTTACCAATGGATTGACTTACTGATTTACCTTTATTGACGTTTTAAAAGTGAGTCTTCTCCATGTACTGTTCCTCATTCAAGTGTCTGGGTTTGTGTGAAGTTCAATTTCAGTCCTGTGGTTTTTGAGTGTTTTGGTTCAAAATCTCTCCTGGCTGAGTAGGATGTTAGTGCTTTGCCGGTGCAAAGCAGCTAAATGGTTAGGGAGGAACCAGATCTGTCTCATTTTCCACCAAGACTCAGCCACTCTAGCTCTCTTAGTCTGGAATAGATCACTGTGTTGAAATAAACATATTTCCTCCATTTATCTGGAGGGTTTAGCTATGTAATTTAAACTACAATACTTTTCATCTTCAGAGTTCAAGAACTCCTTAGGTCTTGGGGTGGATTTGTGGATCAGTCTGAAAAAGGTGACACAGAAGCCATTTGTTCAATGTCATCATTAACCAAACGGTGCTGGTGACTATTTAGGTCCATGTGAGCAGAAAGTGTGCTGCTTTGCCTTAGAAATTAAAAGACAAAACAGAACTGAACAGTGTTAGAAATAACTGTGAGGTTGAGAAATCACAGCTCCCTCCATCTCTAAACGCCTCGAGGTCCCTGTGCATAACCACAAACCAGAAGTGGCCCTTTTCTCTTACTATTATTCCCCCAAGACAGAGGTAGGGCAAAGGAATTGTTCAGTTACCCACACAGTGATGTCTTTTGGTGGCCGTTAGTAACCAGCCTTTCCATGGGAACTGGATTCTGTGGCTGGCTGTGTGTGCAAGGAACAGTGTGAGCCTCTGTGATATCACGGTCTCCAGCAAAACCCAGCAGTATTCCCCGAGAACAGACTGCGCTGGATCATCTAGCAGTGCCCAGATCTTGCTGTGCTTTTGTGAGTTAAGCCAAACCCAGCCACACTATCCTCAGTTTCCTGAGCATTCACACAGATGTTTGCATCAACATTGTACTGACTGCTGGGCATACTTCAAGAACTCCAGCTTTGTTCTATGATTCCACTCAGATTTCCACTTGTTCTGTTTTTTTTTTTTAACTCTGCAGCCATAAATAGTTCTTCAAAAAAAAAAAAAAAAAAACAACTGTAACCCCTCTGTACTCCACTTTGACAATAAAGGAAAAAAATATAACCCCAATGATGTAAAACGTTCCAGACATCATAAGAAATACTCTACAATTTCTTCAAAAAGTTGCAAATAAAATTGCAGTAAGATGTAGCAGTTTCTCCTCTGAGAATGTATCCTTAAGAACTGAAAGCAAGGTCTTGAAGAGGTATTTTTATACCCATGCTGAGGGCAGCATATCAGTAGCCAAAGTGGAAGAAACAAGTGTGTATTGATGGATGACTGAATTAACAAAATACAGGGGATTCATACAGTGGAATATTTTGGAGTCTGAAAAGAACGAAAATTGTACAAAGTGGAAGAAACAAGTGTGTATTGATGGATGACTGAATTAACAAAATACAGGGGATTCATACAGTGGAATATTTTGGAGTCTGAAAAGAACGAAAATTGTACACAGGCTATAACACAGATGAAACCTGCACTTAATGCAACAGAACTGAACACCTGGGAATGATTTAGAAGTAAAATTTTGTTGTTTCCTGCAGACAGACAAACTCCATAAAGTCACTGCCCTTGGCTACCTGGGTCCTCCAGGGACTCTCATCACCCTTAGACTCAAAGCCACATTCAGAAGGTCCTGTCCAAGATTCCCACCAGCCAAGGCCCCCATTTGCTAACTCAGCTCATCTGGAAAGGGCCCAGGCCTGGTCTGTCTCGGGACTGTGTTGCCTGCTCTTGGTTTTGCTTGTTCCAAACAGATACCCCACAACTTTTTTGCTTGTGTTTTTGTGACTATACTGGAGCTTGAAATCAGGGCCTGGGTGCTGTCCCTTAACCTTTTCACTTAGGTATGGGTGCTCTACCACTTGAGCCAGAGCTCCACTTCAGGCCTTTTGGGGTTCATTGGAGATAAGAGCCTCAAGCAAGGACTTTCATTGCCAGGCTGGTTTTGAACCGTGATCCTCAGATCTCAGCATCCTGTGTAGCTAGGATTACAGGCGTGAGCCACTAGCTCGTGGTCACACTCGTTTCTTTTGAGCTTCCCCTTAAATGCTATTCTATCAATGGCTTTCTGGGCTACTTTGTCTAAAATAATTTCCTTCTTTAAAAAAAGATTAGGTGTTACATCTTCATAGCAATTACAATTCTTTGACTTCTTTTCTTGTTTATTGATGGATGGATTGAATTCCCATGTCCCTAACTATAATTCTAGTTTAATGGCATTAAGGATTTTCTATGTCTCTGTATCTTCCATGTTGGTGGTAGTGAGTATTTGTCCAATGGGAAGTACATAAATGCATAGAAATGATGAAATGAACCATTGTTGTAGGGAGGGCACAGCGTCAGCCCCTGAGGCCGAAGGCAGAAGACACCCAGCACAGAGGCAGCTGCGCAAGGGCTTTCTGGAAGAGGCCCTTTCTACAGCTGCTGAGCCCCCACAATCCCAATCTAGCTCCTGACCACCCTCGACGTTTCAGGAGGCCGAGAGGACTCTTAGCACCTTCGCTTCTTGCCTGTTGTTCTTCCCTTGGCACCTTTTCATCCTCTCCCTCCTCTGACAAGTCAAGAGGCAGAGATCTTCTCAACTTGTGTTTCTTGGCAGAGCCTGTGATTTGCACATGTGTGACCACAGAGACATGCCAGTTATGTGTCCATCACTGGATGCAGTGATCGCTGCCTCGAGCTGGGAGCACTGGCCACTGGGGTCAATAGTGTTTGCAGAAAGAAGGGCCATGCATATCTGTTCATCCTACTTTAGCTTTCAATGCTCAGAATGTTTGCATGCTCTCCAGTCTTGAATCCTTGAGGGCAGGCATGTTTTAAATTCACAACTTAACCTTGGCTTTGACCCTTCAGCTCTTTCCTCGTAGGCTCTGATGACTCTTTGCTTCTATCTGGACTCTTTTTAATACCTATTTACTGCTGCAGAGCTAGCTGTATGGCCACGGTCTCTGTCACCTAGGGTGGTTTGCTGGTCTGTGTCCATGCCAGAAGGCTGGAATGACCTGCCAACTTTCCCAGAGCTCACTTTAACTTCCTTTGGCTTGTAACATGGGATTGAGGCCCCAGAGACTCCCTGGCTGATCTCCAGTCCAGATAGATTTGTGCTTGGAAAGCGAGTCTCGCATATGGCTGAGTGGCTTTCTGGTTGTGTTGTTTTTGTTTCCCCTCAGATGTTTTTGTTCTACCCTTTTAAGCCAGAGGTTAGGCTGGTTGCTTTTTCTCAGGCCTTTACTAAGATGTAATAAAGTGAGCTATTTGAAATACGGATTTGAAGCTCAAAGATTCTGATGCTCAACTTTTTGCAGGGTGTCAGGCTTCCTTTTGGCTAACCTGGATGGTATAGTGGAGAAGACGTGGAAGCGGAGGCCAGAGGAGGAGCCGGTTTAGGGCTGAGTGAGGTGGAGATGAGTGGAAGTGTTGCTTGGAGACTTGTGGGCAGCTCCACAGAGGTGGAGTCTGCAGGAGGAGTGAGCTTGCTTCCTCTCAGGAGAAGAGGCTGGAGATCGGGTCTTGAGGCCTTAGGAGTCCATGCTGAGGATGCAGAGGTGGATTCTAAAGGGAACCGGGAAGACTGACCTACAGTATCAAAAAGCCAATTTATAGACTATCGACAAACGATCGCTCTTGCTCCTGAGAGGACTATGGATCAGAGAGGAGAAATTTGAAACTAGGTTGAAAGTTACAATAGTAAATCAGGTATCTTGGATATCGTAGAAATTGCAATGGCGAAAAGTGAAAAGTGGCTAGCCTTAAAAAAAATCTTTATTTATTTGTACAGTACATTCTAGTTTTTTTCAGAGTAGTTTCTGGTTTAAAGTCTCCACCTTATATGAGTGAAGCTTATCCTAGTTTAGCATCTTGCATTAATAGGAAATATTTGTCATACCTGATGAATCGATACTGGGAAGTTACTGTTGCCCAAGGTCCATAGATCACATTAAGCTTTTCTATTTTTTGTGTCTTAGGTCTTTTTGTTTCCCTTTTGTCGCTTATGGGGCTTGAACTCAGGGCCTGAACACTGTCCCTGAGCTCTTTTGTTCAAGGCTAGTGCTCTCACTTTGAGCCAAAGCCCCACTTCTGATTTTTGAATGATTAATTGGGGATGAGAGTCTCACAGAGACTTTTCTGTCTGGGTTGGCTTCAAACTATGATTCTCAGATCTCAGCCTCCTGAGTAGCTAGGATTACAGGCGTGAGCCACTGGCGCCTGGCTGTCTTACTGCTGCTCACCAATAAAGAATGCCGGGAATTTACCATCATATCATAGTCATTTCACTGCTCTAAAAGTCCCCTGTGCCTCACTTGCTTATACTTTCCTCCTGTCTGGGAAGATCTAGAAGCGGTGATTCTCTTACAGTCTTAAGATTTCACTTTTCCGGACTGTTGTGTATTTGGAATTGTACAGTGTTTACAGATTTTTACTTGGCAATATGTGTTTCACGTACCTCCAAGTCTTTTTGTAGCTTGATACCTTATTTAAAAAAATAGGCTTTCCTTTTCTTAGAGTAGTATTAGGTTCAGATCAAGATGAAACAGGAAATGTATAGCTTTCTCCTGCCTCTGGCTCCTTTATAATAATATCATGAACAACATTCTCCTATAGGATGCAAATGAGCATGATTATTGTCCCATATGGTAAGACATTGATTAGGCTTGTGAGAAAATATCAAACCGCCTTCCTCTCAAAGTGGCCATATCCATTTGTATTGTCACCAGCAAGGAGTGAGAGCTCCTGTTGCTCTGTATCTTTGTCACCATTTGGTGTTGTCAGTGGCTTGGATTTTAGCCATTTAAACAGCATGTGATGATATTTCACTGTTGCTTTAATTTGCACCTCCTTAATCACAGATACTGATGAGCAGTGTTTCTTGTCCAGTTTTCCTATCTGTGACTTGTCTTTGAGAAAACTTCTGTGGAGACATGGTACTCATTTTAAAAATTGTTGTTTCCTTTTGAGTTTTAAAGAACTCTTTTTATGGCTGGGCGTGGGAGGGACAGGATTGTAGTCCTTCATTAGACATGTTGTGCTCATTTGAAAAATTAGTGTTTCTTTTTGAGTTTGGACTTGGGGTTGGGGGATGGGAGGAAGGACAGGATTGCAGTCTTTCATTAGACGTGTTTTACAAAGATATTCTCCAAGTTTGTAGCATATATTTTCATTTTCTTCATAATGTCTTTTGTAGAAAAGCAAACCTATCAGCAATCTCTATCTTAAGTAAATAGGAATATATTCATGTTTTCACATGTAGATCCTGATTTTCCAGCACAACTTGCCAAAAAGACCATTCTTTCCACAAATTGAATGTCTCCTTTTCCAATGATCAGTTGGTAATAATTATGGGCATCTCTTTCTGGGCCCTCTAATATGTCTTATTGATCTGTTCATTCTTTCACCAGTCCCACACTGTCTGGACTATCGAAGGTAGTTTACAGTAAGTCTTGAAGTCAAGGAGTGCCAGTTCTCATTTACTATTGTGCTGGTAATCTGTGTCTTGCCTTGCTATGTGAATTTGAGGCTCAGTTTACCAATATACACAAAATGGTGACTTGTTTGGCTTTCAATTGGAACTGTAGAGAACTTACAGATGAGGTTCTGAAGACCCAACATTATGACAGTATTGATGTTTGTCCACCTAAGAACATTAAAAAATTCATACTTAAGATCCTTTTGAATACTTTTCAGTGCTGTGGTTTTTCTCAAATACACCTTGTTTTACAGAGTTATTGTTGATTCAATTTCTTTGATAGGCATTTCTATTCAGTTTGCCTAATTCTCCTGTGAGTTTTGATAGACTGTCTTCTATACGATCAACATATCCACATTTCATCTAGTTTTTCAACTTTGTGGACTTAAAATCACCTTAATATCACTTTTTCATCCTTTTCATGTATATAGGATCCATAGCTATTATTTTTTTATAGCTGGTAGTAATAATTTGTTTCTTTAATACATTTATAGTCATTTGGGCTGTATATTTCTTTTTTTCTGAATAATTATTTGTCAAAGTGATGTACAGAGGGGTTACAGTTTCATACCTTAGGCATTGGATACATTTCTTGTACTGTTTGTTACCTTGACATTTCTTGTACAATTTGTTACATCCTCCCTCATTTCCTCTCTCCCTCCCCCTACTTTCCCTCTCCCATTTTTTTTAAATTTGCCTGTTTTATACATATTTTAAAGACATAGTTTTGCTTTATCAAAGTTTTCTATTTCATGGTTTCAATTTCACTGATTTATGCTCCATTTAAAAGTTTGAAAATTCTATTCATTTTGGATTTAATATGTCCTTTTTCTTGTTTCTGTAAGTATGTTAAAATATTAATTTTAGATCCATTTTGTTTCCAAACACATGCATTAACTGTTCAAAAATTTCTTCTAAGCCCTGCTTTTTATGTATCCCAGAAAATTTTGATAAATTTCATTTTCGACTAGTTCAAAAGAGTTAAAATTTCTCTGAAGAATAATTTTTCGTGTTATTTTAACAATATTGTGTTTAATTTCCAGATACTTGGATTTTCTAACTTTCCTGCTGTTATTGACTGGGAGTTTAATTCCATTGTGGTCTGAGAGCATAATTTTCTTGGCTGTTATTCTAAAATTTGCTAAAGTATATACATTTAAAAAATTGTCAGTGATGTACAATGGGATTACAGATTCATATATAAGGCAGTGAGTACATTTCTTATAAAACTTGTTGCCTCCTCCTTCATTTTCTCCCATCTCCCTCCTCCTCAGTCCTCCCCGCCCCCTCCTCCCCCGTTGTCTAGTTGGTTTACAGCATACAGTTTTGGAAGTATGGCTGTTGCATTGGTTGGCCTTTTACCCTTTGTCTCTCCACTTTGATGTTTCCCTACTTCCAATAAATGCAAGCATATACATTTTTTTCTGACTCAAAATCTCTATGGATGGATGCTTGGGTGAGCTTAGTGTGTTTCTCCTGTTACTGAACAAAGGAGTCTGTGAGTGTCAACTAAATGCTGTTACTGAAGTGCATGTAGTGCATTTCAGCTTTCTATATCTTTCCATCTACCAAAGTGAAATTGATTGAACTGAATTTGCCATTTCCTGGTAGAAAGGGGATATGTATGCCAATGAGAGCCTTTTATCTAGATTATACATGTTCGTATAAACCATGTTCAACACGGGAAAGTTTCAAATACCAGATAAAAGTTGTTTCTCTGTTGCACTATTTGAGGATAAATTGCTTACTTAAAGTTCCATCAGCCTTGAACACTTCAAGGTATGTTTTCTATAAACCAAGACAGCTACATCATGCTTACAAACCCTATCAGGAACATACACACACATTTGCCTGTGTCTCCAAACATTATGTCCATAGTCATTTCCATATGTAATTGACTATATTAAAAATCAAAGTGAGCACATACCTGTACCTTCCAGCTCCCAGTCTAACACCTCATCGGGCAGGCCATCTAGCTTCATCTCTACCTTGCGAGAAAGCTCTGCGGTTTCATCCCACGCTGTGGCAAAGTCACTGTATCTCCCCATCGCTGCCTCCGCACACTGATAGTTGATGCCTACTTCGCTCAGTACCAACTAAAGGATTTTTTAAATGGAATGTTCAGGAAGGAAAAGAGGGGGGAAGGGAAGAGAAGGTAAGGCAGCTTGTGGAGGAACTAATGAATAAATTGGAGCTAGAAGAGGACTTGGTGGTTGATCAGATATGGGAGTGCAGGAGGAACACAGGCAGTATTACAGAGAGAACTGAAGAGCAATCGATTCGGGGCCTATGGTATGGGCCCAGAATGGTGAAAATGACGCCCCAAAAGAGAAATCTCGTTTAGATCATTGATTTGTTGCTCACCAGATTACCCATAATATTTGAAGAGAGCACGGTGTTCCCCCCAGGAACATGAATATAAATAAAAAGAGAAGCTATCCCAAGAAGTCTGGAAAGCACTCTACTTTAAGAGATGGACAGGGCTCTGGGCCATAACAGAAAAGGAACAGCTTGTAGAATGTCATGTGAATCTAAGAAAGGGAATTTTTGAAGTCAGTTAACTTCCTTAGGTGGACTGAATCAGCTACCGAGATGAGCTCAGAAGCATACCTCCTGATAGAGAAGGTATAAGTAGTAAGGTGGTCAAAGTAGTCTAATGAAAAAGGAATGCTTAGTGTCAAAGTAAGTATAGTGGCTGGTTCAAGAAATTCATGAAGCAGAAGAGAGAATTAGGAATCTTAATTGGCAAGGTTCACAAGAGAGAATCGCTCAAATTCAAATCTTGATGAGAGAAGTTGAAGACCACAGGCTGAGGGGAAGGTCTGTGTCTGATGGGACAAAGAGCAGTTAATTCATACTTGATGGAGGACAAGTGTGATTTGCAAAATAATTTTTTTTGCCAGTCCTGGGCCTTGGACTCAGGGCCTGAGCACTGCCCCTGGCTTGTTTTTGCTCAAGGCCCACACTCTGCCACTTGAGCCACAGCACTGCTTCTGGCCTTTTCTATATATGTGGTACTGAGGAATCGAACCCAGGGCTTCATGTAGGGGAGGCAAGCACTCTTGCCACTAGGCCATATTCCCAGCCCCATGCAAAATAATTTTAATGCATCATTATATGATACTATGCATTGAGATTCTGATTGCAAGAGTCTGGACTGAGCCTTTCTCTACCTTGTCAAGCTCCCTGGGTGTTGAGGTATGTATTTCACAGATGATGTTCTGAGAAACAAAAGCAAAGAAAAGAGCCTTGAGCACAATGGTGGGGGAGGGAAAGAGAGCTTAAGAGGGGAGAGAGAAGGAGAAGGGGAGGGGGGAACAGAGGGCAGAGGAGAAAAGACAGAGGGAAGGAGATGAGAGGAAGGGAGAGAAACACCTTGACTACTATAACAGGACAGGCATCTATTATTTGGAGATAGAAAGTTTAGTCGTGGTTCTTGTCTTAGTATGTTCTAGTTTTTCTAAGAAATAAGGTGAATTTCTCTCCTGAGAGAGTTTCATATTTGAAGAGAATAGAAAGACTGTAAATAGGGATCACAAAAAACGGAATACAGTGCATTACTGCAGAATGGAGGATTTCTGAGAAATTTCCAGAGCTTAGTTGAGGCTTGTAGACCATGAATTTCTACTAGGGCCATCACCTGTAGTGTTTTGCAAGGATCTGCAACCAAGCTCAACACCAAGAAAATCTGTTTCTTGAAGTTTGGAAGGTAAAGAAGATAGTGAAGGAAGGAATTGCATTTAGTGCCCAGAAAAATATTATAGTGCTGAAATCTAAATGAAGAAGCAAAGGCAACAGAATGCTGAGGGGGCAAAGGAGAGGACCCAAAGAGCAGAGATCTCAGCGAAGCCCAGCTGGGAGGCCAAATCTTGGCAGCCATGAAGGGAAATATCAGATTGGAAAGCTTCTGAATTTCTGTCGTGCCTGATTGTAAATAGTATAGCATGTGGTCAGGGGCGGGTTGGGGGGGATGTAGCTGAGTGGAAAGGCACTGAGGATGAAATAGGTTACAAATCGGAAAGCCAGGGCCTTTGGTGGGTTGTATTCAACAGTTTTATATTTCTAGCACTGAAGAACTAGATGATGCAACTATGGGTATTTTGAATGTGCTTATAAAATCAGTTCGTTAACTTCTGTAGAGAATGAATTTGCATATGCAAGGCGAACTTTGAATGATAGAATGACTCTCCTCAAGAATCCAGAACCCCAGAAACTTAACAACTTAAGATTTCTTGACACTGCTTAAGGTAAGGACAGCTTAGGTAAAAGTTCTAAATATAATAGAATTGTTGTTTTCTTCTTTCATAGTGATAGACTCAAAAATGGCTGTATAACAGTATTTTTATGAGTATGGTCTTCAGATAATCCTGCATAGCAGTCACTTGGGGGGCTGGGCGCCAGGGACTCATGCCTTTAACTCAGGAAGCTAAGATCTGAGGATTGTGGTTCAAAGACAGCCTGGGCAGGCAAGTCAGTAAGACTTTTATCTCCAGTTGGTCACCAGAAAACCAGCAGTGGTTCTGTGGCTCAAAGTGCTAGCCTTGAGTAAAAAAGCTCAAGGACAGGACCCAGGCCCTGAGTTCAAGCTCTATGTCTAATTAAAGGGAAAAAAGTTACTTGGGGATTAAAATACATGCCCCTTGGGACAACTTAAATCCATTTATAAAGTTGAGTAGGGGGTTGATTTGGGTAGAGGTGGAATCTATATTCTCAAGTAATTTTCATCAAATGCTTATGTTTATACTAGACATCAACACACTTGCATCTACATCTACTTTTTTTATATTATTGGGGTGAATTTAGGGCTTGTGTTTGCTCAGCAAGTACTCTATCACTTGAGTTCACTCTCAGCCCTTTTTACTTCAGTATTTCTTTTTTTTTTTTTTCTCCAAGTAGATTCTTGTATTTTGACCTTGTTCAGCCTTGGACATGGTCTTCCTATTTCTCCCTAGTAGCTGATATTACAGGTGTGTACCACCATGCAAGGCCAATGTGGGTGCTGTCAAAGTGTGAGGGGCATGCAGGTCTGTGTGACACATGGCTGGGATTCACACGCAGAGCTAAAACCCCTGAAATAGCGCTCTATGTTTCATAGAAACACATCTTCATTCTGGCAACCCTGCCTTCGTTTCTTGCACAAATGCAAATATAGATCACACTAGAAACATGGAAGGAACATTTAGTTTTCTAAAAGGTACAGGATGTTCTCCTGAGGATTTTAGCAATATATTTGTACAGAACATACTTTTAAACTGTGGATCTGCTTCCATATTAACTACCTCCCAGTGATGTCATCATCTAAGAACTGTAGAAAACAGGTATCTTCACTTAGAAAATAGCTTAAAGGAGTGTATATTCATCAAGGTGACTGACAGTTATAATGTTTCAAAATGTCACAAGGACCAGTACTACATTCTACTTTGAAGAAGAATTCAAATGTTCTAATTAACATACTTATCTTTGACATTTTTCAGTCTGACTTTCTATGTCCCTGGGGCAATTTCAGACAATAAGCTTCTAAACTGAAAAAGCTGATATTCACTCTTCTCTCCTTTTTTTTTTTTTAATACTTCAGTCAGCCCCATGTAGTTCCTCAGCTAAGCTGACCTATATTGTTGATGCCATGTATGGAAGGAAATCAAGAATTACCCCCACAATTTTGTTTCACGCTGCAAGAATCAAATATAAAAGTACTGGCTATTTTACTTCAAAGTGAACTGTAATTTTCTTTTTCTTGGTTCTCTTATTTCAACCATTCTCCCTTTATTTCTTCAAGTTTCTAATGCATCACATTTATTCTTAAATTTCATTTCCTGTTCAGCTTTAGGAGGTAACCCTTGATACTTGCTTCAGAACATACTTGATTATTCTCCAGCCCCTCCTACCACTGCATTTTAGAAAGATTGAGAGAAGTACCTGGAAAGTTGCCCTGCAAGTTCTCATTTTCTATCAGGTTTCAACTTCCTTGACCAGGTAGTACTGTGATAACAAAAGAAAAAGAAGGCACAAGAACTATAATGGTCAGTGTCTGTATATCTATATAGTTTTATTCACACAGGCATTGTGCCTTTGTGTTTCTCCCCTGAGTATCCTATTTTGGTCTTGACTGTGTGTGTGTGTGTCTAGAATCCTATATAATTTATCATGTCCTGGGGTATTTTAGCTCTAGTTTTCATATATGAGAAAAACCATGAGCTGTCTCTCTGAGCTTGGCTTACCTCATTTAACATGATTTGTTGTAGGTCCATCCAATTTCCCTGCTAATGACATAATATTCTTTCTAATGGCTCTGTAAAATTCCATTGGGTATAGGTACCACATTATTTTTTTGGATTGTAGAGCATCTGGGCTAATACATAGCTTGGCTATTGTGAACAGTGCAGCGATGAATACGAATGTGCATGTGTCTTTTATAGTCTCGTGGCTTGTGATGCTCTGGGTAGATGCCCAAAAGTGGTGCGGTAGAGTTGTAGGGAAGATCTAAGTTTAGCTTTTTGAGGAACCTCTAGCCTGCTGTCCAGAGTGACTGTACTAGTTTGCATTCCCACCAACAGTGTAATAAGGTTGCTTCTTCCCTAATTCCTGCCAACATCTGTTGTTATTCAAACTTAGAATGTTCACCAATTTAACTGGGGTGAGATGGTATCTCAGAGTTGTTTTGACTTGCATTTCCTTTCCGGTCATGACCAATTTTGAAGCAATACTTTGTGCTGGAATATGTGCTGCATTTTCTATGATCATTACTGAAAATACATTATCTTGGAATTATGATTTACAATTTATCAATAAAAATAGTGGAGAACAACTGGCAGTTAACTTTATAATTTATCTCAAAGTGTTTACAATAAAATATTTTCAAGAAATCATTGCAGATAAACATCATATGTCCTTTTTTACAATAATGAGTTTTAGACTAAACTCTAGGATTTGGTATTCAGAATATGTTGCCCAGGGTAAAATCTATAATTATGTATCTCAAGGATAATACTGTTATCATGCATCCTGTTGTAACCTTAAGTCCACCTCTGGACTTGGAATGACCCAATGACCTTGTCATTTGAAGTAACTGGGAGTGGAGGAAAGTGATTGTTGGACAACCTCAGATGAAGAATTCTAGCTCCATTTTATAGTGCACTGCATTTGCTGGTGCTGTTTCTATACAATGAAGCAACAGGTTTGTAGAAAGTAAGAAAATAAATAAAATATTAAACCTCTTTAATTAAAAAAAATAAAAACAACAGCAGCAGCAGCACAGTATCACATCATCACTGTAGTCCTGACGCCTCAGGAGGCTGAGATCTGGAGGGGCAGGGATCGGAGCCAGCACGAGGAGAATGTGAGACTCCATTGTCAATTAACCAGCAAAAGGCTGGGCTGGAACCAGGCACTGAGAGCTGAGGATTTGGGTTTGAAGTCAGCCCAAACAGACAAATCTGACTGTAGTTCAAACTCGATACTAGCAAAAAGACAGCCAAACAACCAATCAGGTAAACATACTAGCCACCAAAGAATACATAAGTGTCCAAGAAGTAAAGAACTCTCCTTTCCTATTATTTCTCCGTATGCCGTTTATGTTTTCAATATTTACATATTTCCTTTCTCTTATTATACAAATGGGTTAGAAATCAGACAACCTAAGAAAACATCTTTCAACTATAATCCTGTGTCATTTTTTCTTTTACAGTTAACTTCTCAAAGGAGTCCTAAAAGTTTGCTTTAGAAGAAATCTACAGGTCCTCAGCCTCATCTTGTAGGAGGCATACACATGCATACATACGCACATACATACATACATACATGCTTACATACAATCCAGCTGAGGCAGGAAAATTCACTTGCTACCAGGGCTGTTAGCCAGACTGAAATAATTAAATTAGGAAGCTAAAAAAATTCCTATCACACAAGATTTCCCACTAGATATTACTTGTTGTTGAGTGTTGGTGATTGTTGGCTTCTATTACAATGTTAGGATCTGAGTCTCTATTCACCTTATCAATAAAACATTTTCTAGTTCGCTTACTAATTATTGTTTTTAAATTTTTGCCATTAGATGCAGGCAAAAGAGATCCCCACACTGTATTTCATTGGTAGAAATGTTATGTGGAGCTTTAATACGTGTCTATTAACATCTACTACTTCAGAGTATAATTTGATACCTTACTTTTTCTTCATTTCTTTATTGTCAGAGTGATGTACAGAGTTACAGTTTCGTATGTAAGGCAATGTATTCATTTAATTTGATAACTTTCTATAGATGTATAAAATCATCAAACTTCTACCATCATCATCACCCAGTTTCCTCCTCTTCATTTTAGATAAACACTAGTCCGTCTTATATGGTTATTTTTGTTACATTTTGTAGTTTTTGCGTCTGAATTCTTTCACATAGTGCTATAGTTTAGATTTCAAATGTCCAGGTATTCAAGGCCCTTCAAGAGGCAGGGCCTAGAGGGAGCTCAGTTCATCAGAGCCTACCCTGGAAGGGGATTGTGGGAACTAAATCTTCTCACTGTCCTTTGCCTCCTAGCTGTACGAAACGGTCATGCCAGGATGTACAACCTTGCTACATGCCCAAAGCAACAGGACCAACTCAACTCTTCGTGGAGTGGGACCTCAAGAACTGACAGGTAACAAGCCACTTTTATTTATAACTTGATTCATTATAATGACAGAATCTTGATTAAAGTGCTTTTGAGGTTTGTCTAGATTGTTCCATTATTAGCAGTATGCCATTATCATTCAAGGCCAAACAAAGGGCTTTTGTGTTGTTTCTAGTCTTGAACTGTTATAAAACTGCTGTAACTATTTGAATGTAAGTTTTATGTGACCATATGTTTTTATTTCTGAACTTTGAAGTCTTAAGATGAATAGATATTTAATCTTAAAATGCCTAACTTTTCCCCAAAGTTGTTACACCATTTTATTATCTGACCCCCAATAAACCTGTGAGTTCTCAGAGCTCCATGCTTGAGAATTCTTGTCAGCACTTAGCAATAGACTTTTAATTTTAGTCATTCCAGTGAACATGAATGGCAACTCTTTGTAATTTCATTTTAATTTCTATGATGACCTAGCGAGTTTGAGCATCCTTTTATGTACATGTACATGTTTTCTTGTTTTGTTTATTTGCTTTGCTTTAACAATTGGTAAGAGTCTTTATACATGCTAGATACAATATTTTCATCTACACTTTTTAAAGAAAATTTGTCATTTTAATTCTAGGTCTATAACATTTTTGGTTGTTTGATATATAGTTTTAGGAAAGGATCAATGTAATTTTTAGAGGCTATAGATATGTAATTGTTGAAAGGTAACTGGTGAAGTTTGTACTTTCTGAACTGAGTACAATAGTCAGTTGACTAAGAACATGTGGGTTTATTTTTGTTTTCTATACCATTCAATTAACCTCTTTGGGTTCAATTTGCTCTTCCTTTTCTATTGTTTTAAACTGAAATCTTAGATCATAGATTTACTACTTACATTTTTTCCAAATACAAATATTTAATTTTAAAAGGGGCCTTTCAATATTATTTTAGCTATATCCTACAATTTGACATATTTGCCTCTTCATTGTTTTAAACACTGTATTTCCTGTTGCTGAGTACACTTAATATCTTTAAGACTGCTACATTTTGTGACAAATAACAAGATTGCAGGTTTTCTGTATTCATCCATTGATGGACCTTTAGATCGACATCGTATTTGAATGCTGACATTCTTGTTTTCCTTTACCTTTTTTGGATTCAGTTTCTACATATGCACATGCGCGCGCGCGCACACACACACACATTGGTTTCTTATAATTACCTTGGTCATAATTTACCAAGGGTAAATATTGTTTTCTCCATTTGTATATCAGAAATACGATTGAATGCTACCCAAGGGCTCGTGGCTTTGAAGTGGTAAAGCTGCAATGGAAACACAGGTCTTCTCACTTCGAATCTGCTGTTCTTTCTCATGTTATTTTGCTTTGTCACGGATTTGGCTATTTAATTTCAAAATCCTCATTCCATTTAGTGTTCTGATCCTTGTGAGCACTTCTTTCATCAAGAGTTACACTGAAACAATTATTGGAAGTTTAAATATCTGATTCAAACTGTGACTCATGGGTTGCTGCCAGTTTTTTGCAAAGTGCTTTTCAATAATTCATGATACTTTAAACATGGAAACCTGCTGCCTAAATATAGCACGAGAAAATGTGCTATGGTGCTTAGTTAAGCCAAACGTGGTGTATTTAAGTACATTAAAGTTCTCTTTCGCCTTATGTAAATACATCCAATGTCACTCATTTGTTTGTGCAGAATGCTTTAAAAATAACCCTTATTGAAATACACAGGTACTTGGTAAGCTGTTCTCTGAGCTTGTAATATTTGTGTTAGAATTTTGCAAATCTAGCCCTCAGAGCTTTCTTTTTGTTTAGTTGACAAGAATACAGGCAGGCTTTAGTTGTTCAGCTTCTCTGTTGATTATCCTTGCAAGCCAAAGGAGAAAGCGCTAATGGTCATGGGAAAAAAATATGTGAAGAAAAGTCATGGGATCTGAAGACAGATGTTGCTTAGCCTGCAACAAACTTGATTTTCCTGGGGTTCACAGCAGTCTTGGCCAGCCTGAATTCTGAGGGCCTCTGGGAAGTCCTGGGCAGGACTGTGGACAGGGACATCAAAGTTCTAATGCTTTGGGTGTTGAGACCCAAAGCCACTCTGGATGATGTTCCTAAAGAACAAGCATTCACTGGAACCACAAGATAACCTCACTGAGTCTGTCACTGGGGTTTGTTTCACCTTGCCTTCTTCTAATGGTTATATTTCTGCCTGATACTCAGGTCTTGAACTGGCCTTGGTGCCCGATCCTGTCTAAGGCTCATCTCAAGACTGCTTATTGGAACAGTTTAATATGACAACAGTAACCAGGTAAGCATGTCATTCCCTTTATGAAAACACATTAGTTTTATTTGACAGAAAAGCAATATAGCATGCGTATGGCTGAGTTAGCATTGGGAAGTGTTTTAACCCTGCATCATATCTCTGCTCATTTTTATTTATATCATGTAATCACTTTTCTTAAGCAGATAATTTTTAGCTCAAGTTTTTACATGGAAATTTTTCCTTATGATTTATTATAAATCACAGACTGGAATTAAAATGTCTTTCTGCCTGGTCAAAAGCCTTTGAATTTGCATAGCACCAAAGCATAACTATCCTGCATAAAAATTTGGATGAGGGAAGTTGGGTGTAGGAGAAGAAAAAAATTCTTCATTTAGCTCCTATATACCTTATATTTATGAGAGAGAATAGACGCATTTGATGTTAGATAGCCAAAGGGTTTCATCAAAAAGAGGTTAAAAATAGACCCAAAGATCAGTGGAACAGACTAGAAAACCCAGAAATAAAACCATATACTTACAGTTGTCTGATTTTTTATGAGAGAGCCAAAGATACATAGTTAAAAATAGATAGCATCTTCAATAACTGGTGTTAGGAAAACTGGGCATCCATACGCAGAAAACTAAAATTGGATTTCTGTTGGTCACCATGTACTAATATCAACTCAAAGTGGATGTGGATCAAACACCTCAGCGTCAGACTTGAAACTTTGGGATCACTGCAAAAGAGAGTAGGAGAAACACTTGAACTCCTAGGTATAGGTAGAAACGTTTTGAAAAGAATCCCGGGGATAGCTGATAGAGGAGAGACTTGACAAGTGGGACTACATCAAAAAAAGTTTTTGCATGGCTAAGCACATAGTTACTAAGCCAGAAAGATAGAAAACAGACTGAGAAAATCTTTACCAGCAGTATATCAGACAAAGGCCTAATATCCAAAATATACAAGCAACTCAAGAAAGAAACCTCTCTCAAACCTAATATACTGATTACTAAATGGGCAAGGGTTGCTAAGGAGAGATTTCTTAGAAGAAGAGGTAAAAATGATCAAAAACAAATAACAAAAAAAGCACAAGGAAATGCTCATAATCACTGGCCATAAAGGAAGTGCAAATCAAAACAACTCTGAAATAACCATCTCACCCCAGTTAGATTGGCCAACTTGTGAATTCAGACAACAACACATTTTAGCATGGATGTGGGGGAAAGGGAACCCTACTGCACTGTTGACTGGAATGTACACTAGTACAATCATGTTGGACAACAGTCTGGAGACTCCTCGAAAAACTAAACATGAACCTTCTCTACAACCCAGCCATACCCTTCCTGAGCATCATGAGAGCCAGGATACCATAAGAACACTGGCACATGCATGTTCATTACTGCACCATTCACAATAGCCAAGTGGTAGAAACAGCCCAGGTGCCCTACAATAAATGAGTGGAACCAGAAATGTGGTACCTATACACAGCTATTAGAAAGAATAATATGTCATTTGCAGGGAAATAGGTGGACCTAGAACAAATCATGTTTAGTGAGGTAAGCCAAGCTTAAGATACACAAATGGTGCATGTTTTCTCTCATATGTGAAAGTTAGATTGAAAATGCACTGGAATATGTGAAATTACATGGGAAGATAGGGGAAGGAGGACTGGCAGAGAGGGGATGAATGAAAGGAAATTGCTCACTATCTAATGCATGTAAATGTAATCCCTCTGTACCTCACCTTTATGATAACAATAAAGCAATTTTTCAAAGAAGAGTAAAAACCTGATGTTGCTCGACTTTGGAGCTTACCTACCATTTAAAGAACAGGTTGTAAACTAGAAAAATGTGATTAGAAAAAGGAAATGCACATATAGGCTTTTAGCAGTGGTAAGTGGCAAGTGTCATTTAGTAAGGTTTTGTTCACGCAGTTGCATTTCAGTTCTGTCTCCCTTTCTTGTGGTAGGGCTTGCTCTCCTCCTGCTGCAGGTTTGGGAGAGGAATGAGGGAATCCTTCGTGAAGGGAAATGAATGCTCTGCTCTCAGGCTCTCGTGGTTCCTTTTCCTCAATTGCTGTAGCTCAAAATGATCCATATGTCCAAGCGACATACTTGAGGGTGGCATATTCTGATGAATCGACCTCAATGGAGCCACTCTTCACACTCCTAAATCTGCCCTTCTTTTAGGAAACTGGAGAAATCATTATTATCTCTTTGATTCCCACTCATTCCTGGCTTGGTGAAAGTATCCAGCAAACCTATAGTAATAAAAAAAACCCTTATTTTCTTCTGTCAGCATAGATGATAGACACGAATGCTAGGTCAAAGGACCTTCAATTCATAAAATTCAGAGCCCTGACTGCCATCAAAGGCCCTCGACATTCCCAGTCCTGAGTCTCACTAACGCCTAGTTTGGTTTCAGAAGGAACCATTGAGGATTTGCTTGTTTACATCCAGTCAGTGTCCTTGCAACTTTCAATGTCAGGTTACTAAACAGTGCAGATCAACTGCCGGGGAATAGATTTCCTTGAGGCTACCAGGGGCATGCTGGGAGAGCAAGTGAGGGGTGCTTTAAACCTGAAGGCTGCCTTTTTTAGATGCCTGCTAGTTGATTCTGATTTGAAACTGACATGTCTTCAGTTAAAAAAAAACAACCACCAACTCATGGCGGCTCCTTCCGTTTACAGATGTTTTTAATCGCTCCTTACATTTCTTCATGAGGCACGTGCCCCTTGGTTAATCCCAGGGGAGCAACCACAGGGGCTTCAAGGAGATTTTGCCAGGATGGACTCAGCAAAGCCTCTTTCAATTTGAGGTCATTAAAGACATTTAATATTTCTAATTTGTGAGTTCAAGTTGATTTCTGTGAAGAGCTTCTTTTCACCTAAAGCGCACGCCATTCATTCACTGACTTTGACACCATCCATTTTGCATCTTTCTGTATGTCTCATAGACATTTTTAGGGCATCGACATCCTGCTGTAATCACAACAGCCATAACCAACTTCCAGCTACTTTCCTGTGCCTGCGATGGCCTTCTGTACCTCACTCCTGCTGACAGTTTTAAGGAGAAATCTGCCTTTGAGTTCCTTGTATTGATGCCACCTAGAAGATTCTAACTTGTCAGAGCCTGTCAAGCCAGGTATGCAATTGGGAAATAGTGTTTTAGGGCTGTTTGGTGAATGAAATAATGCTGAGAAAGCAAAGAGGATGAAAGGCATTTCAAAGAGAAGGAACTATAGGGAATAAGAAAATGGGAAGTAAATGGGATACTTGAAAATATGAGCTATTTGTTTATTTTGACCTGAATATAGATGGAATAGAATTTTAGGATACAATGTCATAAAGATAGACAAGACCAAAGCCCTGACAAAACTCTTCTCCTTTGCCCACACTTTACTCAGCTCTTCTTGTATTTCTCTTTTCTGCTAGTCCCCAACCTTGAGCTCTGACCATGACCCATTTAGTTCAGTTGCAGTAAGATCCCTGTTTTGTCTGTAGCAGAAATCCCATAGCCAGCCTTAGCATTTGATCACCTTGACCTACCTGCCTTCAGCAAAAATACTATTCAATCAGCTAGCAAGAATCTCATCAACTTTGATATTTCCCCTTAATAATTTTCTGTTAATCCTACCTTCATCTCGGGTTATACATCTACCTTGTTGCTTGGAAAACCCAGCCTGATCTCATTACCTCCTACTACAAAAATCCTACTGCAATAGCCTTCCTTGAATAAAGGCAGACTTATACTCCTTATGGTGTCATAAATATTAAATATACATACAAATACGTGTGTGTGTGTGTGCATGCGCGCACATGTGTATGCCAGTCCTGGGGCTTGAACTCGGGGCCTGCGTATTATCAGTGAGCTTTTTCACTCAAGGCGAGTGCTCTACTAGAGCCACAGCTCTACTTCTGGCTTATTTGATGGTTAACTGGAGATAAGAGTTGCACAAACTTTCCTGCTTGGGCTGGGTTTGGCCCTCTATGCCCTTGCAGCCTCCTGAGTGGCTAGGATTATAGGCATGAGCCCCAGTGCCTAGCCCATAAGTATACCCTTTTCTCTGACAAAGCCATATAACTTTAACATCAGGCATTATCTAATGAATTGTCATATGTAAAGCAGGATTAGTCAAAGCTGTGGGAGTTTCTAGTGGATGACAGATGATTAGAAAAACACATACAGGAAATGATGGGTGGACTGAGCGTTAATTTAAGGCTGAACAGGATTTTTATGTCAAAGACTGAAAGATAGAAGAATTTGCCTCCATGGGTTTAAGTGACCAGTAAAGACTGAGTGTAGGGCTGGGAATATGGCCTAGTGGCAAGAGTGCTTGCCTCCCATACATGAAGCCCTGGGTTCGATTCCCCAGCACCACATGTATAGAAAATCACCAGAAGTGGCACTGTGGCTCAAGTGGCAGAGTACTAGCCTTGAGCAAAATAAAGAAGCCAGGGACAGTGCTCAGGACCTGAGTCCAAGGCCCAGGACTGGCCAAAAAACAAAACAAAAATAAATGAAGTGGTGCTTTGGCTCAAGTGGGTAGAGTGCTAGCCGTGAGCAAAAGAAACTCAAGGACAGTGCCCAGGCCTAGAGTTCAAGCCCAAGGACCTGCTTCAAAAAAAAAAAAGACTGAGTGTAGCTTGGTAACCCATTTATTTATTTATTTTTTCAATTTTTTATTATCAAACTGATGTACAAAGAAGTTACAGTTTCATACGTTAGGCATTGGATACATTTCTTATACTGTTTGTTATCTTGTCCCTCATATCCCCCTCCCTACTCCCCCTTTTGGTAACCCATTTAAAACATACCATTTAGCTTGAGGTACAGCACAAATTCTAGAGTTTGTGGGGCTTTTTTCTTTTCTTTTCTGTTGATGGTCCTAGAGCTTGAACTCATAGCCTAGCCACAATTTCCTAAGTTCACTTGTTAAGCTATGTATTTATTTTTTGGTGCTGTTTATATAGGCCTTGAAATCAGGGTGTATTCCCAGCAAGGACTTGTTGTCCTCCCCCTCCCCCTCCCCCTCCCCCTCCCCCTCCCCCTTCTCCTCCTCCTCCTCTCCCCCCCCCTCTCTTTCTTTCTGTGTCAGTCCTCGGGCTTGAACTTAGGACCTGGTCAATGTCCCAGAGTTTTTGCTGCAGGCTTCATTCTTTGAGCCACAGCTCAGCTTCTGTGGTTCTATGCTTGTTTTGGGTTTAATTGGTGGCTCATCTATGAAGGTAAGGTCACTACATCGGTGCCTGAAATTGGAAGACTGGGATTCAAAAACAGCTCAGGCAGGTAAATCCATGGGACTCATCTCCATTTAGCCTCCAAAAGAGAGCAGGTAGTTGAGTGCTACCTGTAAGCAAAATAGTTCTGTTTCAAGGCCTGAGTTCAAGACCTAGGACCGACACACACACACACAGACTCAGTAATTCCTATTGTACTTTTCTGTGTGGGTTGGCTTAGAATTGAGAGCTTCAGGTTCTGTCTTTTGTGTAGATTGAGCTGCAGGGGTAAGCCACCAGCTCTCTGCTCATTTTAACATCTGTAATTTCCTAGTGCTCTTCCATTTGAGCCATACCACCACTTCCAACTTTTTCTGTGTATGTGGTGCTGAGGAATCGAACCCAGGGCTTCTTGCATACAAGGCAAGCACTCTACCACTGAGCCACATTCCCAGCCCACTCCAGTTTTATTTTTGTTGTTGTAGTTGTTATAATGACATCGGTGATGTAGAGTGGAGTTACCGTTTCATTAGCAGGTGATGAGGGTATTTCTTTCTGCAGGATTGCCTCCCAAAGTATTCCCCCTCCTTCCTAGGGGCCGTTCAGCGCTGAGAACGCTGTCTTTCTTCTATGACCCTATTGCCCTGGTACCTGACTGTTTACAAAGATGTGATCCTGACTCCTTAGCAACCAGGAGAAAAGGAACACATGGTTCCTGGGATGGGATGAAACCAAGCAGACCCCGCCACTCAGTGTGCTGCCTAGCTCGGACAGGGGCAGGGGGAAGGACAGGAAGGAAAGTGCCTCTGCACCATTTTTCTATTCATTTCTGACATGTGAGAGCTGGGGGACTTGTCCAGGGCCTCGTCCAGGATCTCCATCTTGTCTGGGAATGAAGGGGCCTCAACGTGCTACAGCCTTCCCTGGCTTGCTTCCTCACCAGGGATTTCCCACATCAGCCAATAGATGGGGACTCAGGAAACGTTGCCTGCTGCAGGTGAAGTCGCTCTAACCCACACTACCCTGATGACCACAAGGAGTCCATGCCTGGGCCCGTGCAAGCAGTGGTGACACTTGCTGCTCCTGTGGCTGGGAGTGTGGAGGTGGCAGTGTGGGGAGGTTTGGCACATGGAACCAAAAGCTCTGTGTGGGTACATCAACATGCGCGCACACACACACACACACACACACACACACACACACACACACACACACAACGTCAACACGTTTTAGCTGGCAACTGACTTTTCTCCAGATTGGTTTTATATTACTGAAAAAGCCTTTTGGGAGAGTTAGACAGAGAAAAGTTCTAAATTTGGAGCATAATACTTGATTTGTTTGTCCTTTGCTCTCTGAAAAAGACTTTTAGCATGGCATTGGTGGTCACACCTGGCATCCTAGCTACTCAGGAGGCTGAGGATCACGATTTCAGGAAAGTCCCAGAGACTCTTATCTCTAATCAATCACCAGCAAACCAGAATTGGAGCTGTGGCTCAAAGTGGCAGAGTACTAGTCTTGAGAAAAAGTGCTCAGGGACAGCATCCAGCCCTGAGTTCAAGCCTCATGACTAACAAAACAACAACAAAAAAACTTTCCTAACTTGCTGTCCTATCTGATATTTCTCTAAAATAGCTGAACACCCTAAAAACAGTGCCACCTAAAATAGTATTACACCATCCCATCAACTTGAGTTATATTTTCTCTCAGGCTATAGAAATAAATTCCTGACTGTTCAAGGGATAAAGGACATGGCACTAACCACCGTCATTTATCAGACAACTGGAACAGGTAGGGAAATGTTAAGCACTTTCTTACATTATCACCTCTCTTCACAATAAAGATGAACGCCACCTTCCCGCGCATTGAGCCTTGGGAAGCCAATGAGGGAGCCATCATCCTTGGAAGGCTGACATGAGCATTGACACAATGCTTTAGTGAACACTCAGAAAGGTGCTAGGGTAGGGTTTAAATCTTCTAAGAAGTTGTCTTACCGATCAAGTCCCTAAAGTGTGCTAGGACATAGGCTTCAGAGATGAACATTAAAGAAATATGGGTACAAGGAAAAGTTTAGAAACATCTAGAATATTCATCAGTGAAGGATGATGACAGAACACATAACGGCACGCGTGAGTCCAGTGATGTAACTCCTTTGAACAACTAACAAACCCTTTGAGAGAATGAAAACAAAATGGAAAGATGTGTGTGGGGAGCACACAAATATAGGCAGGAGAATTGAGGAGATTAAATTATATTTATTGTGAACTATGTAAAAAAAAACTAGTAACTTGAGGGTAGAGATGGGATAGAGAAAAATGGAGAACGACAGAAACCGTGCCATCAATCAAGATGTATTGTATTGACCACTTCTGGAATCGAATCCCCCATTTGTAAATACAACTTCTTAATAAAAAAATATATTTTCCAAAAGAGCACTGAGCCCTGAGTTCAAATTCCAGTACTGTCCCAAAATAAAATTAAATCTAGAGGCTAGGAATGTGGCTTTACAGTAGAGTGTTTGCCTAGCATGCATGAAAGTTTGGGTTTGACACATCTACACTACATAAGCAGAAAAGGCTTGAAGTGGCATTGTGGCTCAAGGGGCAGAGTGCTAGCCTTGATCAAAAAGAAGCTCAGGGACAGAGCCCAGGCCCTGAGTTCAAGCCCCACGACTGCCCCACCCACCCCCACCCCCTGAAAAATAAACAAGAGAGCCTGGGGCCTTGGTAATACTTCTAAACCTAGCTGAGGAGATCTCAGCAGGCTGAGATCTAAGGATCCAGATGGAAAGACTTGCAAAGGAAGGAAAGTACATTAGACTCTTAAGGTCAACTCACCAGCAAAAGGTTGGAAGTGGGGGGCTGGGAAGGTGGCTTAGCTGTGGTAGTCTCTCCACCGCAGTGTGGCCGGGCCACAGAGCCTGCCCACAGGGAGGCCGAGGGCCTGTGCCTGGGCATACGGGGCCTGGGATCCCACGGCCCTGGATTGGGAGGGAGGCACTGGGCCACGGTCCTCGCGGTTCCCGAGACGCCGCCACGCGGGTGACTTGCATCCTTGGCTGCAGTCCTCGAGGCCTAGGAGCAAGACCGCCATGGGGGGTGGCTTTCACCGGTACCGCCTGTGATTGGTCCATCCCTCGGTGACGTCATGGGCCCGCCTATAATTGGTTCATTTCCTCACCTGCCATTCCGAGGCCCGGCAGCAGTTGCAGAAGGCGGTTCCTGGCTGTAGCTTGGTCCCTTATTGTGCTGAGCAATCCAGACTGATCTCCTGAGATTCTGACTGATCGCCTGCATTCCTCGCTGATCACCTGCCATCAGACAGAAGGCTGCAGGAAACCCAAGCGAGGTTGAGGCTTTCATTTGGGGGTGGGGGGAGGGAGGGAGGCTTGGGGTTGTGTGGGTTGGGGGGAATTCCATTATTCTGGGGGTTATACTGTGCTAATTTCCATGAAGCTAAGCTGTCGCTGAATTGATTCAGCTAAGTTTACTTAAGATTTGATACCCACCACGTTGATTTAGCTTATTTTAGTTCAGATTTGCTACCTGCCATATTTATTTAGCTACTACAGTTAAGATTGAGGACCCACCTCATTGATTCTGTTAATTGGTTACGATTTTCCACCTGCCTTAATTATTGCGCTAAGTGTAGAGAAGACTTAATTCCCCACCTTATTTGTTTGGCTAAGTCGGTTAAGA
The DNA here is from genome assembly GCF_023159225.1 of Perognathus longimembris pacificus. Classification (NCBI taxonomy): domain Eukaryota; kingdom Metazoa; phylum Chordata; class Mammalia; order Rodentia; family Heteromyidae; genus Perognathus; species Perognathus longimembris. Next base: position 287,588 of record NC_063187.1, on the reverse strand, counting down.
TCGGGTCCATATCCTAACATGGAGCCAGTCCCATTTGAATACATGTCCTACTCTGTCCTGTTGGAGAAGAGTTTTAGTGACCAATACGAGACCTATGAGATCATTAGAGGTGGCAGCTACGGTGTGGTGGTGAAGGCCTATCACCGCCTCTTAGAGAGAGTGGTGGCTGTGAAAATGCTAGAGAAGGAAGGGAACCTGAGCTTGGTGGAAAACGAGGTGGACATTGTCAAAAATATCCACCACCCCCATGTGATCAGGATGTACCAGGTGATCCAGGGAGAGAGATATGTCCACCTGGTGCTGGAACTGGCCACCAATGGAGATCTCCTGTCCTGGCTCACAGAATTACGCCGCTGCCTCTATGAGGACGAAGCCAGGAGGTTCCTGAAGCAGATAGCCAGTGCTATTGTGTACTTACACCAGAACAGAATTGCACACCGTGACCTGAAGCCCGACAACATCCTTCTGGATGAAAAGGGCAATGCCAAGGTCGGGGACCTGGGGCTAAGTGTCAGGATTGCCCCGGGGCAGTTGCTCACAGAGAAGTGTGGCGCCTTCATATTCCGTGCCCCTGAGCTGTACCTGCAGGAGGAATATGACGGGTTCAAGGTGGACCTCTGGGGCCTGGGCACCATCTTATTCTTCATGGTGACGGGGAAATTCCCCTTTAAAATGACCACATACCAGCAGCTAAGTGCCCAGATCATAAATGGCCTGTACGAGATCCCGTTTTACCTGACCTCAAAAGGACTTAGCATCCTATTAAAGCTCTTAACCGTAGACCCCAAACAGAGGCCCGATATCCAGCAGATTATGACACACCCCTGGTTTGACCGGGTCGAGGAGGGCTCCCTGTATCCCCATGAGCCACTGCCTGATGACTTAGACCCCACCATTACCACCGTCATGTGCATCATGGGCTACCCCGAGCCTCAGATCCGCCATTCGGTCCTGCAGAGGGCTTTCGACGAAGTCATGGCCATCTACTGTATGATCAAAGATGGTCTCAAGGGGGAGACGGTCAGCCCAGTGAAAATCCAACCTGTGCCACTCTACCCCACCCACACCAACCTCTGTGCCTTCCCCCCGCAGAGGAGAGCCAGTTTGCCCACCCAGCTCCATTCTTTGCTCTTACCCTCTGAGCGGACCCCAACCTGCATGGAGCCCCAGCTGGAGAGAGGCAAGAGCAGCTCCCTGCCCCCCCTGGCCCTACTGCCTAGCACCAGCTCCGGCACCACCAGTACCCCCTTCCAGCCCGATCTGGTGGGCGCCGCCGACTGCTGCAGCTGCCTCCCAACGAGGGAGGGCCTCGAGCAGCAGACCCCCAAGGAAACGCCCGAACTCCAGCCTCAGGCAGATCCCCAGGTGGAGAACAGGGCCCCCAGAGGGGTGAAGAGCGAGAGTCAGGGCTGCAAGGGGCCGGGAATAGAGCCCAGGAGGTATGCCTGGTATGGAAGTGAAGAGCTGTCAGAGGAGGCCATCCATTTAGCACGCCGCCACCACCACGTGGTGTTCCAGGCCAGCTCCCCCAAGATCCCAGGCTGCTGTTGCTTTAGGCGCCAGGGTAAAAAATCCCAGGTCACCGGGCAGCCTCAGGATGATCACAGAGACTCTAGATCCCGAAGAGAGCTGGGCAGGACGGGGGTGTTTGGCAGGATAGTTGCTGCCCTTTGCAGACTGTGCTGCTGTCTGCGGTGCCAAGGACAGAGCAGGGACTGAAAGACCCCAAAGTCACTGAGAGCCTCTAGATGCCCCTGTCATTGACTCCCACAACCCCAGGCAGGGGATTTGTACCAATAGGTGTGCAAGGGAACCCGAGCTGGAGGCTCTGAACACTGCTAACCCCATACAAGACTGCTCTGATGGTTACCAATTACCCTGACTGAAAACACTTGACTTATTTTCTTACCAAAAAAAAAAAAATTAAAAAAAAATTGAAAGTCCTGCAAAGACAAACAGGAACGTCATCAGAAGGAAATAACTTAGATCACACTGTCTTTGGTTGCCTGAAAACGCTGTCGGCTATGTATTCTCCATCCTTAGCACACTTAGGATGAACACACATAGTGGAGAGGTGTTGGGTCCCACTTTAAAGGTAGCTAAATCACTTCATCTCTTAAGCATGAAGTTATTTTTAAATTAATTCTAATTTTACTTGTAGTGTGTAGACAAATCCCTATTCTCTTCCTTTAGAAATGTATATGGTATAAGTGAATTCTATAACTGATTTTATAAGTATGATATAACCATCCCTCCTTTAAAATCTAAAAAGAAAAAAGAAAAAAAACAAAAAAAATTTAAAAATTAAAAAATATAAAAACAACGAAGAGAAGCAAATCAGCCTAGCTGGCTGCTGGTGATGGGGTTGACTTGAGCAAAGACCCTTGGGCAAGCAAGCCCCTGAGTGATGACCTCTGCCAGTGCCCACAGCCCCCCTCCTGGGCGGGGACTCTGCCCAGAGCTCAGGGAATAAGGAAGTCAGGTGGAGCCCAGCCTATTAGTTCTCCCAAGGGTGTACAGCCCCAGGGGGCAGAGCACAGAGATCCATCACCACATAGGCTGAGAATTGTCAGTTCTAAACAACCATTCTTTTCTTTCTTTCTTCTTCCTTTCTTTTGTTCTTTCCTTCCTTCCTTTCTTTTGTTTTTCCTTCCTTTCTGTTTTCTTTTTTTATTCCTTATGTTTCTTTCTCCCTTCCTTTGTTCTTTGATTCTTCCTTCCTTTTTTCTCTCTCTCTTTCTTTCGTTCCTTCTTTCTCTCTTCCTTTCTTTCCTGTGTGTTTGATTTATTGCTTACAAGTCTCATGGTTTTTCCCACCTGGCCTGGGTAAGAATTAAGATTCACAACCGTCAGCCTCCTAAGAATCTAGAATTTCAGGCAAGAACAAACATCACTCTGATCTCTAAGATCTTTCAGGGGCTTTTGTCTTTTTACTGTCCTTTTCATTCATTTTTATTATTATTTGTTATTGTTGTTACAGAGTCAGGCCTGAACATGCTTCTTGTTTTTATTTTTCCTTCCTTCCTTCCTTCCTTCCTTCCTTCCTTCCTTCCTGTCTTCCTTCCTTTCTTCCATTCTTTCCTTCCTTTCTTTCCTTCCTTCCTTCCTTCCTTCCTTCCTTCCTTCCTTCCTTCCTTCCATCCTCCCTCCCTCCCTCCCTCCCTCCCTCCCTCCCTCCCTATCTTTCTTCCTTCTTGGTGGTGGTGTGTGTTTTCCTTCTAGCAGGCTCTACAATTTGACCCAAAGCTCAGCTTGTGACTTTTTTTTATTTGAGTGGTAATCCTGTCGATCCTAAGGATTGAACTCAGGGACTGCCTGCCAATTTTTCCAGATTTTTTTTTTCTTTTTGCTCGGGATTAGCAGGATTCATACCTTGAACCACAGTGGAACTTCTGGTTTTTTGTTGGTGGTGGTGGTGGTTCTGTGTGTGCTGGTTGGATCTAGTGGGTGAACCCACACACTGGCAACATTTCCTCATTTTTTCCCTCAAAGCTAGCAGGCTCTCCAAGTTTACCCACAAGTGAATTTCAGCCTTTTTGTGTGTATGGGGGGGGGGTTGTGGTTTTTTTGTGCTTTATAATTTTTTTGAGGTTTTTTTTTTTTTTCGTTCCTCTGTTAGGGCTTGAACTCAGGGCCTCATCACTATCCATGAGCGGTTGCTTTTTTGTTTTTGTTTCTATGTTTAAATCAAAGAAGGTGTAGAGTTAGAGCCAAAACTGGATTACTAGAGTGTGTTTGCTTTTTCTTTTTTCTTTTTTTAATTGAAGGTTAGCAGGCTCTCCTACTTAAGCCAAAGATCAACGTCTGCCTTTTTCATTTTTCTTGGTTGCTACTAGAAGAAAAGGGTAGCCAAGGGCACTACACAGTGTCCTAAAATCTGAGGATTGCAGTTCAAAGCCAGCCTGGACAGGAAAGTCTGTGAGACACTTATCTGAAATGAACCACCTCCAGCCAGGAAGTAATAGTGCCCACTGCTGGCATACAGGAAAACAAGTCTCATGCACTTTCCTTCCCAGGCTGGCTTCGAATCATGATCCTCAGATTTCACCCAGCACGAGCAGCTCATATTACAGCTTTGACTCTCGATTTTAAAATCTTTACTTGGCTTTTCTTTGGCTTCCTTTTCATTTATTGTTCTTTTTGGTATATTTATTTGTTTTTTTGTTAGTGCAGGTGGAGGATTGCAGTTCAAAGGCAGCCTGGGTTGGAAAGTCCATGAGACTCATCACTAACCACAAACAAGACAGAAAGTAGTAGGGCTTTACTCATGAGAAAAGCACCCTAAGTTCAAGCGCATCCCCATCACTGACTAAAAAATGTCTCATGGACTATCCTGCTCAGGCTGGCTTCGAACCAAGAACCTCAGATTTCAGTGACTTGAGCAGGTAGGATTGCAGATTTGAGCCATAATTTAAATATATTTAAATTGTTCCTCTCTTTTGTTATTTTCCTTTTCATCTGGTTTATTGTTCTTTCCTCCTCCTCCTCCTCCTCACCCCTGCCTTTTTTCCTCTGGCCTGATGTTAGAACATAGCCACTTACCCTCAGGTTTTTTGCATTGTTTTTCAATTTGAAACTAGTAGACTCTACAACTTGAGCCACAGATTAACCACTGTTTTGTTTTTGTTTGTCTTTGTTCTTTTGTTAGGGCTTAAAATCAGTACCTCAACACTGTTCAAGACCTGGTGATTTTTGTTTTGCTTTTGTTGCTATGCTTAATTCAAAGAAGGTGTAGAAGTAGAGCCACAATTGGATTGCTGGGATGTTTTGTTATATTTTTTTTAATACAGGGCTAGCAGGCTCCACTCCTTGAGCTACAGCTCCACTTCTGCCTGTCTGCCTGTTGTTTTCTAGTTCTTTCTTTCTTTCCTTTCTAACTCTTTCTTAATTTCTTTCTCTCTCTTTCTATCTTTCTTTCCTCTCTCTTTTTCCTTATTTATCTTTTTCTCTTTATTTCTATTTTTTCTTTCCTCTTTCTTCCTGTCTCATTATCCCTGTCTCTCACTTTCTCTCTTTTTTTTTTTCTTGGCCAGTCCTGGGGCTTGGACTCAGGGCCTGAGCACTGTCCCTGGCTTCTTTTTGCTCAAGGCTAGTACTCTGCCACTTGAGCCACAGCACCACTACTGTACATTTTCTGCATATGTGGTGCTGGGGAATTGAACCCAGGACCTCATGTATACGAGACAAACACTCTTGCCACTAGGCAATATCCCCAGCCCTTTCTCTCTCTTTTTATTCAATCTCTATTCTCTTTCTGTCTCTCTCTTATTCATTCTTTCCCTCCCTCACTTCCTCATTCTTTCTTTATCTCTCTCTCTCTCTCTCTCTCTCTCTCTCTCTCTCTCTCTCTCTCTCTCTCTCTCTCTGTGGAAGTTCTGGGGCTTGAACTCAGGGCATGGCTACTTTGTCTGAATTTCTTCCCACCCCCCCACAAGGCTAGCAGGCTCTAGTACTTGAGTGAAAGCTCATCTTCTGCCTGTTTCCCTGTCTTACTTTCTTTCTTTCCTCTCTTTTTCTCTCTTTCTCTTTCTCTTTCCTCTTTCTTCCTGTCTCTTTTCTGTCTCTCACTTTCTCTCTTTCTCTTTCTCTCTCTCCTTCCCCTTTCTGTCGCTCTGTCTCTCCTCTCTCTCTTTAATTCTTTCTTTCTTTCATTCCTCTCTTTCTTTCTGATGGTTAATAGGAGACAAAAGTCCATTGGAAGCCTAGGGCAATTACACAGTGTCGGATAATTTGAGGATTGCTGTTTGAATCCAGCCTGGGCAGTAAAGTCCATGAGACTCATTTGTGTGTGTGCCAGGGGTGGGATTGAACTTGTGGTGTTCTACTCAAGGCTAGGCTCTACTACTCTCTGCCTATTGGTGTTTAACTGAGATGAGTCTCATGGACTTTCCTGCCCAGGCTGGCTTGTAACAGTGATCCTCAGATTCCACCTACAAGGAACAGCTTATATTACAGATGTAAAGTCTTGATTTTAAAAACATTAATTGGCTCTTCTTTTCCTTCCTTTTCAGTTATGTTTCTTGGGTTTTTTTGTTGTTAGTGCAGTTTTTATGGCTTGTTACTAAAGGCCTGGCCACTCTCCTTGAAGTTTCTCTCTCTCTCTCTCTCTCTCTCTCTCTCTCTCTCTCTCTCTCTCTCTCTCTCTGAGTCTCTGTCTTTAGAGCAGACCTCATATGTTGAGCCAAAGCTCAAAATAAATTTTTTTTTTTTTGGCCAGTCCTGGGCCTTGGACTCAGGGCCTGAGCACCGTCCCTGGCTTCTTCCTGCTCAAGGCTAGCACTCCGCCACTTGAGCCACAGCGCCGCTTCTGGCCGTTTTCCGTATATGTGGTGCTGGGGAATCAAACCTAGGGCCTCGTGTATCCGAGGCAGGCACTCTTGCCACTAGGCTATATCCCCAGCCCTCAAAATAATTTTTTTTTGCCAGGCTTTTACCTTGGACTCAGGGTCTGAGCACTGTCCCTGGCTTCTTTTTGCTTGAGGCTAGCACTTGGTGACTTGAGCTACAGCGCCACTTCGAGCTTTTTCTATATATGTGGTGCTGAGAAATCGAACCCAGGGCTTCATGTATACGAGACAAGCACTTTACCACTAGGCCATATTCCTAGCCCCTATTTATCGTCATTTTTTGTTGTTGTCATTGTTAGCGGGACCTTGCCACTTTTGCTTTGTTCTTCTGTTTTAATCTTTGAAAACTAGCTTGCTTTAAACTTGGGCCAAGATAAACCACTGACCTTTTTTTTTTTTTGGTTCTTCTCATAGGGCTAGAACTCAAGCCCTGAAGGCCAAGTTTCATTTAATATCATTTATTCTTGGTGGTGTTTGTAAGGGCTTGAAATTAGGGCCTTGTGAGTGTCTCTGAGTGTTCTTTCCCCCTCATGGCTAGCACACTTTACTACTCCAAGCACAGCTCAAATTCTGTCTTTTTATTCTTCTTTCTTTTTTTGGTGGTTAATAGGGGATACGAGTCCATTGGTGGCCAAGGGCACTCACTACACACAATGTCCTAAAATCTGAGGATTGTGGTTCGAAGTCAGCCTGGGCAGAAACGTTTGTGAGACTCTTATCTGAAATTAACCACCTGGAGCCAGGAGGTAATAGTGCCCACTGCTGGCATACAGGAAAACATGTCTCACGGACTTTCCTGCCCAGGCTGGCTTTGAACCATGAGCCTCAGATTTCACCCAGTATGAGCAGCTTAGATTACAGCTTTGACTCTCGATTTTAAAATCTTTACTTGGCTCTTCTTTGGCTTCCTTTTCATTTATTGTTCTTTTTGGAGTAGTTATTTTTTTTTTTGTTACTGCAGGTTCTATGGCTTGTTATTAAAATATGGGCACACTCCCAGAGGTGGTAGTGGTTGTTTTTCTCTCTATCTTTATGTCTAACGAGTTTCTCACATTGAGCCTCACCTCATCTTCTGTGGGTTTTCTTCCTGTTGTTTGGGCCATTTTTTTTCATTCTTTTGTGGGGCTTGAACTCAGGGCATGGCTACTTGGTCTCATTTTCTTTTTCCCTCCATAAAGCTGGCAGGCTCTACTACTTGAGTCACAGGTCAAATTCTGCCTGTTTCCCTGTCTTTCTCTCTCTCTCTCTCTCTCTCTCTCTCTCTCTCTCTTTCCTCTCTTTTTCTTTCTTTTTCTCTTTTTTTCTATTTCGCTCTTTCTCCTTCTTCTTTCTTCCAGTCTCTTTTTCTGCCTTTCACTTTGTTTCCTTTCATTCTCTTTCTCTTTCAATTACTCTCTTTCACTTTTTTTCCTTCCAGTCTCTCTGTGTCTCTCCTCTCTTTTATTCTTTCTTCCTTTTTATCGCTCCCTCCCTTCCTTCCTCTGTTCCTTTCTTTCTTTTCTTTCTTTCTCTATCATTCTTTCCTCTCTTTCTCTTTCTCTCTTTTTATTTCTCTTTCCTTTTCCTCTTCCAGTCCCTTTCTGTGTCTCTCATTTTCTCTCTTTTCTTTCTTTCTCTTTCTATTTCTCTCTTTCTCTCTCTCCTCTTCCTATCTCTCTCTGTGTCTCTTTTTCTTTCTATCTGTCTCTCCTTTCTTCTTTACCTCTTTCTTTGTCTTTCTTTTTCTGTTTTTTATGTTTCTCAATTTCTCATTCTGTTTCTTTCCTATTTCTGTCTCTCTGTGTCTCTCTCTTTCTCTCTCTCTCATTCTCTTCCTTTATTTCTTATTCTCTTTCTTTCCTGTCTTTCTCTTTTTCTTTATCGTTCTCTTTCTTTCTATTTTTTGCTTTCTTTCCTCTTTCTCCCTGTCTCTTTTTTTGTGTCTCTCATTTTCTCTTTTCTTTCTTTCTCTTTCTGTTTCTCTCCCTCTTTCCTCTTTCTGTCACTCTCTGTCTCTTCATACTTTCTACCTGTCTCTCTCTTTCGTTCACCATTTCCTGTTTCTTTCTTTCTCTTTCTCTTTTCTCTGTCTCTCAATTTCTCATTTTATTTCTATCTTTCCTATTTCTGTCTCTCTCTGTGTCTCTCTCTGTGTCTTTTTTCCTTCCTTTCTTTTCTTTCTTTCTTTCTTTCTTTCTTTCTTTCTTTCCTCTCCTCTCTTTCTTTCTGGTGGTTAATAGGAGATGAGAGTCCATGAGAAGCCTAGGGCACTTAAACAGTGTCTGAAATTCTGAGGATTGCAGTTTGAAGCCAGCCTAGTCAGGAAAGTCCATGAGACTCACCTCAATTAACTACCAGTAGGCAGAGAAAAGTAGAGCCTGGTCCTGAGTAGAACACCAAAAGTTCAATCCCACCCCTGGCACACACAAAAACCAGTCTCATGGACTTTCCTGCCCAGGCTGGCTTCAACCCGCAATCCTTGGATTTCACCTACAAGAAGCAGCTTACATTACAGTTGGAAAGGCTTCATTTTAAAAGCTGTAATTGGGGGCTGGGGATATAGCCTAGTGGCAAGAGTGCCTGCCTCGGATACACGAGGCTCTAGGTTCGATTCCCCAGCACCACATATACAGAAAACGGCCAGAAGTGGCGCTGTGGCTCAAGTGGCAGAATGCTAGCCTTGAGCGGGAAGAAGCCAGGGACAGTGCTCAGGCCCTGAGTCCAAGGCCCAGGACTGGCCAAAAAAAAAAAAAATAATAAAAATAAATAAATAAATAAATAAAAGCTGTAATTGGCGCACTTTGTCTTCCTTTTCAGTTATTGTTCTTGGGGTTTTTGTTGTTAGCGCAGTTTTTATGGCTTGTTACTAAATGTTTGGCCATCTCCTTGAAGTTTCTCTCACTATGTCTCTATGTCTTTCTCTCTGTTTCTCTTTCTTTAGAGCAGACCTCATACCTTGAGCCATAGCTCAAAAATATTTTTTTTGCCAGCCCTGAACCTTGGACTCAGGGCCTGAGCACTGTCCCTGGCTTCTTTTTGCTCAAGGCTAGCACTCTACCACTTGAGTGAGCCATACCATCACTTCTGGCTTTTTGTATATATGTGGTGCTGGGTAAATTAACCCAGGGCTTCATGTATAAGAGGCAAGCACTCTACCACTAGGCCATATTCCCAAGCCCTCAACTTTTTTCTTTATTGTATTTTTGGAAGTCCTAGGGCTTGAACTCAGGGCACAGACACTTTATCATTGTGTTTGTGTGTGCCTCTCAGGGCTAGCAGGCTCTACTACTTGATCTCTAATTCTGCCTGGATTTTATTTGTTTTTGGTGGCTAATAGGTGAGTCCAAAGAGTAGTCAAGTGCACTACAGAGAAGCTTGAAATCTGAAGATTGAGGTTCGAGGCCAATATGGACAGGAAAGTCTATAAGACTCTTATCTCCAGTTAACCATCAATACACAGAAAGTCGCAGAGCTCTACCTTTGAGCACCACATGTTCAAGCCCACCCCTAAAATGTCTCATGTACTTTCCTGCCCAGGCTGATTTTAAACCAAGATCCTCAGATTTCAGCGACTTGAGCATGAATGATTACAGATTTGAGCCATAATTTAAAAATCTTTAATTGGCTCTTTCTCTTTTTCACCTTCCTTTTCATCTGTTTTATTGTTCTTTTCTTGTCTTTTTCTTCTTTAGTTCAGTTGCTCTGGCCTGATGTTAGAACATAGCCCCTTACCCTCAGGGTTTTTTTTGCATTATTTTTCATTTTGAAACTAGCAGACTCTACAACTTGTGCCACAGGTCAAACAGTGTTTTGTTTTTGTTCTTTTAGTAGGGCTTGAAATCAGTACCTCATCAGTGTTCAAGGTCTGGTGGTTTTTGTTTTGCTTTTGTTGTTACGCTTAATTCAAAGAAGGTGTAGAAGTAGAGCCACAGTCGGATTCCTGGAATGTTGTGTTGCTTTTTTTTTTTTTTTTAAATACAGGGCTAGAAGGCTCCACTCCTTGAGCCACAGCTTCACTTCTGCCTGGCTTTGTCTCTGTTTCTTTCCTTCCTTCTTTCTTTGTTTGTTTCTTTCTTTCCTCTCTTTCATTCTTTCTCTATTTCTTTCTTTTAATTTTTCTCTTTCTTTTTCCGCTTTCTTCCTACCTCTTACTTTGTCTCTCAAGTTCTCTTTTCCCTTACTTTCTATCCTCTGTCTCTCTCTTTGTCTCCTTTTCTTTCTTTCCTTCTTTTTTTTTCTCTCTCTCTTTTTGTGGATGCTCTGGGGGTTGAAGTCAGGGCCTGGCTAATTTGTCCCAGTTTCTTTTTTCCCACCACATGGCTAGCAGGCTCCACTACATGAGTCACAGCTCAACGTCTGCCTGTTTACCTGTCTTTCTTTCTTTATTTATTTTTTTCTCTCTTTTTCTTTCTTTCTTTCCTCTCTCTTTTACTTTCTTTTTCTTTCTTTCTATTATTCTCTTTCTCTTTCCTCTTTCTCCCTATCTCTTTCTCTGTTTCTCTCATTTTCTCTCTTTTCTTTCTCTCTTTCTTTTTCTATTCCTCTTTCTCTCTCTTCTCTTTCTATCTCTGTGTCTCTTTTTCTTACTCTCTGACTTTCCGTCTCTCTTTTGTTCTTGTTTTCCTCTGTTTCTTACTTTCTCTTTCTCTTTCTCTTTTCTCTGTCTCTCAATTTCTCATTCTGTTTCTATCTATCCTATTTCTGTCTCTTTGTGTCTGTCTCTCTGTGTCTCCTTCTTTCTTGCTCCCTTCCTTCATTCCTTCCTTTTCATTCTTTCCTTCTTTCTTTCTTTGTTTCTTTCTTTCTTTCTTTCTCTCTCTCTCTCTCTCTCTCTTCTTTCTTTCTTTCTTTCCTCTCCTCTCTTTATTTCTGGTGGTTAATAGGAGATGAGAGTCCATGAGAAGCCTAGGGCACTTACACAGTGTCTGAAATTCTGAGGATTGCGGTTTGAAGCCAGCCTGGTTAGGAAAGTCCATGAGACTCATCTCAAGTCCACTACAGATAGGCTTGAAATCTGAAGATTGAGGTTCGAGACCAGCCAGGATAGGAAAGTCTAGGAGACTCTTATCTCCAGTTAACCATTAATAGACAGAAAGTCGCAAAGATCTAGCTTTGAGCACCACATGTTCAAGCCCACCCCTAAAATGTCTCATGTACTTTCCTGCCCAGGCTGGCTTCAAGCCAAGATCCTCAGATTTCAGCGACTTGATCAGGTAGGATTACAGATTTGAGCCATAATTTAAAAATCTTTAATTGGCTCTTTCTCTTTTTCACCTTCCTTTTAATCTGTTTTATTGTTCTTTTCTTGTCTTTTTCTTCTTTAGTTCAGTTGCTCTGGCCTGATGTTAGAACATAGCCCCTTACCCTCAGGTTTTTTTGCATTGTTTTTCATTTTGAAACTAGCAGACTCTACGACGTGAGCCACAGGTCAAACAGTGTTTTGTTTTTCTTCTTTTAGTAGGGCTTGAAATCAGTACCTCATCAGTGTTCAAGGTCTGGTGGTTTTTGTTTTGCTTTTGTTGTTACGCTTAATTCAAAGAAGGTGTAGAAGTAGAGCCACAGTCGGATTCCTGGAATGTTGTGTTGCTTTTTTTTTTTTTTTAAATACAGGGCTAGAAGGCTCCACTCCTTGAGCCACAGCTTCACTTCTGCCTGGCTTTGTCTCTGTTTCTTTCCTTCCTTCTTTCTTTGTTTGTTTCTTTCTTTCCTCTCTTTCATTCTTTCTCTATTTCTTTCTTTTAATTTTTCTCTTTCTTTTTCCGCTTTCTTCCTACCTCTTACTTTGTCTCTCAAGTTCTCTTTTCCCTTACTTTCTATCCTCTGTCTCTCTCTTTGTCTCCTTTTCTTTCTTTCCTTCTTTTTTTCTCTCTCTCTCTTTTTGTGGATGCTCTGGGGGTTGAAGTCAGGGCCTGGCTAATTTGTCCCAGTTTCTTTTTTCCCACCACATGGCTAGCAGGCTCCACTACATGAGTCACAGCTCAACGTCTGCCTGTTTACCTGTCTTTCTTTCTTTATTTATTTTTTTCTCTCTTTTTCTTTCTTTCTTTCCTCTCTCTTTTACTTTCTTTTTCTTTCTTTCTATTATTCTCTTTCTCTTTCCTCTTTCTCCCTATCTCTTTCTCTGTTTCTCTCATTTTCTCTCTTTTCTTTCTCTCTTTCTTTTTCTATTCCTCTTTCTCTCTCTTCTCTTTCTATCTCTGTGTCTCTTTTTCTTACTCTCTGACTTTCCGTCTCTCTTTTGTTCTTGTTTTCCTCTGTTTCTTACTTTCTCTTTCTCTTTCTCTTTTCTCTGTCTCTCAATTTCTCATTCTGTTTCTATCTATCCTATTTCTGTCTCTTTGTGTCTGTCTCTCTGTGTCTCCTTCTTTCTTGCTCCCTTCCTTCCTTCCTTCCTTCCTTTTCATTCTTTCCTTCTTTCTTTCTTTGTTTCTTTCTTTCTCTCTCTCTCTCTCTCTCTTTCTTTCTTTCTTTCTTTCTTTCCTCTCCTCTCTTTATTTCTGGTGGTTAATAGGAGATGAGAGTCCATGAGAAGCCTAGGGCACTTACACAGTGTCTGAAATTCTGAGGATTGCGGTTTGAAGCCAGCCTGGTTAGGAAAGTCCATGAGACTCATCTCAAGTCCACTACAGATAGGCTTGAAATCTGAAGATTGAGGTTCGAGACCAGCCAGGATAGGAAAGTCTAGGAGACTCTTATCTCCAGTTAACCATCAATAGACAGAAAGTCGCAGAGCTCTAGCTTTGAGCACCACATGTTCAAGCCCACCCCTAAAATGTCTCATGTACTTTCCTGCCCAGGCTGGCTTCAAGCCAAGATCCTCAGATTTCAGCAACTTGAGCAGGTCGGATTACAGATTTGAGCCATAATTTAAAAATCTTTAATTGGCTCTTTCTCTTTTTCACCTTCCTTTTAATCTGTTTTATTGTTCTTTTCTTGTCTTTTTCTTCTTTAGTTCAGTTGCTCTGGCCTGATGTTAGAACATAGCCCCTTACCCTCAGGTTTTTTTGCATTGTTTTTCATTTTGAAACTAGCAGACTCTACGACGTGAGCCACAGGTCAAACTGTTTTGTTTGTGTTCTTTTAGTAGGGCTTGAAATCAGTACCTCATCAGTGTTCAAGGTCTGGTGGTTTTTGTTTTGCTTTTGTTGTTATGCTTAATTCAAAGAAGGTGTAGAAGTAGAGCCACAGTCGGATTCCTGGGATGTTGTGTTGCTTTTTTATTATTTTTTGATACAGGGTAGCAGGCTCCACTCTTTGAGCCACAGGTCCCCTTCTGCCTGTCTTTGTCTCTTTCTTTCCTTCCTTCTTTCTTTGTTTCTTTCTTTCTTTCCTCTCTTTCATTCGTTATTTCTTACTTTTTATTTTTCTCTTTCTCTTTCCTCTTTCTTTTTACCTCTTTGTTTCTCATTTTCACTTCTTTTCTTTCTCTCCTCTTTCTGTCTCTCGCTGTGTGTCTCCCTTTCATTCTCTCTTTCTTCCTTTTTTCCTTCTTTTCTCTCTCTCTCTCTCTCTCTCTTTCTTTCTTTATGTGGAAGCTCTGGGGCTAGAACACAGGGCATGGCTACTGATCTCTTTCTCTTTCCTCTTTCTCCCTCTCTCTTTCTCTGTGTCTCTCATTATCTCTTTTCTTTCTCTTTCTTTCTCTCTGTCCTCTTTCTGTATCTCTCTGTGTCTCTTTTTCTAATTCTCTTCCTTTCTGTCTCTCTCTTTTGTTCTTCTTTTCCTGTTTCTTTCACTCTTTTCTTTGTCTCTCAATTTCTCATTCTGTTCCTATCTTTCCTATTTCTGTCTCTCTCTTTGTATCTCTGTGTCTCCCTCTCTTTTTTTCTTTCTCTCTCTTTCTCTCTTTCGCTCTTACTCTTTCTTTCTTTCATTCATTCATTCTTTCTTTCTTTCTGGTGGTTAATAGGAGATGAGAGTCCATGAGAAGCCTAGGGCACTTACACAGTTTCTGAAATTCTGAGGATTGCGGTTTGAAGCCAGCCTGGTCAGGAAAGTCCATGCGACTCATCTCAATTAACCACCAATAGGCAGAGAGAAGTAGAGCCTAGTCCTGAGTAGAACACCAAAAGTTCAATCCCACCCCTGGCACACACAAAAACGAGTCTCATGGACTTTCCTGCCCAGGCTGGGTTCAACCCGTGATCCTCAGATTTCACCTACAAGAAGCAGCTTACATTACAGATATAAAGTCTTTATTTTAAAAGCTGTAATTGGCTCTACTTTGTCTTCCTTCTCAGTTATTGTTCTTGGGGTTTTTGTTGTTAGCACAGTTTTTATGGCTTGTTACTAAAGGTCTGGTCATCTCCTTGAAGTTTCTCTCACTATGCCTCTGTGTCTGTCTCTCTGTTTCTCTGTCTTTAGAGCAGACCTCATACCGTGAGCCATGGCTCAAAAATAATTTTTTTTTGCCAGTCCTGGACCTTGGACTCAGGGCCTGAGCACTGTCACTGGCTTCTTTTTGCTCAAGCCTAGCACTCCTCCACTTGAGTGACAGCACCACTTCTGGCTTTTTCTATATTTGTGGTGCTGGGTAAATGAACCCAGGGCTTCACCCAGACAAGCACTCTACCACTAGGCCATATTCCCAACCCCTCAACTATTTCATTATTGTATTTTTGGAAGTCCTAGGGCTTGAACTCAGGGCACAGACACTTTATCATTGTTTGTGTGTGTGTGTGTATTTGTGTGTGTGTGTGCGTGTGTGTATGTTTCTCTCAGGGCTAGCAGGCTCTAATACTTGAGCTCAACTCTTCCTGGATTTGTTTGTTTGTTTTTGGTGGTTTTAGATGAGTCCAAGGAGTAGTCAAGTGCATTTCAGAGAGGCTTGAAATCTGAAGATTGAGGTTCGAGTCCAACCTGGACAGGAAAATCCATGAGACTCTTATCTCCAGTTAACCATCAATAGACAGGAAGTAACAGAGCTCTAGCCTTGAGCACCTCAAGTTCAAGCCCATAAAAATGTCTCATGGACTTTCCTCCCCAGGCTGGCTTCAAACCAAGATCCTCAGATTTCAGCGACTTGAGCAGGTAGGATTACAGATTTGAGCCATAATTTAAAAATATTTAATTGGCTTTCTCTTCTTTTCACCTTCCTTTTCATCTGTTTTATTGTTCTTTTCTTGTCTTTTTCTTCTTTAGTTCAGTTGCTCTGGCCTGATGTTAGAACATAGCCCCTTACCCTCAGGGTTTTTTTGCATTGTTTTTCATTTTGAAACTAGCAGACTCTACAACTTGTGCCACAGGTCAAACAGTGTTTTGTTTTTCTTCTTTTAGTAGGGCTTGAAATCAGTACCTCATCAGTGTTCAAGGTCTGGTGGTTTTTGTTTTGCTTTTGTTGTTACGCTTAATTCAAAGAAGGTGTAGAAGTAGAGCCACAGTCGGATTCCTGGAATGTTGTGTTGCTTTTTTTTTTTTTTTTTAAATACAGGGCTAGAAGGCTCCACTCCTTGAGCCACAGCTTCACTTCTGCCTGGCTTTGTCTCTGTTTCTTTCCTTCCTTCTTTCTTTGTTTGTTTCTTTCTTTCCTCTCTTTCATTCTTTCTCTATTTCTTTCTTTTAATTTTTCTCTTTCTTTTTCCGCTTTCTTCCTACCTCTTACTTTGTCTCTCAAGTTCTCTTTTCCCTTACTTTCTATCCTCTGTCTCTCTCTTTGTCTCCTTTTCTTTTCTTTCCTTCTTTTTTTCTCTCTCTCTCTTTTTGTGGATGCTCTGGGGGTTGAAGTCAGGGCCTGGCTAATTTGTCCCAGTTTCTTTTTTCCCACCACATGGCTAGCAGGCTCCACTACATGAGTCACAGCTCAACGTCTGCCTGTTTACCTGTCTTTCTTTCTTTATTTATTTTTTTCTCTCTTTTTCTTTCTTTCTTTCCTCTCTCTTTTACTTTCTTTTTCTTTCTTTCTATTATTCTCTTTCTCTTTCCTCTTTCTCCCTATCTCTTTCTCTGTTTCTCTCATTTTCTCTCTTTTCTTTCTCTCTTTCTTTTTCTATTCCTCTTTCTCTCTCTTCTCTTTCTATCTCTGTGTCTCTTTTTCTTACTCTCTGACTTTCCGTCTCTCTTTTGTTCTTGTTTTCCTCTGTTTCTTACTTTCTCTTTCTCTTTCTCTTTTCTCTGTCTCTCAATTTCTCATTCTGTTTCTATCTATCCTATTTCTGTCTCTTTGTGTCTGTCTCTCTGTGTCTCCTTCTTTCTTGCTCCCTTCCTTCCTTCCTTCCTTCCTTCCTTTTCATTCTTTCCTTCTTTCTTTCTTTGTTTCTTTCTTTCTCTCTCTCTCTCTCTCTCTTTCTTTCTTTCTTTCTTTCTTTCTTTCCTCTCCTCTCTTTATTTCTGGTGGTTAATAGGAGATGAGAGTCCATGAGAAGCCTAGGGCACTTACACAGTGTCTGAAATTCTGAGGATTGCGGTTTGAAGCCAGCCTGGTTAGGAAAGTCCATGAGACTCATCTCAAGTCCACTACAGATAGGCTTGAAATCTGAAGATTGAGGTTCGAGACCAGCCAGGATAGGAAAGTCTAGGAGACTCTTATCTCCAGTTAACCATCAATAGACAGAAAGTCGCAGAGCTCTAGCTTTGAGCACCACATGTTCAAGCCCACCCCTAAAATGTCTCATGTACTTTCCTGCCCAGGCTGGCTTCAAGCCAAGATCCTCAGATTTCAGCAACTTGAGCAGGTCGGATTACAGATTTGAGCCATAATTTAAAAATCTTTAATTGGCTCTTTCTCTTTTTCACCTTCCTTTTAATCTGTTTTATTGTTCTTTTCTTGTCTTTTTCTTCTTTAGTTCAGTTGCTCTGGCCTGATGTTAGAACATAGCCCCTTACCCTCAGGTTTTTTTGCATTGTTTTTCATTTTGAAACTAGCAGACTCTACGACGTGAGCCACAGGTCAAACTGTTTTGTTTGTGTTCTTTTAGTAGGGCTTGAAATCAGTACCTCATCAGTGTTCAAGGTCTGGTGGTTTTTGTTTTGCTTTTGTTGTTATGCTTAATTCAAAGAAGGTGTAGAAGTAGAGCCACAGTCGGATTCCTGGGATGTTGTGTTGCTTTTTTATTATTTTTTGATACAGGGTAGCAGGCTCCACTCTTTGAGCCACAGGTCCCCTTCTGCCTGTCTTTGTCTCTTTCTTTCCTTCCTTCTTTCTTTGTTTCTTTCTTTCTTTCCTCTCTTTCATTCGTTATTTCTTACTTTTTATTTTTCTCTTTCTCTTTCCTCTTTCTTTTTACCTCTTTGTTTCTCATTTTCACTTCTTTTCTTTCTCTCCTCTTTCTGTCTCTCGCTGTGTGTCTCCCTTTCATTCTCTCTTTCTTCCTTTTTTCCTTCTTTTCTCTCTCTCTCTCTCTCTCTCTTTCTTTCTTTATGTGGAAGCTCTGGGGCTAGAACACAGGGCATGGCTACTGATCTCTTTCTCTTTCCTCTTTCTCCCTCTCTCTTTCTCTGTGTCTCTCATTATCTCTTTTCTTTCTCTTTCTTTCTCTCTGTCCTCTTTCTTTTTTTTTTTTTTTTTTTTTTTTTTTTTTTTTATTATCAATTGAACATAATTTTTTTTTTTTTTTAACAAGGTGCTGTGCAAAGAGGGTGCAGTTACATAGTAGGGCATTGTGTACATTTCTTGTGATATCTTACAACCTGTTTTCCCATCCCTTGTCTAGGTCAGGTAGACCCATATGCAGTATACAATGTATCAAGCACATATACAGTGTTCACAGACTTGGTCTCTACTGTCTCTCCATCTCCCTTTGTTAACAGTCATATATCAGGGAGATCATGCCCCTTTGTTTTCTGTGTTCTAGGCTTGTCTCACTCAACATTATTTGTTCGAGTTCTGACCATTTCCCTGCAAATAACAATATTTCACCATTCCTAATCGCTATGTAGTATTCCATTGTGTATAAGTACCATATTTTTTGGATCCATTCATCTGTGGAGGGGCATCTGGGTTGTTTCCAAATTTTGGCTATTGTGAATTGTGCTGCGATAAACATGGAAGTACAAATGTCCTTTTGATATCTTGGGTTTTGCTGTTTAGGATAGATGCCTAGGAGTGGTATGGCTGGGTCATAGGGTAGGTCTATATTGAGCTTTTTGAGAAACCTCCATACTGTTCTCCAAAGTGGCTGTACTAATTTGCACTCCCACCAACAATGGAGAAGGGTTCCTCTTTCCCCACAGCCCCTCCAGCATTTGTTGTTTCCTGAGTTCAGAGTATAGGCCATTCTAACTGGGGTGAGGTGGTATCTCAGGGTTGTTTTTATTTGCATTTCCTTTACTAGCAGGGATGTTGAGCATTTCCTCATGTGTTTCTTTGCCATTTTTATATCTTCTCTTGTGAAGTCTCTCTTTAGCTCTTTTGCCCATTTCCTAATAGGTTTATTGGGCTTGGAGGGGCTTAGTTTTTTGAGTTCTCTGTAGATTACAGATATCAGGCCTTTGTCTGTTGTTGTGCTGGTAAATATCCTTTCCCATATCGTTGGCTGTCTTTCTATTTTGGTGGCTATGACCTTAGCTGTGCAGAAACTTTTTAATTTGTAGTAGTCCCATTTGTTGAGTCTTTCCCCTATTTGTTGTGCGCCTGGGACTCTATTCAGGAAGTTCCTTCCTGTGCCTATAAGTTCTAGTGTCTTTCCTACTCTGTCCTTCAGTAGTTTCAAGGATTCAGGTCTGATGTTGAGGTCCTTGATCCATTTTGAGTTGATCTTGGTGCATGGTGATAGGCTTGGGTCTACTTTGAGTTTTCTGCATATGGCTGCCCAGTTCTCCCAGCACCAGTAGTTGAAGAGGCTATGTTTATTCCATTGTATGTCTTTAGCTCCTTTGTCGAATATCAGTTGGCTGTAAGAGTGCGGTTTTATTTCTGGGTCTTCAATTCTAATCCACTGGTCTTCCGATCTGTTTTTATACCAATACCATGCTGTTTTTGTTATGATGGCCTTGTAGTAGAGCTTGAAGTCTGGTATGGTGATACCTCCTGCACTATGTTTTTTGCCTAGAATTGCTTTGGCTATTCTAGGTTTTTTGCTGTTCCATATGAACTTATGGATTGGTTTCTCTATTTCAGTGAAGAATGTGGCTGGGATTTTGATAGGTATTGCATTGAATTTGTATAACAATTTGGGCAGTATGGCCATTTTCACTATATTGATTCTGCCTACCCATGAGCATGGGAGGTCTTTCCATCTCCTTGTGTCTTCTTTGATTTCCCTTATTAGATTTTTGTAGTTTTCATTGAATAGGTCCGTCACGTCCTTGGTTAAGTTGATCCCTAGGTACTTTATTCTTTTTTTGGCTACTGTAAATGGAATCGTTTCCATAATTTCCTTTTCTGTTTGTCTATTGCTGGTGTACAGAAAAGCTGCTGACTTTTGTGGATTGATTTTGTATCCTGCTACTTTGCCAAATTGGTTTATTAGATGTAGGAGTTTGGGTACTGAGTTTTTTGGGTCCTTGAGATATAAGATCATGTCGTCTGCGAATAGGGATAACTTGATTTCTTCCTTGCCGATGTGGATCCCTTTGATGTCCTCCTCTTGCCTTATTGCTATGGCTAGGGATTCCAGTACTATGTTGAACAGAAGTGGGGAGAGTGGGCATCCTTGTCTTGTTCCTGTGTTTAGGGGGAATGATTTAAGTTTCTCTCCATTTAATATGATATTAGCAGTTGGTCTGTTGTATATGGCTTTTATTGTTTTGAGGAATGTTCCATCTATTCCTGTTCTCTCCAAAGCTTTTAATAGGTATGGATGTTGTATTTTGTCAAAGGCTTTTTGGGCATCGACTGAGATAACAATGTGATTCTTGATTTTAGTTCTGTTTATGTGGTGAATTACATTGATTGATTTACGGATGTTGAACCATCCTTGTGACTGAGGGATGAAGCCTACTTGGTCATGATGTATGATATTCTTGATCACTTTCTGGATCCTGTTAGCTAATATTTTATTGAGGAGCTTTGCATCTGTGTTCATTAGTGATATTGGTCTGTAGTTCTCTTTTTTTGTTGGATCTTTGCCTGGTTTGGGGATGAGTATGATATTAGCTTCGTAGAATGAGTTCGGGATTTTTCCCTCCGTTTCTATTTCGCGGAAGAGTTTGAGGAGTATTGGAATTAGCTCCTCACTAAAGGTTTTGTAGAATTCATTGGTGAATCCATCTGGGCCTGGGCTTTTCTTAGTAGGGAGGTTCTTGATTACCTCCTGTATCTCACCGTAAGTTATTGGTTTATTTAGTTGATTTATTTCTTCTTGGTTCAGTTTGGGCAGTTTGTACTTCTCTAAGAATTGATCCATTTCTGTAAAATTGTTGTTTTTTGTTGAGTAGAGGTTTTGGAAATAGCTCCTTATGATTGTTTGAATATCGTGTGTATTTGTTGTAATTTTTCCTGTGGAGTCCCTGATTTTACGTATATGAGTCTCTTCTCTTCTTTTTTTTGTGAGTCTTGCAAGGGGTCTGTCAATTTTGTTTATTTTCTCAAAGAACCAGCTTTTAGTCTTATTTATTTGTTGAATGGTCTTTCTATTTTCAATCAGATTTATCTCTTCTTTAATCTTTGTAATCTCTCCCCTCCTAGTCGTTTTAGATTCTGTCATTTCTTGTTTCTCCAGTTGTTTTAGTTTCATCGTGAGGGTATTCACCTGCTCTGCTTCCATTCTTTTAATGTGGGTACTGAGTGCAATGATCTTGCCCCTCAGTACTGCCTTAGCTGTGTCCCATAGGTTTCTTTGTGATGTGTTTTCTTTGTCATTGTGGCTTATGAATTCGTTGATTTCATCTTTAATTTGATCTGTGGCCCAAGTGTTGGATAGCAGCGTGGGGTTTAGCCTCCAAGAGTGTGTATAGGCTCTGTGGTATCCTTTGTTGTTGAGGGTTACCTTTAATCCACTGTGATCAGATATAATACATGGGATGATGTCAATTCTTTTGTATTTGCTGAGGTTCTTTGTGTGGGCTATGACGTGGTCTATTTTGGAATATGATCCATGGGCTGCTGAAAAGAAGGTGTATTGGGTCTCTGTAGGGTGGAAGGTTCTATATAGGTCTGTTAGATCCATTTGGGCAATGGTGTTATTTAGGTCCTCAGCTCCCTTACTAATCCTCTGGGTGTTGGATCTGTCTCTTGGAGAGAGAGGAGTATTAAAGTCACCCACTATGATTGTGTTTGCATCTATCTTGCTCTGTAATTCTGTGAGAATTTGCTTGACATATGTCGGGCCTCTTTTGTTCGGTGAGTATACATTTATCACCGTGATGTCTTGATTCTGGATTTTTCCTTGTATCAATATGTAGTGTCCTTCTTTGTCTTTTGAGTGGACTTTAAAGAGAAATCCAGCTTGTCTGAGATCAGGATGGCTACACCTGCCGTTTTGGTGGGTGCATTTGCTTGGTAGATCTTGCTCCATCCTTTCATTCGAAGCCTGTTTTTGTCCCTTGCTGTAAGGTGGGTCTCTTGTAGACAACAGATGTCAACTTTTTGCTTGCGGATCCATTCTGCCAGTCTGCTCCTCTTGATCGGGAGTTTAAGCCATTTATATTTAAAGAGATCAAGGATAAGGGTGTTTTTTCTCCTTCCATTTTCTTGTTGGGCTGTTTTTTCCTGTTGTTTTTTTTTTTTTCTTCTTGTCTTTAGTGAGCTTGTGTTTCTGCTGGACTTTGGCTATTGAAGTTTCTTTCTGAATCTGTCTGTGTGTCTTTTACGATCTCTGTTGGGTGGGCTTCCCCTCTTAATATTCGCTGTAGGGCTGGTTTTTTATTCACATACTCCTTTAGCTCCTCTTTGGTGTGGAAAGATCTGGTTCTCCCTTCGAATGTGAACTCCAGTTTCGCTGGATATTTGATCCGAGGTTGTAAATTGTTATTCTGAAGTACTTGGATGGTGTTCTTCCACTCACTTCGAGCTTGGTAAGTTTGTGTGGATAAGTCGGATGTTATTCGAATCCTCTTCCCATTGAAAAAAGTTTCCTTCTTCGCTTTGGCTGAATTCAGAATTTGCTCTTTAATCTTGAGGTCTGTAGTCTTGAATATTATGTGCCTTGGGGTGGTTTTCCTGGGGTCTGGCCTGCCAGGTGTCCTATAGGCTTCGGTTACCTGGATGGGGTCCCCTGTGAGATTGGGGAAGTTTTCTGCAATAACTTTATTGAGAACATGATTAAGCCCTCTGCTCTGATATTCGGCTCCTTCTTCTATTCCAATTATACGCAGATTATATCTCTTGTCTTTGTCCATTAGTTCCTGGAGTAATCTTCCCTGAAGCTTCACCTTTTCTTGGAGTGTGGTCATTTTCTGGTTGTTGTCAGCTGCTTCATCGTCCAGGCGAGAGATTCTGGATTCCATATGGTCCACTCTTTGTGTTATGGTTTCAATTGCGGAGTTTATGGATGTCAGAGAGCTATTCATGGTTGTCATATCAGCTCTGATCGTGGAAATTTCTTCCTTTAAAGAGTTGTATTTTAAATCTATTTTTTCATGCATTTCAATTCTCAGGGTGTGGAGATTTTCTTTAAAGGCGGCTTGCATTATATCCATTTTTGCTTCCATTTCTTTAAACGAAGCTTGCATTGTATCCAGTTTTGCTTCCATTTCTTTCTTGGCTTCCTGGGTGTCCTTCCAGATTTCCGCTCTAAACTCCTGGAATTGTTTTCTGATTTCATTTCTGACGGTTTCGATCATTCCTGTTAACATGTCCTCATTTGCTTTTTTATTCTCCATCTCCTCTCCAGTCGTGCTGCTTTTTGGAGCTGGCGAGTTGGCTTGTCCTTTGATGAACTGAGTTATGTTTCTTTGTGATTTGCGCATCTGGAAGTCTGTGTAGTTCTTCCCTCCCTTCTGTGTAGGCGTGTCTGCGTCAGCAGGTGCTGTCGCTGTGGCCCCGCCCACCAGTGCAGGGCACGCCTATCAGAGCGGGCGCTTTCGCCGGGGCCCCGCCCTCCTGTGCACTGTGAGTCCCCTACAACAGGCACTTAAGTGGGGTCTGCCTCCCAGAGCGAGCCCTGGGTTGTTGGGTTGTGCTTGCGCCCTCCCGCGAGTCCGTTGGGGGGGGGAAGCAGTATGTGTGGGGCCCAGTGGGATCGACTGTCCGGGTGTGGCTTGGCACCCTCAGACCTCACCTCCGCTTCGAGGAGGGGGAACGAGATCAGGCTCAGGTGACCCTGCTGGGCTGGTATTGCCCACCAGCGCCTGTGATTTTAGTTGTAAGAGTCCGCAAGGTCTAGGCGCCTCGGGTGGGGCTTGCCCTGCCGGCCGTCCCTGGCCCCTGTTGGGAAGGGGACGGGGCCGGTTCTGCCAGTTCAGGAACCTTTGGGGGCTTGGGGCTGTTCCGCCCTTCCCCTGCTAGACTGGCTTCCCAGTGCCTGCTGGGAGCTTCCCGCCTGATTTGGGGAATCTTTGTTCCCACGGGAGTGGGGAGGGGGAGGGAGGGAGATATATCGTCTTTGTCGGGCTTGGGTCTCCCGTTGGGGGAAGGGATTATGGGGGACTCACTTTTGCTGCTTTGTGTGCGTGTCCCGCACCGCCGTTGGCCCTTCAGGGGTTGGCGAAGTGTCGTGGTGGCTCCCCCGTTCCCTCTTTCTGCCGCGCTGGGTTCCCTTGTCCGAATCCGGTGTGGACCCGAACTTCTCGTCGCTGCTGGGTGTGTCTTGGTCCGCACCCTGCTTTGTGTCCGTGGGGTCTCCCGCTATATGGATTCTGCGCTCCTGGCAACCTGTCTGCCGATCGCCGGGTTTCCCTTTCCCAGCCTGACCCTGTTTGGGCCAGGGCCGGCTGGTGGGGGGAGGGTGCCCCGATTAATCTCCGGCTCCGTGTAGGTTTTCGGTTCTTCTTTTTTGCTCCTTTTTGTTTTCCTGCGTTTCTCCACTGCTTCTGGATGCTGGTTTTGCTGGGTTCTTGGTGGAGTGTTGGGTGTTGGAGTTCCCAGCTCGCTATTCAGTTGGTGCGAGTCGGGGTGCCTCCCTATTGTCTCGGCGCCATCTTTCTCCTCTCTCTCTGTCCTCTTTCTGTATCTCTCTGTGTCTCTTTTTCTAATTCTCTTCCTTTCTGTCTCTCTCTTTTGTTCTTCTTTTCCTGTTTCTTTCACTCTTTTCTTTGTCTCTCAATTTCTCATTCTGTTCCTATCTTTCCTATTTCTGTCTCTCTCTTTGTATCTCTGTGTCTCCCTCTCTTTTTTTCTTTCTCTCTCTTTCTCTCTTTCGCTCTTACTCTTTCTTTCTTTCATTCATTCATTCTTTCTTTCTTTCTGGTGGTTAATAGGAGATGAGAGTCCATGAGAAGCCTAGGGCACTTACACAGTTTCTGAAATTCTGAGGATTGCGGTTTGAAGCCAGCCTGGTCAGGAAAGTCCATGCGACTCATCTCAATTAACCACCAATAGGCAGAGAGAAGTAGAGCCTAGTCCTGAGTAGAACACCAAAAGTTCAATCCCACCCCTGGCACACACAAAAACGAGTCTCATGGACTTTCCTGCCCAGGCTGGCTTCAGCCCACAATCCTCAGATTTCACCTACAAGAAGCAGCTTACATTACAGATATAAAGTCTTTATTTTAAAAGCTGTAATTGGCTCTACTTTGTCTTCCTTCTCAGTTATTGTTCTTGGGGTTTTTGTTGTTAGCACAGTTTTTATGGCTTGTTACTAAAGGTCTGGTCATCTCCTTGAAGTTTCTCTCACTATGCCTCTGTGTCTGTCTCTCTGTTTCTCTGTCTTTAGAGCAGACCTCATACCGTGAGCCATGGCTCAAAAATAATTTTTTTTTGCCAGTCCTGGACCTTGGACTCAGGGCCTGAGCACTGTCACTGGCTTCTTTTTGCTCAAGCCTAGCACTCCTCCACTTGAGTGACAGCACCACTTCTGGCTTTTTCTATATTTGTGGTGCTGGGTAAATGAACCCAGGGCTTCACCCAGACAAGCACTCTACCACTAGGCCATATTCCCAACCCCTCAACTATTTCATTATTGTATTTTTGGAAGTCCTAGGGCTTGAACTCAGGGCACAGACACTTTACCATTGTTTGTGTGTGTGTGTGTATTTGTGTGTGTGTGTGCGTGTGTGTATGTTTCTCTCAGGGCTAGCAGGCTCTAATACTTGAGCTCAACTCTTCCTGGATTTGTTTGTTTGTTTTTGGTGGTTTTAGATGAGTCCAAGGAGTAGTCAAGTGCATTTCAGAGAGGCTTGAAATCTGAAGATTGAGGTTCGATTCCAACCTGGACAGGAAAATCCATGAGACTCTTATCTCCAGTTAACCATCAATAGACAGGAAGTAACAGAGCTCTAGCCTTGAGCACTTCAAGTTCAAGCCCATAAAAATGTCTCATGGACTTTCCTCCCCAGGCTGGCTTCAAACCAAGATCCTCAGATTTCAGCGACTTGAGCAGGTAGGATTACAGATTTGAGCCATAATTTAAAAATATTTAATTGGCTTTCTCTTCTTTTCACCTTCCTTTTCATCTGTTTTATTGTTCTTTTCTTGTCTTTTTCTTCTTTAGTTCAGTTGCTCTGGCCTGATGTTAGAACATAGCCCCTTACCCTCAGGGTTTTTTTGCATTGTTTTTCATTTTGAAACTAGCAGACTCTACAACTTGTGCCACAGGTCAAACAGTGTTTTGTTTTTCTTCTTTTAGTAGGGCTTGAAATCAGTACCTCATCAGTGTTCAAGGTCTGGTGGTTTTTGTTTTGCTTTTGTTGTTACGCTTAATTCAAAGATGGTGTAGAAATAGAGCCACAGTCGGATTCCTGGGATGTTGTGTTGCTTTTTTTTTTTTTAATACAGGACTTGAAGGCTCCACTCCTTCCCCCACAGCTTCACTTCTGCCTGTCTTTGTCTCTGTTTCTTTCCTTACTTCTTTCTTTGTTTCTTTGTTTCTTTCCTCTTTCATTCTTTCTCTATTTCTTTTCATTTTTCTCTTTCTCTTCCCTCTTTCTTCTTACCTCTTACTTTGTCTCTCAAATTCTCTTTTCCCTTACTTTCTCTCCTTTTTCTGTCTCTCTCTCTGTGTCTCCTTTTATTTCTTTCTCTCTTTCTTCCTTTTTTCCTTTTTTTTCTCTCTCTTTTTGTGGAAACTCTGGGGGTTGAAGTCAAGGCCTGAGTAATTTGTCCCAGTTTCTTTTTTCCCACCACATGGCTAGCAGGCTCCATTACATGAGTCAAAGCTCAACGTCTGCCTGTTTGCCGGTCTTTCTTTCTTTCTTTCTATTATTCTCTTTCTCTTTCCTCTTTCTCCCCATCTCTTTCTCTGTGTCTCTCATTATCTCTTTTCTTTCTCTCTTTTTCTCTTTCTATTCTTTACTCTCTCCTCTTTCTATCTCTGTGTCTCTTTTTCTTACTCTCTTACGTTCCGTCTCTCTTTTGTTCTTGTTTTCATCTGTTTCTTTCTTTGTCTTTCTCTTTCTCTTTTCTCTGTCTCAATATCTCATTCTGTTTATGTCTTTCCTATTTCTGTCTTTGTCTCTCTGTGTCTCCCTCTCTTTCTTCCTTCCTCCCTTCCTCCCTTTCCTTCTTTCTTTCTTTTCTTTCTTTCTTTCTTTCTTTCTTTCTTTCTTTCTTTCTTTCTTTCTTTCTTTCTTTCTTTCTTTCTTTCCTCTCCTCTCTTTCTTTCTGGTAGTTAATAGGAGATGAGAGTCCATGAGAAGCCTAGGGCACTTACACAGTGTCTGAAATTTTGAGGATTGCGGTTTGAAGCCAGCCTGGTCAGGAAAGTCCATGAGACTCATCTCAATTAACCACCAATAGGCAGAGAGAAGTAGAGCCTAGTTCTGAGCAGAACACCAAAAGTTCAATCCCACCCATGGCACACACAAAAACCAGTCTCATGGACTTTCCTGCCCAGGCTGACTTCAACCCGCGATCCTCAGATTTCACCTACAAGAAGCAGCTTACATTACAGATATAAAGTCTTTATTTTAAAAGCTGTAATTGGCTCTACTTTGTCTCCCTTTGCAGTTAATGTTTTTGGGGTTTTTTGTTGTTAGCAGTTTTTATAGCTTGTTCCTAAAGATCTGGCCATCTCCTTGAAGTTTCTCTCACTATGCCTCTGTGTCTGTCTCTCTTGTTTCTGTCTTTAGAGCAGACCTCATACCTTGAGCCATAGCTCAAAATATTTTTTTGCCAGTCCTGGACCTTGGACTCAGGGCCTGAGCACGGTCGCTGGCTTCTTTTTGCTCAAGGCTAGCACACTACCACTTTAGCCATAGCTTCACTTCTGGCCTCTTCTCTATATGTGGTGATGGGTAAATGAACCCAGGGCTTCATGTATAAGAGGCAAGCACTCTACCACTAGGCCATATTCCCAGACCTTCAACTTTTTATATTGTGTTTGGAAGTCCTAGGGCTTGAACTCAGGGCATAGCCACTTTGTCTTTGTGTGTGTGAGTGTGTGTATGTGTGTGTGTGTGTGTGCGCGCGGGCGTGCGCACGCGAGTATGTGCATGTGTTTTTCTCAGGGCTAGCAGGCTCTAATACTTGAGCTCAACTCTACCTGGATTTGTTTGTTTGTTTGTTTGTTTTTGGTGGTTTTAGATGAGTCCAAGGAGTAGTCAAGTGCACTTCAGAGAGGCTTGAAATCTGAAGATTGAGTTTCGAGGCCAACCTGGACAGGAAAATCCATGAGACTCTTATCTCCAGTTAACCATCTATAGACAGGAAGTAACAGAGCTCTAGCCTTGAGTACCTCAAGTTCAAGCCCAACCCTGGAACTCACTAAAAAATGTCTCATGGACTTTCCTCCCCGGGTTGGCTTCAAACCAAGATCCTCAGATTTCAGAGATTTGAGCAGGTAAGATTCCAGATTTGAGCCATAATTTAAAAATATTTAATTGGCTTTCTCTTCTTTTCACCTTCCTTTTCATCTGTTTTATTGTTCTTCTCTTCTTCTTCCTTAGTTCAGTTCCTCTGGCCTGATGTTAGAACATAGCCCCTTACCCTCAGGGTTTTTTTGCATTGTTTTTCATTTTGAAACTAGCAGACTCTACAACTTGTGCCACAGGTCAAACAGTGTTTTGTTTTTGTTCTTTTAGTAGGGCTTGAAATCAGTACCTCATCAGTGTTCAAGGTCTGGTGGTTTTTGTTTTGCTTTTGTTGTTATGCTTAATTCAAAAAAGGTGTAGAAGTAGAGCCACAGTCGGATTCCTGGGATGTTGTGTTGCTTTTTTTTTTTTTTTTTAAATACAGGGCTAGAAGGCTCCACTCCTTCAGCCACAGCTTCACTTCTGCCTGTCTTTGTCTCTCTCTTTCTTTCCTTCCTTCTTTCTTTGTTTCTTTCTTTCTTTCCTCTCTTTCATTCTTTCTCTATTTCTTTCTATTTTTTTCCTCTTTCTTCCTACCTCTTACTTTGTCTCTCAAATTCTCTTTTCCCTTTCTTTCTCTCCTCTTTCTGTCTCTCTGTGTCTCCTTTTTCTCTCTCTCTTTCTTCCTTTCTTTCCTTTTTTTTCTCTCTTTCTTTTTGTGGAAGCTCTGGGGCTAGAAGTCAGGGCATGGCTACTTTGTCTGTTTCTTTTTTCCCACCACATGGCTAGCAGGCTCCACTACATGAGTCATAGCTCAACATCTGCCTGTTTACCTGTCTTTCTTTCTTTTTCTTTCTTTCTTTCCTCTTTCTCTTTTACTTTCTTCTCTTTCTTTCTTTCTTTCTATCTTTCTTTCTTTCCTCTTTCTCTTTCCTCTTTCTCCCTATCTCTTTCTCTGTGTCTCTCATTTTCTCTCTTTTCTTTCTTTCTCTTTCTATTCCTCTCTTTCTCTCTCTCCTCTTTCTATCTCTCTCTGCATCTCTTTTTCTTTCTTTCTTTTTTTTTTTTTGCCAGTCCTGGTCCTTGCACTCAGGGCCTGAGCACTGTCCCTGGCTTCCTTTTGCTCAAGGCTAGCACTCTGCCACTTGAGCCACAGTGCCACTTCTGGCTGTTTTCTGTATATGTGGTGCTGGGGAATCGAACCCAGGGCCTCATGTATACAAAGCATGCTCTCTTGCCACTAGGCCATATCCCCAGCCCCACTGCATCTCTTTTTCTTACTCTCTTCCTTTCCGTCTCTCTTTTGTTCTTGATTTCCTCTGTTTGTTTCTTTCTCTTTCTCTTTTCTCTGTCTCTCAATTTCTCATTCTGTTTCTATCATTCCTATTTCTGTCTCTGTGTCTCTCTCTGTGTCTCCCTCTCTTTC
Organism: Perognathus longimembris pacificus; assembly: GCF_023159225.1. Classification (NCBI taxonomy): domain Eukaryota; kingdom Metazoa; phylum Chordata; class Mammalia; order Rodentia; family Heteromyidae; genus Perognathus; species Perognathus longimembris. Next base: position 258,134 of record NC_063187.1, on the reverse strand, counting down.
TTTCTTTCTTCTTTCTTTCTTTCTTTCTTTCTTTCTTTCTTTCTTTCTTTCTTTCTTTCTTTCTTTCCTCTCCTCTCTTTATTTCTGGTGGTTAATAGGAGATGAGAGTCCATGAGAAGCCTAGGGTACTTACACAGTGTCTGAAATTCTGAGGATTGCGGTTTGAAGCCAGCCTGGTCAGGAAAGTGCATGAGACTCATCTCAATTAACCACCAATACCAGAGAGAAGTAGAGCCTAGTCATGAGTAGAACACCAAAAGTTCAATACCACCCCTAACACACACAAAAATGAGTCTCATGGACTTTCCTGCCCAGGCTGGCTTCAACCCACGATCCTCAGATTTCACCTACTAGAAGCAGCTTACATTACAGATGTAAAGTCTTTATGTTAAAAGCTGTAATTGGCTCTACTTTGTCTTCCTTTTCAGTTATTGTTCTTGGGATTTTTTGTTGTTAGCACAGTTTTTATGGCTTGTTACTAAAAGTCTGGCCATCTCCTTGAAGTTTCTCTCACTATGCCTCTCTGTCTGTCTCTCTGTTTCTCTCTCTTTTGAGCAGACCTCATACCTTGAGCCATAGCTCAATTTTTTTTTTTTTTTTGCCAGTCCTGGACCTTGGACTCAGGGCCTGAGAATTGTCGCTGGCTTCTTTTTGCTCAAGGCTAGCACACTACCACTTTAACCATAGCTTCACTTCTGGCTTTTTCTATATATGTGGTGCTGGGTAAATGAACCCAGGGCTTCATGTATAAGAGGCAAGCACTCTACCACCAGGCCATATTCCCAGCCCCTCAACTTTCTTTATTATATTTTTGGAAGTCCTAGGGCTTGAACTCAGGGCATAGCCACTTTGTCTTAGTGTGTGTGTGTGTGTGTGCACGCGAGTGTGCGTGTATGTGTGTGTGTTTCTCTCAGGGCTAGCAGGCTCTAATACTTGAGCTCAACTCTTCCTGGATTTGTTTGTTTGTTTGTTTGTTTTTGGTGGTTAATCGATGAGTCCAAGGAGTAGTCAAGTGCTCTTCAGAGAGGCTTGAAATCTGAAGATTGAGGTTCGAGGCCAACCTGGACAGGAAAGTCCATGAGACTCTTATCTCCATTTAACCATCAATAGACAGGAAGTAGCAGAGCGCTAGCCTTGAGAACCACAAGTTCAAGCCCAACCCCGGCACTCACTAAAAAATGTCTCATGGACTTTCCTCCCCGGGCTGGCTTCAAACCAAGATCCTCAGACTTCAGCGACTTGAGCAGGTAGGATTCCAGATTTGAGCCATAATTTAAAAATATTTAATTGGCTTTCTCACTTTTTCGCCTTCCTTTTCATCTGTTTTATTGTTCTTCTCTTCTTCTTTAGTTCAGTTCCTCTGGCCTGATGTTAGAACATACCCCCTTAACCTCAGGGTTTTTTTGCATTGTTTTTCATTTTGAAACTAGCAGACTCTACAACTTGTGCCACAGGTCAAACAGTGTTTTGTTTTTGTTCTTTTAGTAGGGCTTGAAATCAGTACCTCATCAGTGTTCAAGGTCTGGTGGTTTTTGTTTTGCTTTTGTTGTTATGCTTAATTCAAAAAAGGTGTAGAAGTAGAGCCACAGTCGGATTCCTGGAATGTTGTGTTGCTTTTTTTTTTTTTCTCAAATTTTTATTATCAAACTGATGTACAGAGAGGTTGCTGTGTTGCTTTTTTTTTTTTTTTTAAATACAGGGCTACCAGGCTCCACTCCTTGAGCCACAGCTTCACTTCTGCCTGTCTTTGTCTCTCTCTTTCTTTCCTTCCTTCTTTCTTTGTTTCTTTCTTTCCTCTCTTTCATTCTTTCTCTATTTGTTTCTATTTTTCTCTTTCCTCTTTCTTCCTACCTCTTACTTTGTCTCTCAAATTCTCTTTTCCCTGTCTTTCTCTCCTCTTTCTGTCTCTCTCTGTGTCTCCTTTTCCTCTTTCTCTTTCTTCCTTTCTTTCCTTTTTTTTCTCTCTCTTTCTTTTTGTGGAAGCTCAGGGGCTAGAAGTCAGGGCATGGCTACTTTGTCTCAGTTTCTTTTTTCCCACCACATGGCTAGCAGGCTCCACTACATGAGTCATAGCTCAACATCTGCCTGTTTACCTGTCTTTCTTTCTTTTTTCCTTTCTTACTTTGTTTCTTTTTCTTTCTTTCTTTCCTCTCTTTCTCTTTTACTTTCTTCTCTTTCTTTCTTTCTTTCTTTCTTTCTTTCTTTCTTTCTTTCTTATTCCTCTTTCTCCCTTTCTCTTTCTCTGTGTCTCTCATTTTCTCTCTTTTCTTTCTCTCTTTCTATTTCCATTCCTCTCTTTCTCTCTCTCCTCTTTCTATCTCTCTCTGCATCTCTTTTTCTTTCTTTCTTTTTTTTTGGCCAGTCCTGGTCCTTGCACTCAGGGCCTGAGCACTGTCCCTGGCTTCCTTTTGCTCAAGGCTAGCACTCTGCCACTTGAGCCACAGTGCCACTTCTGGCTGTTTTCTGTATATGTGGTGCTGGGGAATCGAACCCAGGGCCTCATGTACACGAAGCATGTTCTCTTGCCACTAGGCCATATCCCCAGCCCCACTGCATCTCTTTTTCTTACTCTCTTCCTTTCCGTCTCTCTTTTGTTCTTGTTTTCCTCTGTTTCTTTCTTTCTCTTCTCTGTCTCTCAATTTCTCATTCTGTTTCTATCGTTCCTATTTCTGTCTCTCTGTGTCTCTCTCTGTGTGTCTCCCTCTCTTTCTTTCTTTCTTTTTTCTTTCTTTCTTTTTTCTTTCTTTCTTTCTTTTTTTCTTTCTTTCTTTCTTTCTTTCTTTCTTTCTTTCTTTCTTTCTTTCTTTCTTTCTTTCTTTCCTCTCCTCTCTTTATATCTGGTGGTTAATAGGAGATGAGAGTCCACGAGAAGCCTAGGGCACTTACACAGTGTCTGAAATTCTGAGGATTGCGGTTTGAAGCCAGCCTGGTTAGGTAAGTCCATGAGACTCATCTCAATTAACCACCAATAGGCAGAGAGAAGTAGAGCCTAGTCATGAGTAGAACACCAAAAGTTCAATCCCACCCCTGACACACACAAAAATGAGTCTCATGGACTTTCCTGCACAGGCTGGCTTCAGCCCACAATCCTCAGATATCACCTACAAGAAGCAGCTTACATTACAGATGTAAAGTCTTTATGTTAAAAGCTGTAATTAGCTCTACTTTGTCTTCCTTTTCAGTTATTGTTCTTGGGGTTTTTTGTTGTTAGCACAGTTTTTATGGCTTGTTACTAAAAGTCTGGCCATCTCCTTGAAGTTTCTCTCACTATGCCTCTCTGTCTGTCTCTCTGTTTCTCTGTCTTTCGAGCAAACCTCATACCATGAGCCATAGCTCAATTTTATTTTTTTTTTTGCCAGTCCTGGACCTTGGACTCAGGGCCTGAGCACTGTCGCTGGCTTCTTTTTGCTCAAGGCTAGCACACTACCACTTTAACCATAGCTTCACTTCTGGCTTTTTCTATATATGTGGTGCTGGGTAAATGAACCCAGGGCTTCATGTATAAGAGGCAAGCACTCTACCACCAGGCCATATTCCCAGCCCCTCAACTTTCTTTATTATATTTTTGGAAGTCCTAGGGCTTGAACTCAGGGCATAGCCACTTTGTGTTAGTGTGTGTGTGTGTGTGCGCACGCGCGCGTGTGTGCGTATGTGTGTGTGTGTCTTTCAGGGCTAGCAGGCTCTAATACTTGAGCTCAACTCTTCCTGGATTTGTTTGTTTGTTTGTTTTTGGTGGTTAATCGATGAGTCCAAGGAGTAGTCAAGTGCACTTCAGAGAGGCTTGAAATCTGAAGTTTGAGGTTCGAGGCCAACCTGGACAGGAAAGTCCATGAGACTCTTATCTCCATTTAACCATCAATAGACAGGAAGTAGCAGAGCGCTAGCCTTGAGCACCTCAAGTTCAAGCCCAACCCCGGCACTCACTAAAAAATGTCTCATGGACTTTCCTCCCCGGGCTGGCTTCAAACCAAGATCCTCAGACTTCAGCGACTTGAGCAGGTAGGATTCCAGATTTGAGCCATAATTTAAAAATATTTAATTGGCTTTCTTACTTTTTCGCCTTCCTTTTCATCTGTTTTATTGTTCTTCTCTTCTTCTTTAGTTCAGTTCCTCTGGCCTGATGTTAGAACATACCCCCTTACCCTCAGGGTTTTTTTGCATTGTTTTTCATTTTGAAACTAGCAGACTCTACAACTTGTGCCAAAGGTCAAACAGTGTTTTGTTTTTGTTCTTTTAGTAGGGCTTGAAATTAGTACCTCATCAGTGTTCAAGGTCTGGTGGTTTTTGTTTTGCTTTTGTTGTTATGCTTAATTCAAAAAAGGTGTAGAAGTAGAGCCACAGTCGGATTCCTGGAATGTTGTGTTGCTTTTTTTTTTTTTTTAAATACAGGGCTAGAAGGCTCCACTCCTTGAGCCACAGCTTCACTTCTGCCTGTCTTTGTCTCTCTCTTTCTTTCCTTCCTTCTTTCTTTGTTTCTTTCTTTCCTCTCTTTCATTCTTTCTCCATTTCTTTCTATTTTTCTCTTTCCTCTTTCTTCCTACCTCTTACTTTGTCTCTCAAATTCTCTTTTCCCTTTCTTTCTCTCCTCTTTCTGTCTCTCTCTGTGTATCCTTTTCTTTCTCTCTTTCTTCCTTTCTTTCCTTTTTTTTCTCTCTCTTTCTTTTTGTGGAAGCTCTGGGGCTGGAACTCAGGGCATGGCTACTTTGTCTCAGTTTCTTTTTTCCCACCACATGGCTAGCAGGCTCCACTACATGAGTCACAGCTCAACATCTGCCTGTTTGCCTGCCTTTCTTTATTTATTTTTTCTTGCTTGCTTGCTTTTTTGATTTCTTTCTTTCTTTTTCTTTCTTCCTTTGCTCTCTTTCTCTTTTACTTTCTTTGTTTCTTTCTTTCTCTTTCCTCTTTCTCCCTATCTCTTTCTCTGTGTCTCTCATTTTCTCTTTTCTTTCTCTTTCTCTTTCTATTCCTCTTTCTCTCTCTCCTCTTTCTATCTCTCTCTGCGTCTCTTTTTCTTACTCACTTCCTTTCCGTCTCTCTCATTCTTCTTTTCCTCCGTTTCTTTCTTTCTCTTTCTCTTTTCTGTCTCTCAATTTCTCATTCTGTTTCTATCTTTCCTATTTCTGTCTCTCTGTGTCTCCCTCTCTTTCTTTCTCTCTCTCTTTCTTTCTTTCTTTCTTTCTTTCTTTCTTTCTTTCTTTCTTTCTTTCTTTCTTTCTTTCTTTCTTTCTTTCTTTCTTTCTTTCCTCTCCTCTCTTTATATCTGGGGGTTAATAGGAGATGAGAGTCCATGAGAAGCCCAGGGCACTTACATAGTGTCTGAAATTCTGAGGATTGCGCTTTGAAGCCAGGCTGGTCAGGAAAGTCCATGAGACTCATCTCAATTAACCACCAATAGGCAGAGAGAAGTAGAGCCTAGTCTTGAGTAGAACACCAAAAGTTCAATCCCACCCCTGACACACACAAAAATGAGTCTCATGGACTTTCCTGCCCAGACTGGCTTCAACCCGCGATCCTCAGATTTCACCTACAAGAAGCAGCTTACATTACAGATGTAAAGTCTTTATTTTATAAGTTGTAATTGGCTCTACTTTGTCTTCCTTTTCAGTTATTGTTCTTGGGGATTTTTGTTGTTAGCACAGTTTTTATGGCTTGTTACTAAAGGTCTGGCCATCTCTTTGAAGTTTCTCTCACTATGCCTCTCTGTCTGTCTCTCTGTTTCTCTGTCTTTAAAGCAGACCTCAAACCTTGAGCAATAGCTAAAAATAATTTTTTTTGCCAGTCCTGGACCTTGGACTCAGGACCTAAGCACTGTCGCTGGCTTCTTTTTGCTCAAGGCTAGCACACTACCACTTTAGCCATAGCTTCACTTCTGGCTTTTTGTATATATGTGGTGCTGGGTAAATCAACCCAGGGCTTCATGTATAAGAGGCCATCACTCTACCACTAGGCCATATTCCCAGCCCCTTAACTTTTCTTATTGTATTTTTGGAAGTCCTAGGGCTTGAACTCAGGGCATAGCCAATTTGTCTTTGTGTGTGTGTGTGTGTGTGTGTGTGTGTGTGTGTGTGTGTGTGTGTGTTTCTCTCAGGGCTAGCTGGCTCTAATTCTTGAGCTCAACTCTTTCTGGGTTTGTTTGTTTTTGGTGGTTAATCGATGAGTTCAAGGAGTAGTCAAGTGCACTACAGAGAGGCTTGAAATCTGAAGATTGAGGTTCGAGACCAGCCAGGACATGAAAGTCCATGAGACTCTTAATCTCCAGTTAACCACCAATAGACAGGAAGTAGTGTAGAGCTCTAGCCTTGAGCAGAACACCTCAAGCCCACCCATGGCACACATGAACATGATTCTCATGGACTTTCCTACCCAAGCTGGCTTCAAACCACGATCCTCAGATTTCACCCTCCATGAGCATCTAAGATTACAGGTATGAGTCTCAATTTTAAAATCTGTGACTTACTATTTTTGTCTTCCTTTTAATTTCTTCTTCCTTATGTTGTTTTTTGTTTTTATTGCAGGTTTTATTCCTTATTACTAAAGGCCTGGCCACTCTCCCTGAAGTTCTTTGTTCTCTGTCTTTTTACAGCAGGCTTCACATCTTGAGCCACAGCTCAACTTCTGTTTTGTGTGTGTGTGTGTGTGTGTGTGTGTGTGTGTGTGTGTGTGTGTGTAATTTCTAGGACCTGAACTCAGTGCATAGCCACTTGGTCTTAGTTTTTTTTTTGTTTGTTTTTGTTTTCCTCATTGCCAGCAGGTTCTCTGTTTTTTTTAATCAAAGCTCAACTTCTGTCACTCTGTTTTGTTATTGGTGGTTAATAGGAGACAAGAGTTCATGGGAAGCCCAGGGCACTACAGAGCAACTTGAAATGAGGATCATTGTTCGAAGCCAGCCTGGGGAGGAAAGTCCATGAGACTGTTAGGTCAAAGAGTAAAACCACTAAGAGGCAGGAAGTTGCAGAGCTCTAGCCATGAGCAAACACAGCAAGTTCAAGCCCAAGACTGGTACTCACTAAAACAAATCTCACGGACGTTCCTGGCCAGGCTGGCTTCGAACCACGATCCTCAGATTTCAGCAATCTTAGCATGTAGGATTACAGTTGTGGGCCATGATTTTAAAAATCTTTAGTTGCTTCCTCTCTTCTTTACCTTCCTTTTTCACTTATTGTTCCTTGTTTTTTATTTCATATATACATATATTTACATATATATATTTGCATATATATATATATATATTTTATTTTCTGTCCTGTGTGTTGTTGTTAGGGCCCAGCCACTCACCTTCAGTTTTGTCAGTTGTGGGGCTTGAACTCAGTGCCTGGCACTGTCCCTGGGCTCTTCTGCTCAAAGATAGCCATCTACCACTTTGAGCCACAGTGTCAATTCCAGTTACTTGAGATAAGAGTCTCCTGAGGACTTTTCAGCCCAGGCTGGCTTTGAACTGTGAACATCAGATCTCGGTCTCCTGAGTAGCTAGGATTACAAGCTGACCCACTGGCACCTGGCTCGTTCTTTTAGATCAAAACTAACAGGCTCTACAACTTGGACCACACTGTTTCATTGTCCATGAGTTTTTTGGTTTCTTTTTGTTTTTGTGCTCAAAGGTAGCAGGAGCAAAAACTCAACTCCTAAGTTTTTGGGGGGACGTGGGTTTGAACTCAAGGTCTGGTGAGTCTCCCTGAGGTGTTTTCTTTGTTTTGTTTTGTTTTTTATTTCAAAGCTAGCACACTCTACTACTTGAGCCTCAGCTCAACTTATGCCTTTTTTTTCTGGTGATAAATAGAAGACAAGAGTCCATGGGAAGCCTAGGGCACTACGCAGTATCCTAAAATCTTAGGATTAGAGTTTGAAGCCAGCCTGGGCAGGAGAGTCCATGAGACTCTTATCTCCAGTTAACTAACTAGAGGCAGGAAATAGAGCTCTAGCCTTGAACAAAACACTTCAATGTCAAGCCCACCCCTGACACACACAAAAACAAGTCTCATGGACTTTCCTGCCCAGGCTACCTTCGAACAGCGATCCTTAGATTACAGCAACTGGCAGCAGCTTCTATTACAGGTATGTCTAGATTTAAAAACCTTTAGTTGGCTCTTCTCTTCTTTTACCATCATTCATACATTTATTTAGGTGTGGGTTCTCCTGCTTGCTTTTAGGGCCTGCCCAATCTTGCTGAAGGCTAGCATGCTCTGACTTTATCCACAGCTCCACTGTGTGTATGTGTTTGTGTGAGTGTGTGTGTGTGCTGGTAAATGACAGATAAAAGTCGTATTTTAGGCTCTGCTACCACAGGGTCCTAAATTGTGCTGATCTTGATTCAATGTCAGCTGGTAAGAAAAGTCCATGAGAGTCTCATCTCCAGTTAACCTCCAATAGACCAGAAGTGTTCGAGAGCAGCCTTGGAGCAGAAAGCTGTAGTTCAATCCCTGAGTTCATATCCCAGAACTGCGCGCACATGCATACACACACACACACACACACACACACACACACACACACACAGATGTGAAGTGGGCTTTCCTGTTCTGGCGGGTTTTGAACAGTGATCCTAAATTTCAGTCTTTTGAGTACCGAGAATTCTAAATGTGAACCACCAGTGTCTTGCTCATTTTATCATCTTTAATTGATTTTTTTGGATGCTCTTCCACTTCGATTTTTTTTTCTTTATGTTTTTGTAGTGGTCTTATGCTAGATCTCTGGCTGTGGGCCCTTTTACTTTGCTTTTTCTCTCAAGGCTGCTGCTTTATCACTTCAGCCAGGGCTCCACTTGTGGCTTTTGATGATTAGTTGGAGAGAAGAGCCTCTGGGACTTTCCTGCCCAGAGACTCTTATATCCCATTTATCACCACCACCATCACCAAAAAAAAAAATCCAAAGTTTGTTTGTGGCTCAAGTGGTCAAGCCTGCTAGCTTTGAATTATAAAACAAACAAAGAAACTTGGAGGTCCAGTTTTGGCCCTAATTGTACGCTCAGCTTGATTTATGCAAAAAAAAAAAAAAACCCACAACTTATGGAGAGTGACCAGGGAATGATTACTGAACTCATCTCCCATAGGGTTTTTATATATAGGTGGTCATTTTTACCAGCTGAGGAGAGATTAAGGAACAATCTTTATGGGCAAGTTATGTGGGATTCAGCAATCAGGAGCGATTGGCAATGCTTTTCTGAGAATGACTCAAAACTCACTTTTCATCATTCCAAAATGGTTCTTACCTCTGTGCAAGGAAATGAGAGGTGAGAAGGAAGGAATATGGGAAAACGAAGATGCCTCAACAAGGTAAGGAATGTTAACTTCAGATTAAATAAAACACAGGTGAGCTGTGTACAATCCAAGAAGGGACATATCTCCTAGGTTTGGGTCCCAGTAAATTCAGTTAGTGAAACAAACCAATGGTGAGGAGTAGAACCAATTATAGTGTTCACGAAAAGGAGGCCCACGGCAGGCAAGTCAGTTCCCTAATGTCAGGGAACATTGAACACACAGGAGTGAAAGGGTTTGGCTTAGACGACAGGATAGAAACAGAACCAAGGAGGACTGCGACATTCCCCGAAAAGGATCCCACTGACACCAAATCCAGTGCCTTATGCCTGTAACCCTAGCCACTCAGAAGGCTGAGGCAGGAAAGTCCATGAGACTCTTACGTTCAATTAGTAAAAAGGCAGAGGTGGTGCTGTGGCTCAAGTTGTAGAGGACCAGCCTTGAGTAAAAAGGCTCAGGGACAGCAGCCAGGCCCTGGACAAGCACAAAAAACAACACCCGAAACGTTTCATGCAGTAATCATGTGCACACTTACACACCTGCACACAAGTGAAGGAAAGCTTGCTCTACTTTATTCTGTTGAATAAAATATTGTATTTTACTCTTTCTAGTTAACATAAAAAAAAGATTCATGGGGTTGGGATGTAGCTCAGTTGGTAGAGTGCTAGCCAGAGAGAGACAGAGTGACAGAGAGACAAGACAGCGAGAAGGAGGGAGGAAGGGAGAGAGAATGCTCATTATTGCCTACCACTTACATTTCAAGATTTAAATGGCACAAAATGAAAAGTATGGGTAATGGAGAGGAATACATATCATCAGCATTCTTTGTATACATGCATAAAGTGTCATAATGTAACCATTATATTGTACGACTAGTAGGAGTTACTTAAAATTCTTAAAATATACTTTTCCCCAAACAATTCCTTGTAGGTCAAGCTCTGAGTCAATTCACCTGAGCCCACGTTGAAGGGACCTAGAGATGCAGCCAGCCTGGACTACTTATCAGTGAAGATATAAAGGACTTTTAACTCCCCTTCAGTCTGCTCTCCTGGTGGTGGCTCTCTCTCTCTCTCTCTCTCTCTCTCTCTCTCTCTCTCTCTCTCTCTCTTCTTGCCTATCGTGGGACTTGAACTCGGGGCCTGGGCGCTGTCCCTGAGCTCTTCAAATCAAGGCTAACTGCTCTACTACTAGAGTCACAGCACCACTTCCAGTGTTCTCATGGTTCCTTGGAGATAAGAGTCTCATGGACTTTCCTGCCAGGGCTGGCTTTTAACTGGGATCCTCAGATCTTAGCCTCAGCAAAGACTACAGCCTGGAACCACCGATGCCTGGGTTCTCTTTCAGTGCTTTCCTTTCCCTTCCAAATAAACTATATTGTTTACCTTAAATAATTTCCTGCCCTTTAATTCTTTAATGAGTAATAGTGTCCTCCCCACACCTTTGAAATGGTAAAAACTTAGCAGCCCTCTGTAAAGGATAGAGACTTTAAGATGGGAAGCTGTTCTAAAAGGAAGCCCCAAGCTCACCCATTGTAGACCCAGAGAAATCTCTATTTTAGAATACTAAGAGACCTCCCTCTGAGCTGGTTGCCTAAGGGTTTGAGGTTGCTAGAGGTGACCACTTCTGTTCTCCCAGAACTTAAGGGAGCAGGTAACAGCTGCCATTGTTTTGTAAATTTTTTTATTAATAATATAAAAAAAGATATAAAGGGCTTTTGTGGCCATTAGACCTAAGGTAGGCCCAAATCCTGCCTCTCTTGTTTGTTTCATCATCAGGAAAAAAAGGCTGGACACACAGTTTGCTGGTTTACTGCAGAGATCCTCCCCACTGCCTCCGCCAATGGGAATAGAACTAGACAGCGTGCTTGTGAAACATGGTATTGGAAAATCCCTCACATCATTAAAGTGATCTTATAGGATGATGGTGCCTTATAGATAAATCATCTGGATAGGGTCAAGACAAATTGAAACAGACATAAGGTCATTAGATATGTCTTTTTTTTTTTTTGAGTGATGGGTTCAGTCAAATCGATTTAAAATAAAATACATTATCTGTTTACAAGGAATATACATGATGAGAGAGGTGGGAAGTACAAAGCACAAACATGAAGGTTACGGTTCATACATAATATACAGAAGTACCCGACATTCGCAGTCTCAGAAGTTGCATGACGTTGTTTGTTCAGCATCTTCCTACATTTCCTTCTGTGGATCCTCGAGCTGAGTTTGAGCTTCCTCTACATTGTTTCTGAATTTATCCCAATAATGACCAGGACACACCAAGCAAATTCTTCTTCCATCCAGGTTTATTTACAGTGAAGGTTTTTCTGATGCTAAGGGCTGAGATGTGAAGATATGTCATTCTTGAAAAACGTAGCCTGAAGCGAGTGCTGGTGCTCACACCTGTCATCCTAGCTACTCAGGAGGCTGAGATCTGAGAACAGCAGTTCCAAGTCAGCCTAGGCAGGAAAGTCTGTGAACCTCCTATCTCCAGTGAACTCCACAGAAATAGGGAGAGGAGAGTTGGGGGTGGGGGCGGGGAAGTAGGTGAAAATGAGGGAGGGAGCAATACTGTTCAAAAAGAAATGTACTCATTACTTATGTAACTGTAACACCTCTGTACATCACCTTTACTTGAACTAAAAAGCTAAGGACAGTTCAAACATCGGGACCAAGCAAACCAACAACCATCCCCCCCCACATCCGCTGCCCCAAAACCTAACTTGATATTCCTGAGATTCCTATTCTAAGTGGGCCAAATAAGCAACTGTTGAGTTTTCTGTAATTCCAGAATATTCCAAACATTGCCTGTGGCCAATTCTGATCTTGAGAATTTGTCCCCAGTTGAAAAATAGGTTTCCAGTCTAGACTGGGCATGTAGGTGTCATAGCCATCTCTCACTCTTTCTCCAAGTTTGGTCATCACTGGAAGAATCACAATGCCAGGAATATGTAGGGGAGGGGGAAGAGAGAGAGAAAGAGAGGGAGACAGAAATAAAGAGACAGAGAGTGGGGGGGCAGGCACACTGGTAGGTTGGTAGGTAGGTTGAGTTGGGTTCAGTCAAAATATCGGGGTGCTATGTGATGCTGAAGTTCAGACAGGAGGCCTGCTGTGAACTGTGGCCAGTGTGATAAGCCAGACCCCCGGCTTTCCCTCTGTAGTTTTGGGGCTCCCTTCCACTCTCACCTCCCACTAGCTGGGGTATTAGCCAAGCTGTCCATAGGAAGCTCTTCACTCACCTGTTTCAGAAAGATAACTGCAATCAGATCTTCTCTTCCCTGGAGAAAACAGCTGCTGCCAGCCAAGGGCAGATTTCGTGTTCTGGAAGTTTCAAATTCCGTGGATGAAGATGAGCCGGGCTGTCTCGGCTTTCAGGGGCTCAGTGGACCCCCCTCTCACACTTCACTCCATTCATATACATGAGCTTCCTTCTTCAGGGAGCTCCTGTGGTCTCCCCTAGGGCATCTAGAATGCCCTGCTTCTAGTTGCTGTCTCTTTCTGATCTCATGAGCTTCAGAATTCAAGGGAATGTCAGTTTCTGACTCAGCCTCTTTCTCTCCACGTGTCGTAATTGCCTCTACCCGGGTGGTATCTATTCAAAGAAATATTCTAGGCTGCTGATGTCATCTTTGAGCAGAGCAAAATGTGGCTGCCGGGCCATGATCACTAGCTCACACAATGTCTAGAACAGTGCTGTAGTTACCAGGACAGGCAGTGTGGTGACAGGACCGGAAGTGGAATTATATCCACTAGGAAGTGTTGAGCCTGGCACCTGTGGCTCATGCCTGTATTCCTAGCTACTTCAGGAGAGTGAGATCTGAGGATTATGGTTCAAAGCCAACCCAGTCAGAACATTTCAGGAAGCTCTTAGCTCCACCTACTGACAAAAGCACCAGGTAAGTAGAGCTATGGCTTAAGTGGTAGATCACTAGCCTTGAGCAAAACAACTATGAAATCTGGAAGGTATGTGCTGCGCCTTTTGTGGTATGGCTACCTTCTGATTGTCTCTCCACTTCCTGTTCCATGACTCCCACTCTATCTAGGCTGCCAGTGTGTCTACCCAAGACTCCCCACTATTAGAAGAGCCATTCCCATAGCTGCCACACTGGCCATCCCCTCCAGCCCCCAGCCCCTGGGGCCTCCAAGAGAAGGCTGGTAGGCTCTTTCTGGATGCTAGGTTCCTCCTGTGCAGTATGGCACTGTTTGTGACTGCTCAAGTGTTTTTCCCAATGTGATTTGCCCTATGAAGAGGTTCAGGAATTCTTGCACCACACCTGTGTAGCTCGCTTCTTTCTTTCTTTTTGCCAGTCCTGGGGCTTGAACTCAGGGACTGAGCACTGTCCCGGGCTGCTTTTGCTCAAAGCTAGCACTCTACCTCTTGAGCCACAATACCACTTCTTGTTTTTTCTATGTGGTGCTGAGGAATTGAACCCAGGGACTTATGCATGCTAGGCAAGCACTCTACCACTAAGCCACCTTCCCAGCCCTCAGGTTAGTACTTTTGAAAGTTTATATGAAAGTGGTGAGTAGGAAATAGAAATCTCAGGGGGCCTGACTCAAGAAGTAAACTCTAAAGCCAGATAGAGAGGTGAACATCGGTAGTGCTAGCATTTGGAAGGCTGTGATGGGAGGATCTTGAATTCAAGGCCAGGTTGCCTTACACAGTAAGACCGTGTCAGGAAAGAATGAGAGGGAAGGAGAGGAAGAAAGAGTAAAAAGGAGGGGCTTGGATATGTGGCTCAGTTGGTAGAGTGCTAACCAGTGAGTGAAAGCATCAAGTAGTGAGTTCAAGTCCTGGCCCCCTTCCCCCCCCCAAAAAAAAGGGGGAAAGGAAAACAAAGAATTAACCCATTATAATAGATGCACCTCTGAGGACAGGCAGTTATCAAACTGACCATAAGCAGTGTTAGGAGATCAACTCAAAGAATGTGTATAAGCAATCTATGAAGATAGGAATATATTTAAGTGTCAATTTGGGGGAAACTTATTTCACAAAACTATTTCACTTAAGGATGGTTTTTGGTCCTGTGACAATGCAAAATTTATGTATTAGATAAAAGAATTATTGTAAATTTTGTTGGGAGCAGGCATTTGTTTATCATAAAATTCAGCAAGACAAAAATATAATTACAGCAGTTATTGTCAAAAGACTGTAATTCAGAGGTCAGTTCAAAGATCAATGCACTTACAAGAAGATGAAACTGCTAGATGCATATGAAGAGAATGGGTTAAATATTACTAAAGTGGCGGCGGTTCTTCCCCCGTTTCTAAAAAACTAGCTTCATAGATAGGTGCTGGTAGCTTGTGCCTGTAATGCTAGCGACCCAGGAGGCTGAGATCTGAGGATTGAGGTTCAAAGCCAGACAGGGCAGGAACACCTGGGAGTCTCTTACATGTAATTTACCCCAAAAAAGCTGGAAATGGAGCTTTGGCTCAAGTGTTAGAGGGCCAGCCTTGATCACAAAAGCTCAAAGATGGCACCCAGGTCCTGAGTTCAAGCCCCAGTACTGGCACAAAAGAACAAACAAATGAACACCAACCAAAGACTACCTTTACAAAGTAACAACCAACACCTATTTAATTCTAACTTACTTAGTGGCACTATAACTTGGAAGACTGACCATCAATTATATACGTATTTTTGTTGGTTCTGGGGCTTGAACCTAGGGCCTTAAGCATAACAGGAAAGCACTCTACCATTGAGTAATATTCCCATCAACTCCCCCTTTGTTTTAGACAATAAGTCTGTGCTATATAGTTCAGGCTGACCTTGAACCTACTCTTTCTAATTGCTAAGATAATGAGCATGTACCACCGTACCTAGCACCTACAATTATGTTTCTAAAATAACATATGCAGGATACAGTGGAGTAGCCTACACTTAACTATAAACACAATACTATTTGTGCAAGCTTATAGATTGTTTTCAGTATTTTGTTTTTACTACAGCACTGTTTTCTAGCACTTGGATCATTATCTGTGTTCTACCTTAGGGTTCTAAACACTGACACCCCTTCTGAGAACACAAGAAGTAAAAATCTTTAATGGTAAGAAGCCCCAAGAAATGACCTCAAACCTGCTAGATTAGGGCAGGAATGGAGTTCAGTTACTAAAGATCTGAGGAACATTCAAGAGACTACACTTCCACAAGGTATTTTTTAAAGACTATTACTATTAAAGACATTACTATTATCAGGGAAACATTGTGGAGAGGGAAATAAAGTGTCCTATGCTCTAGGATATGTTAAAGAGCCCTTGTTCTCATAACCATGTGTATGAAAACGATTTTCCTTGCAGAAATACATGTCTAGGAGCCAAGGCAAGCTTTGGCGAAATGATTGGTAACTTTTCTTTGTCTCTGGAGGTTTCCATGGAAACAGCCTGAGACAGAGAAGGCAGCATTATCATCTGGCTGTGGAAGCTCACTGGTATCACTTCTGGTGAGTCTGGACAATGAGACACACAGGTTCAAGTAATGCTTCCATAACCAGGAACCAAATGAAGCCACATGTAGTGCCAAATAGAGCACAAAAGGTCAGGGACACTGGCCAGGCCCTGAGTTCAAATCCCAGATCCATGACACACATACACAAAATTCTCATCTCATACTAGGTACTGGAAAACAGTGTTTTCCAAATGTCAGGTGCCCAGTAATAGATGGGAATCTTGTCACAATGCAGATTCCACAGGTGAGCTGGAGGGTCTCCCCTGAGACCTGGTGCAGCCGAGGCTGACATCATTCATTGACATCATCATGACTGACATCATCAGCCTTCAGAGGGAGGGAGGGAGGGAGGGAGGAGCACAAGACACATGGCTCACCTGTCTTGGAATACCTGCTCCCTAACTATTACGCCAAATGTTTTTACCAAGAGCTCCAAGGAAGCTTAAGAATGATTTGGTCAAACCCACTATTGACAGGTGGGGACTCTGAAGCTCTGTGAGGGGGACGCCCTCCCCCTCCCCCCAAGCCAGAGTAGGGCTCAAGATTCAAGTCCCTTCTGCTTTTGTGCAATCCCCAGAGCTTAGTTAATTTCCATGATGGGACCAGTGAGGGCTCTGGGAATGTCTGAGGTTACTCAGTAGGTCTCCTCTCTCCAGTAGCCCTAACTGAAAATTCATTTGGGGGGGGGGGGTGGAGGGGAAGAGGGTGTTGGTTGTGGGGCTTGAACTCAGGGCCTGGGTGCTGTCCCTGAGCTTTTCTGCTCAAGGCTAGCACTCTGCCACTGTGACCCACAGCTTCACTTACAGTTTCCTGGTGATTTATTGGAGATCAGTCTCATGGACTTTTCTGCCAGGGCTGGCTTTGAACCGTGATCCTCAGATCTTAGCCTCCTGAGTAGCTAGGATGACAGGCATGAGCCACCAGATAGACCTTTTTTAAAAAATTGTAACCACAATTATGCTTGAGCAAAGTTTCTTGTTTCATCAAGAGAGTACCAGTCTCGATGGGAAGAGAGGCAAGAAAATGGATTCATCGAAAGCAACAGGGTTATTAAAAATCTACCCAGATCATGTCAACCAGAAAAGCCCTAGGCCCTTCCTCCTAGTTAAAAGATAGGGGATCAGACATTTAGAGGGGTGTTTTAAGAGAGACTAGCACATACCCAAAGGCTTCCTCCACCCCTTTGAAGAAATCCAAAAGACTGAAAGAAAATTACAGAGAAGGTTTCTGTGCAGGGTAAGTGTCTCTCTCTCTCTCTCTCTCTCTCTCTCTCTCTCTCTCTCTCTCTCTTGCATTGCTATGTATGAATCTGATCTTTTCCCCCTCCAGGGAAGAAGTCCTCACACTGAAAAACACCACCTTTTACAACGGCCCCGGGGTTGGTGACATCAGAGAGATTTGGGTTCCTGGAAGAAAGGGTATCTGTACTTCAAAATTCCTTACTGGTCCAGGGGCACAGTCTACCTCCCCACATGCCCCTCCCACCAACCCAAGGCCTAGAAATCAGCTGGCTGCTTAGAGCCTGTCTATACTTACCCTAAAAGATGATCACCTTGTCCTAGTTGCCCAATGTGATAGCTTTGAAAAAAAATAAACAACTTGCTTGTTGCATTCTGGGGACAACCCTCCCACAAAGGGGAAAAAAAAAAACCAGCTTCAAAGTCACTTCTGTCTAGACTGTGCCAGGATTGATTATCAGAGCCTTGCCCTGATCAAAAACACAGGGGGGCACAGTCATTTGCGTTAATGTAATTAAAACATAATAGAATCATGTCTACAGGCCAGGGATAAGAATGAGGATCAAAAGAAGGTGGGAGGAGACGCCAGTTCTGGATAGCTTCAGTTCCACACCAAGGGAGTGAATGGAGACTTGTGCCTACTTCTGTTTCCATGACAACCTCGGGCTTTGGACCAGCCCTCACTCTGTTGGAAGGCCACCAAGGGAGAGTGTCTTTGAGGATGTTTGCAGAGCCTTAGCCCAGGAGATAGGAAACTAAAGGAAAAGGAAGAGAGGCAGCTGGATGTGGGAGGCTTAGGCCTATAATCCTAGCTATTCAGGAAGGAGATCTGAAGAGTGTGGTTCAAAAGCTAGCTTGGGCAAGAAAGTCTGAGACTTATCTCCAGTGAACCACTAGAACATCAGAAATGGCGCTGTGGCTTCAAGTGGTAGAGCTCTAGTCTTGAGCAAAAGAGCTCAGGGACAGCAACCAGGCCCTGAGTTCAAGCCCCACAACTGACTGACCAAAAACAGTAGAAAAGGAAGAGAGGAAAAGGACTCACAGAGAGAAGAGGAAATGTAGCAGACAGTTTGCTAATTCTGAGGGCCTCTAACACACGCCCAGGCTTAGGGAGACTTCACAAAGCAAAGGCGGCTAATCGAATTGGACTCCAGGGAAAAGCATCGGGATAAACGGTTCTTGTTTCTAAAGAGCCTCATTGAGCCAAAGGTTCATGTCTGTAATCCTAGTCAATCAGGAGGCTGAGATATGAGGATCAGAGTTTGAGGCCAGCCCAAGCAGGAAAGTTCCTGAGATTTTTGTTTCCAATTCACCACCAAAAGATGAAGCTGTAGGTCAAATAGTAGAGTGCCAGCCTTGAGCAAAAACAAACCACAGGGACAGTGCCCAGGCCCTGAGTTCAAGCCCAGGAGTGAAACTGGATAGATAGATAGATAGATAGATAGATAGATAGATAGATAGATAGATAGATAGATACATACATACATACATACATACATACATACATACATACATACATAGATACATAGATAGATACATAGATACATAGATAGATACATAGATAGATACATAGATAGATACATAGATTGATGAGTGAGAGAGGCAGAGAGAGAGAGATACACACATCTTGGTAGGCCTAGACCTCAATTTGAGCTGCTTTTCTTGCCATGTAGCCCCTTGGGCCAAGATCCCTGAGTTCTGGAGAAACCATGTAATTTTCACACCTTGTCTCTACCTTCTCCTTAGAGCCAAGCCTTCAGGAAATTTTCTGAGGTTTGTTTTTGTTTTGCCAGTCCTGGGGCTTGAACTCGGGGCCTGGGCACAGTCTCTGAGCTTCTTTTGCTCAAAGCTAGCACTCTACCACTTGAGACACAGAACCACTTCTGACTTTTTCTGTGTATGTGGTACTGAGGAATCAAACCCAGGGCTTCATGCATGCTAGGCAAGCACTCTACCACTAAGCCACATTCCCAGCCCTAGCGTTTCCAATCCTCTCTGACAAAAAGTAGCAAAGGCTACAGACAAAAGCACGATGGGAACAGGGTGGCTTAAACCACTGAGGCTAAAAGGCTGATTCCAAGGCATGAGCAAGTCAGAGGGAAAGACCTTTCAACTCTCTCTCTCTCTCTGGCTTCTCCATATTACCCTTCTACCTCCCCCCCCCCATTCTTTGTCTTCTCTCATATCTGTTCATATCACTTGTTCTTTATTCATATTCCTATGTCCAAATTTCTCCTTCTTTTAAAAAGATTAAATTGTTATTATAAAGGTGATGTGTACAGGGGTTCCAGTTACAGAGTCAGATAAGGGTACATTTCTTTTTGGACAATGTCACCCCTTCTCTTGCTCTCTTCCAGCTTTTCCCTCTCATCCCCTCTCCTAAGTCGTATAGTTCATTTTCCACTTAGTGTTTAATGAGTACTGCTGCTGCATTTGTTTCGGTTTGTTTTTTGCTTTGTTTGCTTTGTTTGTTTGCAGTCTTGGGGGCTTGAACTCAGGGCCTGGGTGCTCTCTCTGAGTTTCTTTGTGCTCAAGGTTAGTGCTCTACCACTTTGAGCCACAGCTCCATTTCCAGCTTTTTGATGGTTAGTTGGGGATAAGAGTCTCATGGACTTGCCTGCCCAGGCTGGCTTCAGCCCTCAATCCTCAGATCTCATCCTCCTGAATAGCTAGAGTGGTTATAGGTGTGAGCTACTGGTAACCGGCTGCTTTACAATGTGTGTGTGTGTGTGTGTGTGTGTGTGTGTGTGTGTGTGTGTGTGTTGGTGTGGGAATGGAAACTGGGCCTTGTGCAGGCTAGGCAAGTGCCTTACCATTAAGCTCCACTCTCAGCTCTACAGTCTTCATCCAGGATTCTTGGAATAATCTAACAGGATATGAACTATTCATACCTATTGATTTTATAGATGAGTAAATCAACTTGGCATTTGTGGCTCATACCTATAATCCTAGTTACTCAGAGGACTGAGATCTGAGGTTGAATGACGGCCAATGTCAACTGGTTAGACAAATCCATGGGATTCTTATCTCCCATAAGGAAAAAAAAAAAGCTGGAAGTAGAGTTGAAGCTCATAGCCTTGAGCTAAACAAACAAACAAAACAACAACAAAACCAAGCAAAAGCACAAAGCCCTGAATTCAAGTCCTGGTCCTGGCACATGCACACATATTTATATATTTATATAGTACATTAAATATATACAAACATATTAAATATATATTAAATGTAAATATCAAACATAAAATATATAATATATTAAATATGTGAAATGTATCATACATTTAAATAGTATATATAAATATGTTATATATGTATTAATATATACTGTCTATTTAAATATATTTAATATTTTAATATGTAAATATTACATATACAAATATATAAATTGAGGCTCAAAGAGTATGAGGAAGGACCAGGGAACACAGGTAAAATGTCGCGTCTGAAAAGCCAAGAGCGAGCAGATTTCAGCTCAGTGGGAGGAAGGTCTGCATAGGTGTCAGGGAAAGTAGCCAGGCCCTGTTTTGATGTAAAAGCAGATGCTGGAAAGACAAGAATGCAAGGTAAGCTGAGTGGCCTGATGGCTCACACCTAGTATACTAGCTACTCAGGAGGCTGACATCTAAAGCTTGTGGTTCAAATCCAGCCTGAGCAAGAAAGAGAAGGGCTGTGCAGCTCCAAACGTGGGTTCAGGGCAGCGGTGGGCTCAGCGGGGTCCCCATGGTCTGTGTCTCTGCTCTTTGTTCTTCCTGCTCCCCAGTTTTCAGCCTTCAGACCTCTAAGCCATTTCTTTCCCCTGTCAGTTTGCGGGCCGGGAAAAGCCGGCGCCACCAATTCCTGCTCAGCTCAGAGCTGATTCCTATGCTTTTACAACCGAGAGACTGATAATATTAGAGAAGATAAATTAGATTCCCAGTGATTAGCGCCAGGAGTAAATAAAAAGTGTAATAAATATAGGTGACATGATTACACAACTCTTAATGGCCTTATCATTTAACCGAGTGTCACATTTAATAGGAACAAAACATAAAGTGTTGTAACTTTAGGTATTTATAGTAAGTGATCGTATTCTTGAATATCTTGTTACCTAGAAACTCATCATCTACAGTTTGTAGTATCAGTACCGGAGTTAATTCATGTAACTTTCTTTTCAAATGAGCATTTTCTTTCTTTCTTTTTTTTTTTTTTACTATAAAACAAATCCTTTTAATTTTTCAAATGTTTTATAAAAACAATTTTACACTTAAGCCAGCCTTGAAGATAAGCACAAAATTGATTAGTGTACAAATTAAAAAAACAAAACCCACAACAAACTTGAGCACCCACTCTGCACGTAACACTATTCTAGGTGCAATAGAAGGGAATCTTTTTTTTTTTTTTTTTTGCCAGTCGTGGGCCTTGGACTCAGGGCCTGAGCACTGTCCCTGGCTTCTTCCCGCTCAAGGCTAGCACTCTGCCACTTGAGCCACAGCGCCGCTTCTGGCCGTTTTCTGTATATGTGGTGCTGGGGAATCGAACCTAGGGCCTCGTGTATCCGAGGCAGGCACTCTTGCCACTAGGCTATATCCCCAGCCCCTAGAAGGGAATCTTAACCTTAGAAACATTTCACTTTCTGGAACTGCACTCTCTCCCTTCCCAGGGAGTAAAAAATAAGTGAAGTTCCCATTGCTTCCTACGAACCTGACACTCTTCTGGCTCGCAGGAAAGCTAATTTTGAAGATGTGATGAACTCAGTACCTGATCCTCTTAGAAAGCAGAACTCATTTTCTCTAAAAACAAAAGAAACTATTTTCCATGTAAGGTCAGTTTGTTTCATGAACATTTTTTTTAAATGCCCTATTATCTCTAGATTTTCTTCCTCCAATTGCCTTTTTTTTTTTTTCCAAAAAGCAAATCACTCATCAGTTTACAAATACCCTTTCAGTGGGGTTTCAGTTCCGTGCTCTCCATACAACACAAAACGTACAATGTCTCTGTCTGCGCAGCCACCCGCACCAGCCCAGGCCCGACTCCTCAAATTTCCCATGTTTCTAAATTTATTTAGTCCTCGCTTTGTAATTTCAAAGTAAAAACCAGTTCATTTCTCCATTTAAGTTGTTTTTTTTTTGTTGTTTTTTTTTGGTTTTTTGGCCAGTCCTGGGCCTTGGACTCAGGGCCTGAGCACTGTCCCTGGCTTCTTTCTGCTCAAGGCTAGCACTCTGCCACTTGAGCCACAGCGCCACTTCTGGCCGTTTTCTGTATATGTGGTGCTGGGGAATCGAACCCAGGGCCTCATGTGTACGAGGCAAGCTCTCTTGCCACTAGGCCATATCCCCAGCCCCTAAGGTGTTTTTTTTTTTTTTGTAATTGTATTATTCTCTTGTTGAGAGAGATGTATCTATTGCTTTGAAGAACAGGCTGTATATTTTTCTGAAATCCTATCATGTCAAAATCAGCCTTAATTTTCTTTCTAATGATTCCTTGTTTTCTAATCACATTTTGATGTACATTTTAAGATCTCAAGATGGATAATTAAATTGTGTTACAAATACAACCGACACTCTTGTTTAGCAGAGACATGCAAAATGCCGGGTGGTGTGTACATCCATTACCCATAGTTCTCTGAGAAATGAGCTCAGGCTTTACTAATTTGACTTTTTACTAAGAATTGAGCTGGTGTTTGAGGTTCTGCCTATGTAAGTACATGCAAGTAATTTAATTGGTAACTTTAAACTCTTTTTATACTAGCAATAAGGTTCTATCACAATACCCATTGCACAGATAAGCGAATGGAGGCAAAGGGAAACTGGTGAAATTCAGGGCCAGCGTCCCAACACTGGTAACCAAAGCTGAACCTCTGTTCTCCAGCTCTGGACTCTGCTACCCACACATCGAAGGTAATTTCCAAAATAGTGTCCGATTTATTTAACTCTATATTTAATACAATCATTTAAATCTCCAAATAAAGCATCTTTTATTTGGACTGAATATTTTACCATCTAACACTATTGTTATATTAATATATAAAGTGCTTTATTTCCCACAATCTATAATTTATGCGTCCAAAAATATTGAAAATAGCTACTACTTTTGCTTGGCTCTCTGTATCTAATGGGGCTAGGTACTAGGCATAGTGTCCTTGTGTTGGGGTGCCGGAATAGAGTTTTACAAACAAACAGTAAAGTTTCTAACAGTTTTATGTGACAGCAGATATCAAAGAAGGTAATAATAGTGTAAAAATAATATTGAAACTGATAAGATCCTGCATCTTTCACACTCTTCGTGAACTTTGGAAGGGATTGAAAAGATGGCGTGAGTAGACATTAGACATGGAGTAGGCAGATTCTTCAGAGGCCTCTGCGTGCTCCAGGGTGCTGACCAGAGAAGAGAAGCAGTGGATGCATCGGTTATAACATGAGCAGGGCAGGTGGCTCTGCATGATGCAAAGGAACTCCTCCCCTCTTCATTCCATGCTCTCCCCTCCCCTCCCTTTCCTTTTCCTTTTCCCCTTTCCTTTCCTTTCTTTTGTTTTCAACCATTCTTTTAATGTCTTCTCTCTTCCTGACATCAGAGATGTAGGATAAATGTCACAGAGGTGAGCAAGGCTGCGGCCAGAGCCCCTCGCCATGCCCTGGCTTTGCAAGTAGGTCATGAGATGGAAGAGCCTTCTTTGACATGTCCAGGTGCGTATGGAAGCCATGCAGAATTTAAAAACCTAATTTCTCTGGGTTAAAGTAAAGCGTATTGTACCAAAAACAACTCCTCTTAAATTATAACAGCACAAACTGGAAAAAAATTCTACAGAGAACCAGCTTTCCACTTACATTCTCATTTTTATTTTTCAGAATAACTGGGAAGCCCCATGGCATGTAATTCCTCCTCCTCCTTCTTGCTCTTCCTCCTCCTTCTTCTTCTGGAAAGTGCTAAGGTTTGAACTCAGGGCTTCATGCTTACTAGACAGGGGTTTTGCCATTTGAATCATGTCTCCACCTTTTGTTTTCAAGAATGATATTGAAATAGGGCCTTGCTCTTTGGCTGTACTGCCCTGGACTGTGATCTTCCTATTTATCCTTTCTGCTATGGCTGGGCTGAAATCCATGATGCCCAGCTATCATTGTTGAGATGGGGTGTAGAGAACGTTTTGGCCAAAATGGCCTTCAAGTGAGAACTTCTTGTCCTCTGCCTTCTGAGTAGCTACGAACACAGCAACCTGTACCTAGCTAAGAACCCAATCCTTCACGTAAATTTGAAGATACTTTGTTCTTTCTAGGTAGAATTAATTTCTTATCAATAAGAACACATAAAAATAAATGCTATGGTAAAGTGTTAGTGGCCTATGGCAGTAACCCTAGCTACTCAAGAGAATGAAATGTGAGGATCATGGTTCAAATTTTTTCCCAGGCAGAAAAGTCCAAGAGACACATCTCCAATTAAGCAGCAAAAGGTAGGAAAGTGGATGTGTGGCTCAAGTGGCAGAGCACCAGACTTCAGCAAACAATGTTAAATGAAGTGTAGGGATTGCTTTGGAATAACAACTTCTGAAAAACCAATTGTCTTAAAAATTAATTTCTGCAGAATTCATAAATATTCTTAGAAAAATAAGTAGGTTATTGAGAAGATGGGAAATGTGGCTTTTTGCCTGTGGGAAATAGTTAAGTAAACATCCATTTTTACTAATTAATTATTTATAGTTACCAAGTCTCTAGAGGTAGAAGGCACTTTGTAGGTTCTGAATAAGAAAATTTATCTAAAATTGCTGAGAATTTATAAAGCTTTTAGGACCATTAACTTGAAGCTATTTTTCTTGTTATTTCCTTAAAATATAAAGAAAATTTTGGTAGATGCTAGTGGCTAATGCCTATAATCCTAGCTACTCAGGAAGTTGTTATCTGAAGATGATGGTTGGTTCAAAACCAGCTCAGGCAGAAAAGGGCATGAAAAGTGAACAATTAGCCATCTAAAGTCTCCAAGTAGAGCTGTCACTCAATGAGGTAGAGTGGCAGCATTGGGGACAGAAGCTAAGGGAGAGTACCCAAGGTTGAGTTCTAGCCCCAGAACTGGAAAAACGGAAACCCTCATATCTATCCATCCATTCATCTATCGTGTCATATCTATCTATCTATATGAGTTATAAATGAGTTAATATATATGAGTTATATATGACTATATATGATTATATGAGGCATGTGATTTTATATACATATATACTAAATTTTTTTAAAGTGTCACATTTGGAATAGGATGGAACATAATTATATTGTGATCTTTTTAAAACCATAGAGTAACTTAAATACAATATAATAGATATAGATATATAAAGCCACAGTCACGGACTAGACAAATGATGAAAGCAATTCCACTTAAGGATTAAAATCAGTCATCTCGACTACATACCTTGCTGTACCTACAAAATCTCCTAGTCTCTTGAAAGATTCATAATTGATTTTGCTGAACTTTGATTTTGGCTTTCTAAGGAATTACATGATTTGAGATCTCCCTTGAATCTTATCATATTTCAGTTAATACATTTGCATATACTTGCATACCACCCAATGTATTTACTTTTGAGTTTGTAAGCTAAATCTAGTTTCCACATATAAGGGAAAATATAGATCATTTGTCTCTCTGGGCCTGATTTACTTCACTTAATATAATTTTTCCAAGTCTTTCCATTTTTTTACAAATGGTACAATATTATTCTTTCTAATGGGTGAATAAAATTCCATTGGGTTTCAACTTATTAGTTTATGAATACAATGCAATTTGATTAGTGCCATCCATTCATTATTCTCCTTCATGTCTCCCAACTGCACCCCTTCCCTCAATTTTTCTAGTTTCATTTCCACTTACATATATTGAATACTGTGATCACATTTGCACACTCTTCTCTTCAAATGTTTATCTCCCTCTTCTGACCTCACTCTGCCACCAACACCTCAAGTTTCAGCTTCCAGGTATTCACTTTTGTAATACTGTTATTTGTTCAAAGGAAGTTCATTATTGGAATTCTCCCCTGCATATACCATACTTCAGTCAATATATTTGCATGCATATGTATATGATTCTGTATATGTTTATAGGTATGCATATTTATAAATTAGATCTAATGTTCATATATGAGGAAAAACACATGTCTTTTCTCTTTCTGAGCTTCACTTACTTCACAACATATTTGTCCAGGTCCATACATTTCTCTACAAGGGATATAGTATCATTCTTCCCAATAGATGAGTAAAATTCAAGTGTGTGTGTGTGTGTGTGTGTGCATGTGTGTGTCTCATTTCTAAACAAATTTTCAAATGAGATCACCATATGCATAAATAATTGTAGCTTTAGGTATTATTAGGTGCTTAAATGCAAAAATCAAGGAGGATTAAATTAATTGTTTTTTATCCATTGGTCTCTGATTTGCTCCAACTCATATTGGAAGTGGTTTAACAAACTAACAGACTAATAAATAGCATTAAACTAAGTATTTGGGAGTGTAAGAGGAGGCACAGAAATGGAGGAACAAAGAGGGAACAAATGCAGCAATGGTCCTCACTGGACACTATGTTGAAAATGAACTATACAAACTTGTGGGTGGGGATGAGAGTGAAAAGCTGGGAGAGAGGGAGGGAACGGTTAACAAAAAGAAATATATGTTTTTCCCTACTTATGTGATTGTAATCCCTCTATACATCACTTTTATAATAACAATAAAAGTTAAAAAATAGTTATAAAAAAATAAAACCATACAATAGTGTAGACAGTGAATCAAAGTACGCCAGTATGGAGGAGAGAGTGCAGTTGCCTGTACACATGGTGACATCTCCATGTTCCTCCTAGCACATGCTCTGTGCCATCTCTTGTGCTCTTCTTCCACACGTTCTCTGCGATCTCCTGTGGAGACAGAGGTGAGCTGGAGGATGAGCCCTGACTGACGTGAATCCGCTCCTCAGTGTGCACTTTGTGGTGAATGCCTTGCATTACCCCAGGTGGAGACAGTGATGGGAAACAATAAACATGTATTTAGGTGTCCGGGAGTGTAGCACAGGATGAGAGCTTGCGCTTCACTTTTTCTCCCCTCTTTTGGTGCTGGTACTGGAGCTTGAACTTAGAGCCTTGGTGCTGCCATGTAAGAGTTCAAGTGCTGGTACTGGCACAAAAAATAAGAAATAACTTGGTGCATTATGCATGAATGGCCATCACCTCTTCTCCTTTGCCTGAGACTCCAGAGTGTTAGATACTTACCAATATTTTTTAATACAATGATAATTTTATTTATTATTTATTTCAGTAATTAAAAATTAATCTGTTTTTTGTTATTCTTTTTGCCAGTCCTGGGGTTTGAACTTAGGGCCTGAGCTCTGTCCCTAGCTTCTTTTTGCTCAAGGCTAGCACTCCGCCACTTGAGCCACAGCGCCACTTCCACCTTTTTCTCTATGTGTGGTGATGAGGAATTGAACCCAGGGCTTTATGTATGCTAGGAAAGCACTCTACCACTAGGCCACATTCCCAGCCCCCCAAAATCAAGCATTTTTTGTGCTAATTTTGGGGCTTGATGTCAGGGCCTGAGCACTGTCCCTGAGCATTTTCTTTAAGGGACACTCTTCTACCACTTGTGCCAGATATCTGCTTCCTATTATTTATTTAAAAAACACTAGTGGTATTTTTTTTATTAAAAAAATGATGCTTAACCCAAGCATTCTTTTCTAAAGCACTTTGCATTATAGTAATACATTGGCTAGCTTTTCAGAATCCATAATATAAAACACTATTTAGTATTGAGTTGAGACGTCAGGGACTCAGCTCTGAGTGCTGCCACTTTGTGGGTGTGGTGTGCTCAGGGCTCGCTCCTTTCTGTTCTCTGGCTGCCCAGCACAGAGGCCCAGGAATGCTTCACCCTTTCAGAGGGTCAGCTGCACCTAGAAGCTGGAGAGAAGAGCACATGATAAACACCGAAACCGTCTCGGGGTCAGTAACTTTTAAGATAAGCAGAATAATAGGCTCAGTT
Organism: Perognathus longimembris pacificus; assembly: GCF_023159225.1. Taxonomy (NCBI): domain Eukaryota; kingdom Metazoa; phylum Chordata; class Mammalia; order Rodentia; family Heteromyidae; genus Perognathus; species Perognathus longimembris. Next base: position 230,229 of record NC_063187.1, on the reverse strand, counting down.
TTCATATGTATTCACTCACAATTTAAATCTAAAATAGATGGTTTCGTTTGCACAACGACGCTCCTTTCTTGACCTTGAAAGTTAAAGGTCGTGGTGTGTGACAGAATGGAGAGTAGACATCTCCTACAAAACCTGGGAAAGATGACACTGCAAACTTACTGTGTGCTGGAAAGTAAGATGACCGAGGTAGGATAAAGTGCACAGATCTCACTTTACCCTGTGAAGTCGGAGCCTTTCTGCATGGCAGACTAGCTGTCTGTTCCTGGCTGTCACCTACAGAAGAGGAGGGATGGGTTGGGCCGCACTGGAGAGCACAGATGACAAACGTGGTCTTCAGTTCGCTTATGACATAGAGTGCCAAACGACTTGAGGGGCAGAGGGTGACCGCAGCAGGGAGCTAGAGTGACAGGGAAAGTGAAGTGCCATGAGGCTGTCCCCCCACTCCTGGGACCGTGCTCCAGGGCTGGCCACAGGGCCCGCGGGGGCAGCTGCAGAAAGCTGACACACTGCCATGGGCTAGGAGTCCGTCATAAGGAAGACTGACGTTTGGTTGTTTGCAGAAAGATGGGCGGCCCTGGAGATCTTCGTGAGGAGGGAGGTAAGCTGAGTTCAGTCGTGTGTTAGAGCTGAGAAACACTAGCAAGGCATGGTTGTAGAAGTCAGGTTGTCCCGTGGTCAGCCTGCAGGAGGAGGAAGACAAGCAGGAAGGGGAGGGAATATTCTAGAGGCTCATTCTAGACACCTGAGAATAGCTCAGGAAAACCCTCCCCTCCCTTTGACCACACCCTGCCTCTTGCAAGTACCCATTGCCTGCTCCTTATTTTGTGGATCTTTGACTTAGTCTTCCTAAACAAATCATACTGTTTGCTATCTCCATAGAGTCTACAGTGCCTCAGTTAATTCATTTGTAACCACTTGCATACTACCCAGTGTGTTACTCATAGACTTATGGGCACATTCTAGCCACCACCAACGAGGGTAACCATGCAACCTTTGTGTCTCTGCGTCCAGCTTACTTCCTTTGATTCAATCTTTCCCAAGTGTTTCCATTTCCTCAGGAAGGGTACAGTATCCTTGTTTCTGATGGATGAGTAGACTTACATTGTGTGTAGGAAGTTAGAGGAATGAAGTAGAGAGGGGAGAAATGGGAGCTAGCATGGTAAGTTGAGGGGATGAGGACATGGAGAGGGTGACGCAGATCAAGGCACCTCATCTATGTACACTGCTTTCTAAATGCCAGAAAGTTCCATATACATCCTACAGCAAGAAGAAGAGGGAGGGAAAGGATTGGCTGGAAGGTTGGGTGAGAACATTGAATGGGTGACGTTGGTCAAGATGCACTGTATTCATAAACTATGTTGGTGAATGGCAACTTCTTTGTGTAACTACTCAAAGATAATGAAATGTATTTTTAAAACTGTTACAAAGGAAGTGTGAGGAGTAAATGGAGTGAATTTGATAAAAGTCATATTTTATGCACTTTATAAATATCACAGTAAAATCTTTGCACAATTAATTTATGCTAACCAAATGTGTTTTATTTTTAAATATAAATGAGGAGATCTGAAACCTTTGTTGAGAAATGGTACAGAGAAGGAATCAACTATTATGTTTCATAGTTACTTTACTTATAAACTAACTTTTAAAAGTGGAATAAGATGAAATTTGTCCATAAATGAAAGCAAAATTACATAGTCCAGGAATGTCCTAATTTATAGATTATATATGTCTATTTCTGTGTATCCTCTAATTGTGTACCTAATATTTATGTATGATTTTAATGTACTATCTTGGCAGAAGTTTCACAATTTACAACCAATAAAATAGAACTGTGTGGAGGCTAGAACAAGAAAGGTCTAAACAGGAGCAAATGGTTTTCTGCCTTACCCAATTTGTAGACAATTTGATGTCAAGTCTTCCACTACAATAAGCACAAAATGCATATTTTGGAAAAGATGATCATGAACACTGGTACATTTCTGAATTATCTTCACTGTAAGCCATTGAATAAAATTAGGGTAGGAATGTTATAGGAGTCCTAAGAAGCACTTAAGTCTAATGGTGCTGGTAGTTTTGGTATATCATTTTCTATGCCTTAGTGGTATGTTTGAATTCTGATATTGTTTTTCTACTTCTTCCTTCCTTCCTTCCTTCCTTCCTTCCTTCCTTCCTTCCTTCCTTCCTTCCTTCCTTCCTTCCCTCTCCCCTTCCTTTCCTTCCCTTCCCTTCTCTTCCCTTTCCCTCCCTCCCTCCCTCCCTCCCTCCCTGCCTGCCTCCCTCCCTCCCTCCCTTTCTTCCTTCTTTCCTTCCTTCCTTCTTTCCTTCCTTCCTTCCTTCCTTCCTTCCTTCCTTCCTCTCTCCCCCCACCCCCTGCTTTCTTCCCAGCACTAGAGCTTGAACTCAGGGTCTTAAGCTCTCACTTGGTTTTCTGCTCCAGGCCAGCACTTTACCACTTGAGCCACAGCTCCACTTCTGGATTTTTGCTGATTAACTAGGGCTAAAAGTCTCACAAACTTTACTGCTGGGGCTGGATTTGAACTGCAGTCCTAAGAGCTCAGCCTCCTGCGTTGGTATGATGCAGGCATGAGCTCCCCGCAACAGGCTGTGATAATGTATAAATCTTGCAGCTGATTTGAACTAAACTGGGTAAACAAGGTTGTTCCTAATTTCTAGCTCCTATTAGTGTAGTTTTAATTTTCATCAGAAATCATCTTAGCAAGTACTAGAGATATTTGACATGATGATGAATCAAGAAGAAAATTATAACTTTCTCATCAAAATATTTATTTGTTGGATATCAAATTATCATTGATTATAAAAATCAAACATTTCTCTTTTTCTGGCTAGGTAGGCCTAACCCAGAATACACCTACTGCTCCTCCCTTCCCGGACAGCACCTCCTGCTGGAGGGAAAGTCAGGACAGGCGGCTGGAAGTTTTGTCCTTAATTTAGTTTCTCCATTCATTAGCCACTTAGCGATTTTCCTGCTTTAATAGGATACTGTTTATACCCACAGATTGTTGTGTTTATTGTGATCATAGTTTCAAACAAAAGGAAGTAATTTCCCACTTCACCACTTAAGTTTGGTTAGCCTTTGCTGACAAAGTCATCGAAAGCTAACATTTCCAAGTTTTTGGGCATGAGCTACATGACCACATTAACTTTTTTTTTCTGAAGACAACTTCTTCATCAGTAGAGCAGGCTTAGACTAAATTATTTTCTTTCTGGGAAAACAACTTAAGCAAATAAAGCTTAAATAATACTAAAGGAGGAGTCAGGTGCCTGTGGATCACTCTTCAAATTCTAGCTGCTCAGAAGGCTGAGATTGGAGGACTGCAATTCAAAACCAGCTGGGAGAATGAAGGTCTGTGAGACTCGTATTGCCAATTAACCAGCAATAAGCAGGAAGTGGTGCGATGGCTCTCTTAGAGTGGTAGAGTGCTAGCCTTGAGCTTGAGCAAATAGCCAAGCTAGAATACAGGGCCCTAATTTCAAGGCCCAGTACCAGCACAACACAACACAGTAAGATATATTACCAGGTTATTGGACCAACAGATTTCTGAGGCCAAAGGAAAGTAAAATTGAACAACTATTTAATTAGTTTAACTCAAGCTAATTTGTCTTAGCTTTCTTAAAACCTCTATGAGTCCTCAGTCTAGGTAAATATCAGATTTGTTTATAATCTTTGAATAGTTACTATTTTCAAAGTAAGTTTGTCTTGTGATTATGAAACATAATTTGTATGCTACGTCTTACTGGTACTATAGGAAAGAATCTGTGAGAAAAAGGAGATGATATTCATAAATGCTGTCAGTTTCCAAATAAGAATTATTATGCCTCATCTAAGGATTGTACATGAAGCATTTTATTAACGTTTTCCCTCGTTTAAAATGAAAAGTATAATTGAATTTAGAGAGACAAACAAAATTATATAACCTCAGACACCTAACAAATATTGAAACAATAAACTTCACTTTTATTGTCAAATTTCTTAGTTCAAAATTTCAACTTGTTACTTGCATTTAGCCCATGAGGTTTAAGTTGTGTTTGGAATGTTCTTTTGACCATGCAAATAAAAAAAGAAAAACTTACACCATGACACAACATTTTGCAGGCCATTAATTTGAAGGCGTCTCCCAATTTCCTTCACTTACACAGGTGATCCAGCCGGCTCTCACCAGCCTCGGCCCAAGAGAGGAATTCTGAGGACCAGAACTTGTCTCCTAATCAGACCCAAGGGCCTGCGGAGACTTTCCATCTAAGTGCCTGGTGCTCTTGCTCTATTTGGAATAATTGAATTCATGTCTATATACATAATTGTTTTCCTGAGTGGAGTCTATGACTATTGCTTTTATTATTACAGCAGGTTATCAACATGATATTATAGAAGAGAGGAGTCATTCATTGTGCCCACAGTAACACGAGCTCACCATCAGTGAGTTCGTGGGGAATGAGTGTCTCATTCTTGTGTTTGTCACTGTGGTTCTGTATCTCACCCTCCCCTCCCTGATTCCTCTCCCCTCTTCTTCCCTCCCTGTTGGGAGCCAAGCTAGCAGCTAAGCTCATCCTGACCCCTGGCTGTACCAGTGTCGCCAGGATGTGGGGAGCTAAACTTGCAGCTAGATTCATTCTCACCTCTGGCTGTGCTATTATCGCCAGTAAATGCTAGATGCAAGGACCTTTGTTCACAGCCACTATCCAGAATTGCTTTGCTATGTCTGCACCTTGCTATGTCCACTGGAGTAGATTCCTATGTTAATCAACCTTATCCTGTATTTACTGTAATCAAATGTTTGGAAACTTCAAAGCCTCTTTGTGTTCTTAAATTTTAACAACCCTATGCTATTTCCTGGTTCCAAAACTGCATATAAGCTGGGAGTTAAGAATAAACTTGGCTGCAGTCTTGATTTACAATCTCAAGGTGCAGACCTCCTGAACCCCATCTTTTGTCTCTTGTCTTCTTTTTTCTCTCATCTATCTTTCTTTTTCTTTAGTCCTCGCCCCCTCAATCAGGATCACCTCTTTGCTGTCGGCTGGCTCGGCAGACCTCCCCTCCTCTCCTCCTTGCTCCTTTCCTCTACGCTTCTCCCCTGAATTACAGGAGAACCTTGGCTCGTTCTTCCCAGGTGGACTTCTCATGATGGTCCTCAGGTTTCAGCCTCTAGAGCAGCCAAGATGACAAGTGTGAGCCGCTGGTGCCTTGCACAAGCATGTCTCTTACCATCCCCCCAATACAGAGTAGATTACGCCTCACCAGCACCGTGGTCACCGTCGCCATCATTTCCTCATTGTCCCCACCTCTCTCTCTGGTGCAGAAATTAAGTCCACCAGTCCTGAGTCCCCTGGTATTCCCATGTTCCTCTCAGACTAGCTCGCAGCTCCTGTGTGTGCGTGCGGCCGGGCACTAGTGTGTGTGTGGGGGGAGTGAGAGGGTGCAGAGAGGGCATGTGGAACAAGTGTGAAAGGGGAACGACAGCGGATGGTGGCAGTGGTGGGGGAGGGGCGGGGGGGCGGGTGTCTCAGCCCAGCACCCTGTGTGCAAGCCCAGATGAGACTCCATCTTGCAGCCAGTGGATGCTAATAAAAAGATTCCTTTCCAACTGAAGCTAGCCCTTCCTCCTCCCTGAAGTGAGATTGTGAAGGCATCGGGTCTTCACGGAGCACTGGGCAGTGTGTCTTCTGCACCATCAGCAAGTCCACCATAGGGGGTCGGCTGACCGCTGTCTGGCAGGAAAGCTCTGGCATTTCACCAACAGCCCAGGGGTCAACAGCTCAGGCCAGCTCCACATCTGGATTGCAGAGCTCTGTAAAGGCGCTGCTCACTCAGGACTGCAAAAAGTCCTCTTCCCCTGTGGTTATGATGAAGAAGACGTTCTCTTCTGCAGTAGTACCCAATATTTTCCTGGGCATATTAAATACTGAACATAAACATAGGATCTAAATACTGGATTACACAAGTGACAGGGACACGGGGAACACACGTCCCCTAAGGTGACACACATCAATCCATCTCTGTCATACTGGTTGAGATCTCTTCTTGATTTAATAAAAGTTGATAGCTTATCTAGATTTTTCCCATTATGACAGATTAATGTCCAAAGGGTCCATTTTAAACTTGAATTCTGAATGTAATTTGCTCAGATTGGAAAAGAATTGCATTTAGTTAATCTAATTGACCACAGCTAGCTATCAACATTACCTCAGCCATGTGGTCGCTAATGTGATTAATGCAGGAGTCATGTTTACCATCTTCTCCACGCTGGCATTTATTCCAACATAGGGCTAGCCTGAGTAGCTGTGTAAAGCAAGGAATTGATTTAGAGATGTGCATGATGCATTACATGTTGAGCTAATCTGATCATGCTCCTCTTTTAGTGGAAATAATAAAGGATGGGAGTTGTAATTTCATCACAGTAGAAATAAATTAGATTAATTGGATTGGGATAACTAAGTTTCCAGTACATTTTTTAGTTTATGCTTTTCTTTCTATTGTTTCTATACTGTACATAATCTGCAACTTTTAGAAATCCTTGCCTACCCAAACCCATTTAATGTGTGAACACATATGTACTTTATAATTTAACCCCTGCTATTTTGTGTTGACTGTTCCAAGCAAATAGATACTTGGTCTATCCAACCTGACACACTTCAAGTACTGGGCTCCACGAAGTGAGATAGTTTATTAGCATCTGACTATGCTCCTCCCTTGCCTGGAACTTGCTCCGCTATACTTTATGACAGATCCAATGTCTGTAGTGACATGTTCATGACCTGCTATCTTCCACACATCAAGAGATTTGAAGCACATTCGTGTTCTCCCTCCCCTCCAGATCTGAGACAGCGCTAATTAGCTTTTCTGGCTTGGTAGGACTCACACGTCTTGCTCTGCATTCATTGTGTTTGGCAACAGGAGGACTTCAATTCTAGGGCCTGGTGCCCTGCGCTCTGTTTCTCACAGACTCATTGGGAGCTCCTTTTTCTCGTGAGAATACTGGGAGTGCACAAAGCCCTTGATGGTGGCATTGAGGCAGAGCTTGGGGCTTCAACACTGGTCTCCCTCCCTCTTCTCCCCGATTACTATGTAATGTACCCCCGAGCTCCACAGCTGCCCCATGGTGACCTGGCCTGCCACTCTCCCTGTGCGCGCCTTCTGTGCCCGCGCTTCCAGGGGTGGGAGAATGCCCTTCCGAAAGGCTGCCTCTGTGCTCCCAGGGAGCGGCTCCTCTCCTGCCCCTGCTGCCTACGGGCTTCCACACAGCCCAGAGCTTCTGCATCTTGCCCAGGGCCTATGGCTCTTGTCTGCGGGCGAGCAGGTCCCAGGCAAGCAGTGTGAGGGCCTGGGACGACTAGAGGGAGATCACTGCATATCGGTGCTCAGTACACTTTGCGTTTGGCTCCGTTTAAGCTAAATCCACATAGAACTAGCCAAGAGTGAACCCGGGACTAAGGCAGAGTGCTATGGACAGTCCTAAACAGCAAAGCAAAGCCTTGACGTGTCAGTAATGACACAACCACGTCCACCCACGTGAGGACTACTTGATGTGAAATAGAGTGAGCCTGGTGCCAGCTGAATGGGGAAGAGAATCAAGGAGAGGGCTAATAAACACCCTGACAGAAGTGATTATCAAGGATTTGGACATGTTCAAGCAAGAGCAGGGGATGCAGTATGACTATATCTAACCGTGGCCTGGGGCCGGGGGTGGGGGTGGGGGCAGCGGGTGGGGGTGGGGGCAGCATGTACATGTGAGTGCTGGTAATGGGATTGAACTCTTGCTTTCTCTCTTGCTCAAAGCCAGGCTCTACCACTTGAGCCAGACTTCCACTTCTGGCTTTTTGACGGTTAATTGTAGGTGAGATTCTCAGAGTTAAAGAATCCGTGGCGAATGCAAGAAAATGCAGGGGAAAAATGGTCTAAAGATTATATTCCTTTCTTTGAGATACATTTGAATTTAAATGTGACCTTTCCATCAAATAAACCAGTCATTTCTGAAGCGCTCAGAGCTTTCTGTAGAAAGGATCACATGGAATTGCTAAAGTTGAACAAAGAGTAATTTAACGGGTCCAGGAGGAGACAAATCGATATTCGAGCAAGGGCTCCACAGTGTAGCACATGTGAGGTCCAAAGTACAACAAAGAATAGTAGACACACAGAGAAACGCAAAAGTAACACACTGTCAAGGAAAATGTGACGAAGAGACAGGATGCATAGCATGTCACACACAGAGAAATGACGATAATGCAGTCAGTCAAGGATGTAACAATGATGGCAATTATGGAGCAGGTGCCTTATTCGAGGATGAAATGGAATGTGCCGCTTATAACTAAAGAGACACTCTTTAACCAGGTTGTAATAATGAGAATGTTAAACATTAAGGCACAGGGTAAGCTTGGAACTACAGCTATAATGAAATGGTAACACATTTAATGCACATCTTCTCCCACAGTGCAGACCAAGAAGGAGAAAAAATATGGTAAAAGAATTGATCTGCAGCGGCTCTGGGACGACAGTGTAAAGGTAACTGCAATTTAGATCCAATTAGTGAAAAAGAAACTAAAAGTATTTGAAGGAGTATTGCTTAAAAAATTTCCAGATTTTGTGAAAAATGTCAATTTTAAAAGCAGATAAGTGGGGCTGGGGATTTGGCCTAGTGGCAAGAGTGCCTGCCTCGTATACATGAGGCCCTGGGTTCGATTCCCCAGCACCACATATACAGAAAATGGCCACAAGTGGTGCTGTGGCTCAAGTGGCAGAGTGCTAGCCTTGAGCAAGAAGAAGCCAGGGACAGTGCTCAGGCCCTGAGTCCAAGCCCCAGGACTGGCCAAAAAAAAAAAAAAAAGCAGAAAAGTAAAAGATCAGTCACAGAAAATAGCGATTAAATGGAAAACTTGAAAATGCTGCCCTGTGTTATGTGGGAGCCATGGGAGAGATGTCAGTGGGTTTTTAGAAGAAGCAGTCCAGACCCAGAGAATTTAGAAACTAGTTTTATTTTGTTTTCCTTTTTTTGGCCAGCACCAGGATTTGAACTCAGAGCATTTCAATCGCTGGGCTTGCTTGTCCAGCTCTGCTTGACTCTACCGTTTTGGAGCCACAGCTTCACTTCTGGCTTTTTGGTGGTTAACTGGAGAGAAGTGGATTTCCCACACTAAATTATGTAGATAATTTCCTTCCTCCTCACTTCTTCTGTAACTTGTTCCATAGCTGAAATTCTCAGTCAACACAAGGATATTACCTCATTGGCCTCTTCCTTAAAGGACTGAAGACTTATTGCTTCATACATATTAAGTCAGGGCTCCTTGGTGTGTGTGTGTGTGTGTGTGTGTGCCTCTGTGTGCCAATCCTGGGATTTGAACTCAGCACCTGGAGGTTTTCCCTGAGCATTTTTGTTCAAGGCTGGTGCTGTAGCACTTGAGCCACAGCTCCACTTCTGGCTTTTGCTAGTGAATTAGAGATTTAGGAGTCTCAGCGATTTTCTTGCCCAGGTTTGCTTTGAATCCCGATTCTCTGATCTCAGCCTGCTGAGTAGCTAGTAGCTGGAAAATATTCTATATAAAGTTGATAATGTTTACAACTTAAGCAGGCTTTGGGGTCACAGAGAGTGGCCCCATTTACCCAGGAAACTTTAGTTATCACTCCCCAGTCACTTCCTAGGGATAGAATTAAATGGCACGAGAAGGTTCTGTAATATAAATACCATGCCTTATTTTTCAGTAGCAGAATGGTGCTTTCTAACTATAAGAAGATAATTTTCTTTTAGAATTCCTGAGTTACATTTAGAACTAGAGATATGGTACTCATGTGAGATAATATTTAATCCAATGTGGGAGAAAATCAGAATGTGAGTGCTTTGGTGGCTTTCATTCTTCAGAGTGGTGAAAAACAGAAGAGAACTGTCCTGTGTGTGTTCACAACAAGAGTGTGACTGAGTTCTCATTGGCATCCTTTATTGCCTGGAGTTAAAAAAATGAATGGAACGAATCCCTAGAAAGACAAAGAAAAAAAAACAACAACAAACCCCAAACCAAATGTAAATTTAAAGGATACTTTCAATGGTACAGACATTACAAAGGGCCGAACTTGTCAGAGTCTACATTAAAGACGTGTGAAGTGTGGAGGAAATGATACCAGCTGACGCAGTGGACATGCTGACGATGGGCCGAGGTGGTGGAGGGCATGGAAAGTGGCTGTTCCCCTGGTGGGCAACGCCCTCTTCATGAAGGCAGGCCTCCAGCGTCGGGGCTGGTGTGGGGCCCAGAATTCGGACACCCCAGCTCTGCCTGAGGGAGAAAGCACCACGCACAGGCCGAGCTTCCTCATCAGCAAATAATTTACACATCTCCGGGTTTGTGTTTCACAACTGTCAATATGGAACGTCTATTTCTAGTAGAAATGCAATCTTTCGTGTGTCAGTAGTTTTCCTCCGAGTATCATCAAAGACCGGAGGGTTTGAATTTGTGACTATTTATTTTATATACCAATTACATCATTTCCAGCCCATTCATTTTTTATGAGTGACATGAGAAAGTTTGTATTATACCTAGTCTCTTGTGTCACTCTGATTAAAAAAAAAGGATTGACTGCTTTAGAGAAGAAATGTCCAATTAGTAATTTAGAAAATTATTCCAAACTTCACTGCAGACCCACAACCCTAGTGTCACGACGGCACCGTTGTCCTGTGACATCATGCACCTTTCCTATGACATCACACCCATTTGCAGAGATTCAGTGTTCCAGTCTATTTTTTATTGGAAATTGCTACATGAGTCTTTTCAATGTGTGTGTGTGTGTGTGTGTACGTCTATGTGTGTGCACATGCATGTGTGTTTTCTTCTTTCTTCAAACCACATATTAGGCTAGGCAGGAGATTTGTGAATGCTTTGATTTGTAAAACTTCAATTACTTACTTGAATCTAAGTAGATAAGCTACCAACACGAGAATCTCCTAATGGCAGAGAACATTACAATTGAAAGACCTGATAATAAATATAATTTTGTTATCTCTCTCTCTCTTGATCAATCGATCTACCCACCCACATATAGACAGCTCTATAAATATATACATATATACATACACACATGTGCATACTCACATATGTATTTGTTCATGTGTGTATTATAGTGGTGAGCTGAGAAGGCAAGCATAAGAGGCAGCCAGTAAAGGCACTTTTCAAATGGCTGTTTTGTAAACAATGTGATAAGCAGAGTAGCAGTCACTTTTACTTTTTTATTATCTTTTTGTTTTGGTGTGATGTATAGCCTATTACATTTTACTTCATTTTCCATCATGCAATTTTGTTATTAAACTTATTTTTTCTGAACTCCTGAGGTTAAGGGTGCATATAAAAAGGGGAATATTTGGGGCTGGGAATATGGCCTAGTGGTAGAACACTTGCCTCATATACATGAAGCCCTGGGTTCGATTCCTCAGCACCACATATATATAAAAAGTCAGGAGGGGCACTTTGGCTCAAGTGGCAGAGTGCTAGCCTTGAGCAAAAAGAAGCCAGGGATAGTGTTCAAGCCCCCAGGACTGGCAAAAAAATAAATAAATAAAGAATATTCTTGTCATTTTCACTGTAGTATCTCCATCCCAGAACACACGTTAGCCAGCACTGAGACCCTCTTCTTTAATTGCTCATTGCTTCCTTATAAATTCACACAGAGTCGCCCTACTAGAAACGTTCACCTTTCTGCCCACAGCATTTCCCAGGTTTTCATACTTTAACCACCATTAGAAATGGACTACACACATCTGGAGGGATTTTATATTTTAAAAGCAGTTGGGGTTGTATCATCCATTATGTTAAACTTCTAAGGAAGAATTTATGGAAAAGACAGGGCACGGTTGAAACATATCCTTTGTGACTATGATGCCCACTTATTGATCCACAAATGATTGTCCCTGACTCCGTCTGGACTTATCCAACATGCAGTTTGGGGATTGTCCCCAACTTTTGTTTGTTTGTTTGTTTTTAATCTGGGAAGGATCAAGTTCAAGATCAATATTGCCACTGCGCTAATTCAATGTCAGTTTCCATTCCAGTGGCTAAGGTAACTGGAACTGTCTCTCTGTGCTGATTTGCCTTGTTCCTTTGGTGCTGCCAGAACTTCTGTATTTTTCTGGAAAATGAACATAGGAAGAGAAAGTGTGCTTGATGTCTGCCTCAAATCTTTCCTGCCAGGGGCTGGATCCAAATCAGGAACAGATGGTGGGCGATGGGCGCAGATCTACTGAGTCAAACCACTACCAACAAGCCACACTGGGTTTTCAGTTCAGCTACTTTGATATGTCAGGGTGGCCCTATGATGTGTGTCCAACATTTGATTAAGCATTCTCACAACATAGCCTTTAGTGTCACAAAATAATACTGTGTCTTCTCTCTCGAAGCGCTCTGCATTTCTCTTCAGGGTATACTGGTAAGAGTGGGGAATGACGTACTGTTTTGTGAAATATGAATTTATATAGAGGTAAATCTTTGTCATGATACTGATTTTAAATCCTTATTCACCGCTGTGTCTTTGAATAAAGCATAATGTTGTGTAGTGGTAATTTTTTAACTTAGGGAAATATTTCTCTTCTGGAAGTAGAATAAGAAACAACTACTAGGTTCTAAATTTCCCTGAAGAGAAACCATATATAAAGACTGGGAATGTTATTAATTACAGTAATAGATGGGAAAGAGAAAGTGCTCCAATAGGTCCTCAAAAACTAAAGTCACCTTGGAAGATGTTCTTGTGCTGCCAGGCATTAGCTGGCCTTCTCTACTGAAAGGAAAACCCATCTGCCTTTCCTCATATGTGTGTATATGTGTACAAATGTATGTGCGTGTGTATACATCTATATGTGGAATTGCTAGAAGATGAATTACAGGTATTATTAAGCATAAATTTAAGTTGTGTTCACTTAAAAGAAAGTCACTTTCAATCTTGAATAACACTCTTTGATTTCTTAAATCTTATCTAAGTGTCTAAGAATGCTTTCCATCAGTGATTATCATTAACTTAAACAACAAAACCTTTAAAATCTCGAACTAACCCATAAAAATATCGTTCAAAGAATGCTTCTTTATAGAATTAGGATGCAAATAAAGCGCTATTATTCCCCTGAGTTTTGTTTGTGTTGTTTTATCACATTACCATATTCTTGGACCACTGCCCCCTCCCCTGTTCATGCTAAAAGAACTGAAACACACGCCTACTCTTTTAACAATGTCTTGGGAAGCTCTGCCTTTTATTTTGCCAGTTGTGGGGCTTGAACTCGGGGCCGGGCGCTGTCATGCTCCTCTCGGTCCACCCCTGAGGCATGGCGTCACTTGCAGTGTCCGTGCGGGTCATTGGAGATCAGTCTCCCGGGGTGGCTTTGAACCACGATCCTCCGATCTCAGCCTCCAAGCAGCTGGGGTGACAGGTGTGAGCCCCGGGTGCTCCGCTTCTGCCTTGTTTAAATGCATGGCATCTCCGGAGACGGAGTGTGCACGCTGGGTGTGCAAAAGCGTGCTCTTGGATGCACACAGCATGAGAACCGTGCCCAGGGTGGCCGCCCCATCAGGGCCCCGCTGGTGCCGTGGCCGCCCCTTCCTCGCCCCCTTGTGCCTGGGCCCGCAGCTGGGCACCCGTACTCCTGTGCCTCCCCCTGAGGATCCCTGCCAGCCCCATCTCCCATCTCTGCACCAGGCCTCGGGTTGGAGCCCAGGTGGCGCCGACGGCTGAGTGGCGCCGGGGAGAAGGCGACTCCTTCCCAAGGGGAGCCTGGCAGAGCACACGCCTGCAGCCCAGGAGTGTGAGACCCCAAGAGCTTCCCTAGGCCCAACCGGGAGTGTGGCTCAAGCACACTGCTGAGGCCAAGGCCCGGCCCGGGAGCACGGCCCGAGCGCACCGCTGAGGCCTAGGCAAGGCCCGGGAGCGCGGCTCAAGCACACCGCTGAGGCCTAGGCCCGGCCCGTGAGCGTGGCCTGAGCGCAAGGCTGAGGCCAAGGCCCGACCCGGGAGCGCGGCCCGAGCGCACCGCTGAGGCCTAGTGGGTAGCAGGGGCATCAAAGGAGGACTCCCCTGTGGGAACGGGCCGCTCGTCCTTGCTGTTATTTTCAGGGTGGCTTGTCCTTGCTGTCATTTTCAGCGCAGCCCGAGCTGTGTGCATTTTGGTTATATAAAGAAAGATTTAAACGACACGTGTGTTGTGTCCTCTGTTTTCGCCAAGATGTCCCAGAATAATTCTCACCAGCTGCAGTGCAGGGAGGCATCACACTATTGTTCAGTAATACAGAGAGAAACACCTGGTCTCTCTCTCTTTGCATTGGGGAGGCCTAATTCCCACATAAACTCATATAATTCCAAATTTTAATATACAAGTTTTATTTCTTATTGGATATATGGTCCTTATACACATCATTATGAAAGACTAGAAAGGGAGCAAGGAGAACAAATCATTTCATGCCAACCAGAGACTTCACCTGTTTTGAGTTTCACTTGGGGTTATACAGATTTTAGTGATTATCTTTCAATTATTATCATTTGTAAACATATCACCTCACACATGCATGGGGGTGTTTGTTACGGCGCCAATCGGAGGTGAGTGAGAGACACGGGCAGAGCTGGGAGAAAACTTTCTTTGTTGAAATCCTCATGGAACTTTTCACTGTAAACGAGTTTGAACCAGTTCAGGCATGTGATGAGATACCCTGCCTGTGGACCATCCCATGGTAACACATGGCATTCAAGTATAAAACTTCATAGTGTAGTTTAGTTTCTTGGCACTGTGGTCACCAAAGGACCCGTGTGAACAACACCAAGGAAGGAATTATTGTTGCCTACAGCGTGAGAAGACTACAGATAGATGAGAATCAGATTCCATAAACCGACCATTTCCACGGTGTCAGCTGTCCCAGGAAGCTGAGAAAGGCATGTGAGAATCCAATTAGTAGCAGAGACCTTGCTTCACGTCCCCAGGGCCTGAACTCATAGACACAATGTGGAGAAGCGTATGATTCACCGTGGGTCGCAGCTCGCCCTCTGTGGGAACGTGTCCTCTGTCCGGGGCGCTGTACCAGGCAGCGCTTACAAACCTTCCACCATGCTGACTTTGCAAACCCAGGATCTCCCCTATGAAAACAGAAACCAGGCTACTTTGTTATATTTTAATTGCTGACATTTTCATGTAGGTATTTTTGGAGATGTATGGATAAATTCACAATAATATGGGGGAAAAAAGGCTATTAGTAGAGTAGCACTTTTTTTTTTATTGTGCTGGTATTGGGGATTTACTCAGAGCCCATCACTGATTTTGCTCCAGGCTCAGGTTCCACCACTTGAGCCACTGCCTCTTGGTGGTTAATTGGAGGTAAGAGTCTCAGGGATTTTCATGCCTGGGTTGGCTTTGAACTTTATCTCTCAGCTCTCAGCCTGCTTAGTAGCTAAGATTACAGGTGAGCGCCACCAGTGTGGATCTTATTGTTACAATTGAGAGTGAACAGTTAGGTAAGAAATACAGAATGACTCTCCTGCTGTTTCAAATGTGAACCGCTATAGCTGTGTTTTCAGTAGTTCTCAGGGAAAGGAGAAACAAGAAGAGGCTCCCATTCTTCAGATGGAGGCTGAGGTAAACCCCATGCAGATCCCAGGAAAGGAGTGCCGCTAGACCTGCACATCTGGATTCCGGGTTGACAGATGCAGCCAGCAGTAAATAAGGACGTCTTTGGGAAGTGAGACTATGCCAGGCTTGCAGCTGTACCACAAAGACAGAACGGCCATGATTCTATCTTTGCAAAGATCTAACTTTTTTCTTCTACAATAATTATATTAACATCAGAGCAGGATGATGGGAGGCACAGAATGAGCAAAAGAATTCAGGTAGGCACAAACTATATGATCTGTGATTGCTTTGAAATGAATTTAAACAGGAAAACACATCTTCAGTGGTAGAAGTCAGGACATTGTTTTACTCTTGGGGTACTGATGGGTCTGGGGCCTGCAGACGCTTCTGGGATGCCCTGTAAAGGTGTTTTCTGGGAAGGTGTGTGATGTTATTTTCTGGTGTGGTATGTGATGGTATTTTCTGGGATGATATTATCTGGGATTGGGGGTTAAGGTATTTTCTGGGATGCAGTGTCATGATAGTTTCTGGGATGGTTCGTGAAGATATTTTCTGGGATGGTGTGTGATGGTATTTTCTGTGGCTTGTGAAGGTATTGTCTGGGTTTGTGTGTGAAGGTATTTTCTCAGATGTGGTGTGATGGTATTATCTGGGATGGTGTGTGACGGTATTATCTGGGATTGCGGAGTAAGGTATTTTCAGGGATGTAGTGTTTTGATAGTTTGTGGGATGGTGTGTGATATTTTATTTGTCTGCATGCTGGTCCCATCGTAAGCTCCAAGTTCTAGAATTAATCTCACAAACATGGTGATTGGCAACATTGTTTCTATGTGTATTATTCTTCAGGACACAGTTCGCTGCAATCACTTTAAACTAGTTATTATACACCAAGGGAAAAATGTTGGTGAATGAGCCTGTCCTCACAACTGAAGAGCAGATCAAAGGTGAGCAGATAAAAGGTGAGCAATTTACTAAGCCCCCAAGTCTAAGCCCTGCCCTCTGGGTGGAAAGAAGCCATGTTTGCAGGGTGAGTCCTGTTGGTTATTTCTGTGCAGCTTCTGTCTCTGAGCTGAGCCATCCCTTTCCAGGCTTCTCCTTTGCCACATTTCACAGGAAGCTCATGGAGGGGGATCATGATTGGGTGGGGCTGTGAGACTCAGCTTTTCAGTCATAAATACAAGGCATGAGGAGTTCAGGTAACTCACACAGAGAAGAACTGCAATCCTAGTGAGGTGCCTGGGCCAGGGGCCTTCGGGGTCTACTTACTACACAGAAGCTCAGACCCACTGCTTCCTTTTGTTCTCTTCTGAGCGCAGGTGATATTAAAAACAATCTAAGTCAATTAGCTACATGCCGGTGTCTCCTGCCTGCTATCCTAGCTACTCATGTAGCAGAGATCTGAGGGTTGAGTTCCAGTTCAGCCTGGTCAGGACAATCTATGCGATTTTTATCTCCAACTAACCACCAAAAACGTTGGGAGTGGAGGTGTAGCTCAAGTGGTAGAGTGCTAGCATTAAGTGAAAAAGCTCAGAGACAGCTATCAGACCCAGATTTCAGGCCCCAGGACTGGAAAATAAAAAATGTATTTATATATGATCTTGAAGTAGTTGTATAAAGGGTACCAATTCAACATCTTGATCCATGTCATCCTTTCCATCGTTCTCCCCCATCTCTCCCAAATCCACACCTCCCCTCAAGTGACCCACTTCCCTGTTCACCGAGCAAACACCTGGATTCCCCCTCCCTTCCCCTCTCCATTCACCTGCCATAGGCATGTTTGGGAAGGCTTGCATTGCATGCATTGCTACCATAGAACTCTGCTGAGCTGACTGAATTCCAAAAGGCTCCTTTGCATCCACATGGTTTGGGGCTGGTTGGGAATTCAAAACTATCATATCCTGTAATCCTAGCTACTCAGGAGGCTGAGATATGAAGTTGCCAGTTCAAAGTCAGCAGAAGCAGGGAAATCTGTGAGACTCTTGTCTCCAATTAACCAGCACAAAGATGGAAGTGGATTTGTGGCCCAGCAGAACAGCACCAGCCCTGAGTGAACGCTAAGGAACAGCACACAGACCCTGAGTTTAAGCCCCCAGGACTGGCATGCAAATAAATGGACAAATTAATACAAATAATTTTATCTGTAGGGCTGGAGGATTTGGGGCAATGGTATTTTTTTATTTTTTTGCTGTGATTTTTTCCTTCTGTGTATTTTGGCTACCTCTGTTTCAAAGATGTCTTCCTAAATGAAGTTGCCACTGTACATCTGCCAACAGCTGCACATTTAATTGTTCTTCTAGGACAGAAAAACTGTTATCCTGATTCTGTCAGGGCTACTGCCTGGCTTTCTTGGTAGCTGACTCTATGGTGATTTGTGCTGGTGAAATAGCTTTGGTCTTTTGATGCTGTTTCTTTTTTTTTAATTCAGAGCTAATTGTTTCATACAATTAGATCTATAACCTTGTGCCATTAACAATCTGTAAACAACTGAGAATCAACCTCTAAATGGTGAGAATTCAGTGCAATTCTCGCTGATTAAGTACAACTCTTATCAGATAACTTTCTCAGAGATAAACTGTCTTGAATTGCCTCTGTTTTGAAAAGCAAGTGAATATTTTATTCATACTAAATATACAGGAACTGTTTTTACTCTCTCTGCTTATATGTCTGTTCCTTTTTGTATCCTATACATTAGGCTTTCCATTAAAACATTTCAATTTTATTTTCTAAAATGAACCAACCATAAATCCTGGCCCTAGTGGCTCACACCTGAAATCCTAGTTATTCAGAAGGCTGAAGATCATAGTTCAAAGCCAGCCTAGGCAGAAAAGTCTGTGAGACCCTAATTTCCAATTAACCAGCAAGAAACTGGAAGTGGATCAGTGGCTCAAGTTTTGAGCTCCAGTTTTGAGCAAAAAAAAAAAAAAAAAAAAAAAGAAAAGAAAAAAACAAGACAAGTGAGAATGCAAGGCCCTGAATTCAAGGTACAGTAACAGGAAAAAATAAAATGTCACAACTTTAAGTTTTAATTATTTTATTTTGAAAAAAAAGCACAAATTTTAGGACTTGGAATGTAGATCAGAGTGTACTCGTCTGGTTCAATTCCTAGCACCCTGCAGGAAGTGGGTGGGAGGTGTATGTCACATGATAACACTCCTGCTCCCTTTCCTCCCCTTCCTCCTCCTCCTCCTCCTCCCTTTTCTCTCTCCCCTCCCCTCAACCCCTCCTTACCCTGCTGGTCAGGCCAGACCTCCTGCAGACTCAGTCCAACTGAAGGCTGACAGCCAACAGAGTCTTTCAAAATAAAAATCTACAAACATAGAAAAATCAAATACACAAGGTATGAGACAATATTACTTAAAAGAATAATAATGCAGCAAACATCGATTGATATCCACAAACAGGTGAAGACATAAAGCATTACCAACAGCTTAAAAAAAAAATCTACTCTTCCAGCACCAAAGTATAACATGGCTCTGCATAGTAAAGCTGAAGAGCATGCGCTAGGGAGGCGCAGAGGAAAGCTCGTTTGCATAGTATCTTAGAGGTGACGCAATTTCAAATGTTCCAGTGACCGATCATTGATTTCTACTGATGTTTGATTTGTGATGACATTCTTTTTTGTTAACCAGTGTATTAATTCCTAGATGTATTTATGTCATTGTGTAGGTAATGTACAGAGGAGTTGTGGTTACATAAGTCATAAACAGTGCATTTCTTTTTGGACAATGCCATCCCTTCCCTTGCTCTCTCCCAGTTTTCCCCTCCCATCACACTTATCAATTCTTTCTTCATTTGGTGTTTTGGATGTCTACTCAGTTAAAAGTTAGTCCATATCCAGTATATCAAAATATCTCATTAAATCACTTCCAAGCTGTCTTTAGGCAACCCCTCTGAGTATGGAGGCCTTGAAATATATCAGAGTTCCAAGCCAAAGAGATTCAGGGTCAGGCTTGCTATTTCTCAGGTGTTCACTTCTCACATCTAGCATTTAAGGCTGACGAGTCTTGCTGTACTAAACACAGAGAGCCTGAAACAGAATTAGTCTTTAAGAATTTCAGAATTAATTAGGAGGAATCTGAAAATTGCCAAGGCTTGGCCCAAAACCTGTGAAATTTGAACGAGAAAGAGTTCAGTAAATGTTAACTGCCTGTTTTTCTCTCTGTATCTTCTCTCTCTCTCTTTTTCTGGTGTTAGGGGCTTAATACAGGCTTCGTGCTTGCTAGGCAAGCGCCCAAGCCCCCAGTTATTTGCCCAGCATTACAAGTCCATGCGCTAAATACAATCCCAGTTTTAAGTAAGTTTACATATTTTCTTAAGTCCTGACTGCTTTCAGTAATACATAATTCAAATACATGTCCTCAGTCTTCATAATGAAAACCATATATAAATGATATAAATGTATAAAGACTATTCTATGTTCCTGAAACATGCTGAACAGTTCTTATTCATTAAATTCTTCAAAAAAAAAAAAAAAAAAACACCCACAGAGAAACAGTGCAGAACCTGGCCCTGGTGGCTCAGGCCAATAATCCTATTTAATCAAGAGGATGAGATCTGAGAATTGTGGTAGTTTGCATCCAGCTGACTCTTGTCTCCAATTAACCAGCAAAAAGCTAGAGTTGGAGCCATGGAGCAAAAATAACAGAGCAAGAGTGGGAGGCCCAGAATTCCAACCCTTCACCAAAACAACCAAACAACAAACAAAGAACACAAAACCTTCTTATTTAAATAGGATTTTTTGGTGACTTACAGAGGAGCTAAATTTGAAGATACTGTCTCAAGGGTTGATTTTTTGATATACTTTTCTGGATTAGTAAAGTTTTGTTTTTTTAGCAAACATGCTTTTTCCTTAAGCCACCTTTAGTGTGTGTGTGTGTATGTTTATATGTGGCAGCATGTCCTTGTGTAAATTTCATGAGACTTCAATATCTGAATATATGTAACATATTTTTAAAATTGTATCTGACAGACATGTATTAAAATAGTAATTTTTTGTCTTGTTTCTCCATTCATCTGTCTTTTGAGGGGGAAGGAGAGGCACAGAAATGGAGGGACAAAGGGTGAACAAATGCAGCAGTGGTTCTCACTGGACACTGTGTTAAAAATGAACTGCACAACTTGTGGGTAGGGACAGGAGGGAAAATTGGGAGAGAGTAAAATGTACTCATTACCTGACTTATGAAATGATAACCCCTGTGTACATCACATTAACCATAACAATAAAACATTTTAAAAATCAAATATGGAATGGGCTTTCTCTTTTAGAAAGATCAAATGCATCTCTGGTACCTGATAGTATCCGCTTTCTCTGCTTAGTATTTTTTAATAGGTTTAATATTTCCAATGGCTGTTTTTTTGTATTACATTCAATGTTCCTTTGGTGCTGTTTAAAATACACAGGATATACATTGTCAATAAATATAGTACAATTAATCTCAATACCTTGTTAATACTCTTGGTGGGGTCCTCAGCTTTAGTGATTAATAAAGATGTGGAGACATAGCTTTGCCTCATTCACTGGAGTGTATCATTAAAAGCTGCACCAGGCACATAAAGAAGAAATATAATTGCTTCACATCACTAAACACTGGATTCTTGCATAACCACATATACACATGGCTGTTAAACATGATCATGATTCTGCATTGTCTTATTATATACTGTAAACTATGAAGCTGTAACAAGAGTGACCCTTTCTGGTAGGAATGTATCTGACGACTTCCACACACATTGTTAGACTGTGGAATAGTCTTGCAGGAAGGAGAGATCAGTCCCCAGTGGATTGATTACTAACTCAATATGAAGGACAGGCGAATGCATCATTTTTTAAATGTGTGTTGGTAATTGAAGGAAAATGAAATGAAGAGAGAACAGCTTCCTCCTGGACATTCATACAAGATGCATGCTGTCACCCTCAAATGATATCCTTGTAGAAAAGGGGCCTAGGACAGCACAGAGACCACAACATCTGAATGCAGGACAAGGCGAGCATGAAAATGTGCAGTGATCGTTATGGATCAAAGCACATGGAAGGGAGAGGAAAGATAAGTGGTAAGCTTCCTGCAAATAGCAGCCATCTGCTGGGTGGGGGTAATCTTAGCTACTCAGGAGGCTGAGCTTTGAGGATAGAGGTTCAAAGCCAGCCAGGGCAAGAAAGTCTGTGAGTTTCTTAATTCCAATCAGCCACCAAAATGTGGATATTCCAAACCTTTGCAACTGAAACTCAGGCTCCTTAAAGACTTTCTGGATCGCGGGAGGTAGGAGAAAAGTCAAGTCCCACAATGACTTTTCACAATTAACTTGAAAGTACAGACCACCCCAAAAATCTCTTCCTGCATAATAATGATGCCTGAAATCTGGAAATAGAAGGCTTACATTTCCTACCTGAGCCTTTTCTCTAGCAATTAGTATTCAATTGATTCTTCCTTTCAATACACTCTCTCAATTATCAATGTTGTTTCCCTAGGAGCAGCAAGTGAATTTTTACAGTGCCATTCTAAATGGTTCTGTCTTCTTATCATTACAATGACCCTTTTTCACATGTCATGAATTCACCCATCTGCTTAATACACTTTCCTGTGTGCTATAAAGTTCTGGGAAATGTAGATCCACCAAGCCTTTCTGTAATTGTGTGCTTGTGCACTCTCACGCTCTTTCCTGAGATCTTCACTGACTGCAGGTATCGCTTGAGAGCCCAACCCTGCTTGCTGGGATTTGAATACAAAACAACCTCCGTGGGATCCTTGGCTGGATGTTGGTCCATCAAGGCCCTGTTTCCAACACTCACGCTGAAGATGGGGATTTCAAATATGGATTTTCCTGGAAACACAAATACCCAGCTTATCACACTCAAAGTTCCTTACCTCTCCCCGTGAGTCTGTTTGTTGGAAATCTCCTCACTTCAGCGCCCTCCGAGTGGCCCAAGGCAGAAGGCCACCCCGTCCTGCAGGACGCATGGACTGGGCACAGTTCCTGACTTAATGACCACTCAAAGGCCTTTCCTAGTCCAAAATCTCCATCAGTTGACCCAGGCTGGGTGATATGTATATTTTTCCCTTTTGCTTAGCTCACTTTCACCTGTGTCTATTGCAGCTGTTGGGGCCCCTCTACGGTATTTTTTTAAACCGCTTTCCACTCATTCTGTGCCCTCCTCCCAGCTCCCCTCAGATGTACTCGTGAATACACCATATGTGAGGTGAAAAATATAGGGTCCTCTAAAAACTAGGAGACAAGTTAGGGAGAGGTCCTTTGTTTCCTATCTTTGGAGTTCTTTCCAGCCTTTATTTTAAGTGCATATGAAGAAGTGCTTGGGTCTTACTTTTTGGTACATTTCTCCCAAGACTGTTCTTTTTTGGTCTCACTGTGTATTGGTATCTTGGGTCCTGTTTGCTTTTTCATGACTCTTTTCTATTTGTTTCTAACAACCACATATCAGGGAGACCACATGCCCTTTGTCTCTCTGTTCTTGCTCAACATGATTTGTTCTAGTCTTGTCAGTTTCCCCAAGAATGCCATTATTTTGTTATTTCTAATGGCTGTGTAGAATTCCATTGTATATAGGTACCACAGTTTTTGGATCCATTCATCTGTAGTGGGGCATCTTGGCTGTTTCCATATCTTGGCTATTGTGGGCAGTGCAGCAACAAACATGGAGGTGCAGGTGTTCTTGTCGTATCCTGGGTCCTGTTGCTCAGGTCAGATGCCTAGAATGGTATGGCTGGGTCATAGGGTATGTCTATGCTGAGTTTTTTGAGGAATCTCCAGACTGTTTTCCAGAGTGGTTGTGCTGGTGTACACTCCCACCAGTAGTGCAATAGGGTTCCTTTTTCTCCACATCCCCTCCAGCATTTGTTTATGCCTGAGTTCAGAATATAGTCCATTCTGACTGGATGGTATCTCGGGATTGCTGAACATTTCCTCATGTGTTTCTTTGCCATGTTTATTTCTTCTTCTGAGAAGTCTTTGTTTTTTAAGCTACATTGTCTTGGCTCTACAGGACACTGAGTGTCCATATTTGGTTGTAGAAGTCCAAGCGGAGAAAGGCAGAGCAGCTGGGGATATTGGGGAATATTCACAACGTATTCTTGAGACAGCTGTGGGGAACAAGGGAGGTGGCTTCTTGACACCTCAGAAGGCTTGCGTACATTTTTATATGGTGAAGAGGGATGAGGGTTGAGGGATGATCAAGATATGTTAGTCCCAAGCAACCTGTGGTTGTTTGTCTCTGAAGTTTTCAAAATAATTCAAAATGGAGAACTCAGAAATCCCTAGTAATCTAAGAACAGTGCAAAGAAAGTGTATCTTCTATGGGGGCAGGAAGGAGGCAGAGCCTGCTGTGGACACCAGGAGAAGGAGACTTAAAGCCGGAGGGAGGACCGAGCTTCTGGGCGCAGAGCACACGGCTGGCAGATGGAAACGAGCAGTCTGATCCGCCACGGGAATGTGCATGCTCCACTGGAAATCGCAAGTGTGTGCAGAAGCACGGGGCCGTGGAGACCCCGTGGAGACCGTGGAGGTCTCCTTTCCACGACGGAAGGAATAATCCCCTGTGGCCGTTGGGTCTGGATCCAAATCCTGTAAAACACGTGCGAGTAAATCAAGTAATAGTAGGTGAAAATGAGCAGGGAGGTGTACAGACCTTGTCTGTAAACGTTCCTCAAAGTCCAGATGCATCATAAGAATACCTTGTAGGAATACCATAATCTCCCATAAACTACAGAAAGGTTTCAGAACATTTCTCCATAAAGAACAAATCATTATTTGAGGAGCTAAATATACACAACATAACTTACACATTATAATTGATCTACATATCACATACGATATATATGATTTTATATGTTACCAATGGTACATACATACGTGTATGATATACACATAATTCCCTATGTAAGATATGTGCTTTATAGTTAGCAGCATATGTATAACATTGTAGTACGTGGTGTTGTAGATATGTGCATACATCGTAAGATGCTCCATTAGTGTGTACTAATTTTAGACTCTCATCTATCAATCAAAATAGCTTTTTTTTCAGAGTTAAACACATTTTTATTAGCCTACATTAGTTATACAAAAGGAGATTTGTGGGGCTGGGAATATGGCCTAGTGGCAAGATTGCTTGCCTCCTATACATGAAGCAAGCTCTGGGTTCGATTCCCCAGCACCACATATATGGAAAACGGCCAGAAGGGGCGCTGTGGCTCAGGTGACAGAGTGCTGGCCTTGAGCAGGAAGAACCCAGGGAAGGTGCTCAGGCCCTGAGGCCAAGGCCCAGGACTGGCCAAAAAAAAAAAAAAAAAAAAAGAGAGATTTGTTATACTTCCATACATGAAAAACAGTTGTTTTAAAAACCTATTTCTTTCATAAAATGACACAAAACAGGAAACTTGACACTATCAAAAGAAAAGTGCTCCTCTTCAAATATCAAAATAGCTTTTAGCTATCATGAGAGCTGTGGACATGGCTCAAGGCTGTCAAGCTCAAGGCCCCGAGTTCAAGCCATCACTACTGTTGCAAAGAAAGACAAGCAAGTAAACAAGACTCACAAGGATGATACAAAAACAAACCATAAGATGAAAAGTCATTTGAAGTTTTCTTTTAAAGAATGATAAGAAGAAATCTCTGCAGGAGAAGAGGGATGGGAGGAACGGGGCCGAGGAGCACTGGGCTCGCTGAGGTAGTGTGCCCCTCAGGGCCATGTAGGAAGCCCGCAGCTGCTGTCTACCCAATGGCGCCCTTGGGTGGGTATGAGGAGGGAGAGAGTGCCCCTGACACAGCTTCCCAGGGGAGGGGGTGTGCATGCTGGGGAGGGGGTGCGGGCAAGGCCTTCCAGTTCCTGCCACACCCCTCCCCCATCTCCTCCATTGCTCCCCTGGTGGGGAGGGGGGGTCATTCGCACACACCTTTTGCACTGCTGAGCTTTTACTGTGTGCAGTACCTTTTGCTCCCTTAGATCACCCTGACATGTGGTGATGGTAAAATCACTCCCCTACTTCTCCAAGACCTACTTGAGACACAGTTGTTAGCAGTCATTCCTGCCTTTTCTTTTCCAACACTAACCAAAAAGTAATTATGTAATAATTATTCACAAAGCCTTTGCGTCCTAAAGCAGTAGCTCTCCATGGGTGTGAGCCATGCAAAGCACTGTGCTCCCAAGTGCAGAACCAGAGATGTTCAGTACAGTCTTGGTATTTTACTTATCAAAAATAGGGTAAGGACGATTCAGTACTTACCTATAAGTTGAATCAACCAACCAACCAACCAACCAGAGATAAAGTGATTCTGACCTAACTTCTAAATACGTAGGATCCACTGGGTTAAATATAGGCAAGTTTTCTTGAAAAAAAAATAGGAATTTATGACATGTTGTTACTATGCTTCAGTGTTCCAGGATCTGACTTAATAGTATGAACCAACCAGTGAGTAAAACACTCTACCAGTGGTTGCCATACACAAGAAGACTCATCGCCTGTTAGGTATTGTCACCTGTTATTTCATAGATGTGTTATGTTCTACTTGTATTTGTATTCACTTTGCTCTTATAACACCACTCATTAGAGGATCATTTGTATTTTCTGGGTGTCAGGAGCATGTCTTATTGCAAATGACATGAAGCCACATGGATGGACATTTCTCACTGGTCAGGAGGCGGCCAGAAGTGCACAGAGCTGAACGGATGCAGGGTTGGGCACTGCACACCCCTGCCTTGCAGGAACCCCTCCTTGAGTTTTCTTCTGGGAAGAAGGCGGGGCTGGGGGAGCTGAGAAGCAGGCATTCCTGTGAAGCTTTTCTCTGTCAGAGGTCATCTGGAAAGTTCCATGCATAGGTCTTCTCTTCTCTCTGCTCAGGACTGGACATCACGGCCTCTTCACACAGGATTCTGAAAGGAGTTGGTTCTGCTTCAATACAAGCACATGCCTCAGCGTTAACCACCCGTTCCACCGTGCAACACTCTTCCCACAGAGGAACGTGGTCTGGTGTTCTGGTCCTGTCCTGTTCTTCATTCAGATTTCCTGTGTCTTATGAAGTTTCCTTGGAAGCAGTAAGTATCACGAAGAGCTCATATTTACTCAAGTTTTACCTAGTACCAGAGTAAAGCTTTGCATAAATCGTATTCAGTTCTCAGTTCTGTGGTGGGCCAATGAAAAGTTGGAACTCAGATTGAACATTTTTAGCCAGAGTTTATAAAGTTTCTCCATTTAAATATCCTTTAAGCCTGTGGCCTTACCACCTACCCTCCTCCTGTACCCACCTCCTTCTCTACCCTCCCTCCCTCCTCCTCCTCCTCCTCCTCCTCCTCCTCCTCCTCCTCCTCCTCCTCCTTCCTCCTCCTCCTCCTCCTCCTCCTCTTCCTCCTCCTCCTCCCTGTCTCTTTTGCATCTCCACTCACTCTCTTTCCCTTTCTTCTCCCCTCTTCCCCATTCTGTTGATCTCCCCATTTACCTTCTTCCTTCTTCCTTCTTCTCTTCCTCTTTCCCCTTTCTCTTCTCCTTCCTCTTAGCTTCCCAGTTCCCTCCTCTTTCTCCCCTTCTTCCTCTTCCTCATTATCCTCCTTCTATTTCTTCCTCCTACTTTTTCTTGTCCTTCCCCCTACCTCTTCCTCGTCTTCTCGTCCCCTTCCCTCCCCCACTTAAGAAAGTCCGCCTCCTCTTCCTTCTCCTTGTTCTTCCATCTTTTCATTTTTTTTTCAAATTTTTGTTATCAAACTGATGTACAGAGAGGTCATCTTTTCTTTCCTCTCCTCCTCTTCTCCTTCCTTCCTCCCTCCCTCCTTTTCTTTTCCTCCTCATCTTAGTCCTCCTCCTCCTCATTGTCTCTCTCCTCCTTCTTCTCCTTCTTCCTTCATTATCACCCCCTACTTTCCATTATGAAGGATTCAGCTCTAAGAGAATAGAGTACCACATCATTATATTTCTCTAAGTGTATTTCCAGTCTTAAAAGGTGATATACATTAAAGTAGCTTACTGGCATGGTTGGTTCATTTTGTTTCTGAAGTTCCAACTACTTGGGAGCTAGAAATCTGGACAATAACAGTTTGAGGCTATCTTGGACAAAATAGTTGCGGATCCTTCCTGTTGCTGAAAGCCTGCCACCCCATCCTGTGGGGTGTTGGGTGTCCAGGCTGTTGCAGCAGAAGCTCCAACACTTACTTAGGTTACAGCAAGCAGAGAGGGCGAGGCATGTGGCTCAGGGCAGAAAGCCCGCTCTGTGAGCACGGACCCTGCTTGCAAACCATCCTACTGCTAAAGCCAAAAGGGATTCCTGAAAAATACTGCATAAAACTAAGTTGTAAATATTGTTTGTTTGATCGCATTTTTGCCTTCTCAATGGAATAATAGGGTTTTCTGAGAGTGCTGGATTGTTCTACCCTGCTTAAAAATCCAAGAACTATTATGGTGTTTGGTACAAATTATACTATAAGTAGTTATTTTCATGTAAATCATGTTATTATGCTAACCACATGACGATTTGTGTATCTCCCCACTAAATAATTACTGCATAATTTAAAAATAGTTATAGTTTTTGAATTTATAATATATAACAAGTGCACAAATTTAAATTGATAAAATACAGAAGAAAAATAAAACAAGTACACAAATAGATAGCAAATATATAAGAAATACACAAAAATTATAGAGTAGGCAAAAAATAGAACTAAAAAGTCTTTATCCAACTGTTTTCTCAGTTACTTTTCTTAAAAGTAAACTCTGCTATTGGTTTATTGAAAAACTCCCAGAGAAACTCTCCACATGTTTAAACACATGTGGAGATTTTGCTGTTTGCTTTTAAGTGAAGACACACCATGCTCTTGTACATAACTTGATCTTTTTGCTCAGTGTTGTGGGTTTTACTCTTTTTCAATACCATCTGACTTCATGCTCCAAGTGGTAATGTCCTATTTCACTGTAAGATCTCAACATAATCTATTTTATCTCTATTTGATTATTTTATTTTTATGTGTAGGGTCATCATTCCATGAATGTAAGCATCGATGTAAGATATATTTTAGGATAAGTATTTACAGAGTCAAGGTGGGTGTGCACTGGAAAATCAGTATATTGCCTAGTGCTCTCTGTGATGATGATGTGACTTTATGCTCCAGCAAGTTGGAATCTGTATGTCCCTTCTGAGCGACAGTGTGATGCTGCCTGCCATCAGCTGTCACCCAACTCATAAAACTTTCATGAATTATCCCTGTGCAGAGTGGTCTTTTATGACTTTTAAATTTATACTGATGTTATCAGCAGCACTATGTCCTGTTTGAGAATTTGTGCTTTTCTTCTTTTGGCATAATAAGCTTGCTTTCCTACCTTCCTTTTATTCTTCCTTTAATTTTATAGTGTGGTAATGCTTTCTGGTTTGTTCCTTTCATTCTTCCACTTTGTAAATGTGTGTCTGTGTGTGTGTGTGTGCACGTGCGTGTGTGCCCGTGTATGCAAGGTGCCTATGGCTTTTTCCTTAAACAGGCTATTTTGATTAATCATCCTAAACTGTCAGGGTGAGTTTACATGATGCCCTCACTTTAGAAATGAGAAGGAGACAGGTTCATAAAGGTTTAACACTTATGGAAAGGCAGCCAGGAGCCCACAAAAAACAAGACAAAACTATTTAATCCAGAATCTAAATTTTGTTTCCTTAAATAAAAGCTTTCAGATTGTAATCAAGGTATCCTGGTAGTTTCATCAATTGTTCACATTATAATTTATGATATGAAAGTGACTTAATTAAAAGGAAAGCTCATCACATTTGTTTGGATATCTACCTGTGTATCCATCCACAGGCAGCAACATCCTACGGTAAAAATATTTTCCATAACTCTAATTTTAATGAAGATGCTTTAGTTTCTCAAATACAGAAAGTATTTTCAAGAGAAAAGGCACTGGACTCTACGGATCGCTGGACTGCAGTTCCATTCTGTGGGGTGATGGACAGCGAGGACAGCGCTGGCTAGGCGGCAGGTGACTCTCTAAGAGTTGCCTGACATCACACCTCTGTAGCGTCCTCAGGGGGTGCAACAGGCCATTTCCACTGAACACCTGAGGATCCAAAGCCCACTCCATCTGGCAACTTGTTCCAGGGCTGGCTGAAATTGGCATTTCAACCACAGCAGAAGTCCAGCTTCCCCTCGCGTTCACAAATAAGAATACTGTCAGACTCTTCCCTAGACAAGAGATTATTTCAGTCATTATTTGAAAAATTCCAATTCTCACTCTCAACTGAAATAATTACTTCACTCACTCGAAGAAGACTTGGAGAATGACAAACACGCCTGGCTTTTCTCCATTTTGTAGGACAAAGCAGGGCATCTGGAAGGAGGAAGATAACATTCAGATGTGTGGGTTTTTAAAGCTATGTCTGAGTGAAAATGGCAAGTTCTGAGAGAGATTTGGTTTATCTGGGTGGAAAAAGGACAACTTTCTACTCATGACAAGGAAGAAGGCAACTCCCTTAAAATCATTAGCAGAAAATGACATACATCTCAAGTAGGTTGATTGGCACCCAAAGGCAATTGTTATTCGCTGAGGAAGACAGAGTAGGTGCATTTTAGAATTAATTGTAAATTTGTGCAATGTTGTCTTATATCTGAGGAGTGATATGTCCTTACATCTAGAAAATGAACACTTTTCTTACTAAGAACAAACAAATTTAATGTGATCAATAACTACCTGCTATTAAAATTTCTTGGGAGATATGCCATAAATGTTTTCATTAAAATAAAATTCAGTGTACTATTCCTTTGTTGAGTCTGGAAGGGACAAGGGAAGCATGATAAATGGACACGCATCTCTTCTTGCTTTTTTTAAAAAAATAATATCACATGTTATATAGATTTTATTTTTGTTTGGTTTGGTTTTTGTTGCAAGTCCTGGGGCTTGGACTCAGGGCCTGAGCAATGTCCCTGGCTTTTTTGTGCTCAAGACTGGCACTCTGCCACTTGAGCCACAGCACCACCTCTGGCCATTTTCTACATATGTGGTACTGAGGAATTGAACCTAGGACTTCATGTATATGAGGAAAGCACTCTACCACTAGGCCATATTCCCAACCCCCCCTTCTTGCTTTATGGAAGTCATACAGTCCCGTGGGGGATGAGTGAGAACACACTGCCTTACTTTGAATCTAGACCCCACCACCACGGGAGATATGCTAGCTTCTTGGCTTTTGTGAAAGGGAAGGGGTAATATTAAGTTTTTTAAATTTGTCTTACAAACTTCGAATAAGTTTCTGGTAGGTCTACCTGCTACCTGCTATTCTTAAAAGATCAGGACTGTCTAATGAAGTCAATGAAACTTGGTTAAGTGCTAAGATCATATCTGAAAGGTCTGGATAACCCATGGCTTCATTCATTTGTTCATTTCGAAGGTCAATTCCATTCACTGACAAGCAGCTTGGCATACAGAGGCTCTGATATCTGCCTGCACATCCTTTTGCTTGATCCTGTCTTTCTAAGTCATTCTCAGAAATAGCACTTGGATCGTGCTCCACTTTATTTTGCCTAACATTTTATGTTTGTCTTTTTATGATCTGTTTTCACTGTGAAAATAATGGCTTTTACAAGGGCACTGATGTGAATTTGTTTTGGTATGCATAAACAATGTCTTGAACCAGGGTCATACATGCTTGGGCAAGTGATGAAATAAATCATTGTGTGGTGTTCATTATTGTTCATATGCCCTTTCACCCATAGGGATGTACACAACATGTCTGCTTTGTTTTGGTTTGGAATATTTTGACATTTAAGACAATGATGCAGTGCCTTTCTTCGTGCCCAGTTCTGATGCTTCCCCGAGAACAAGATCCTGAGAAGGACACGGCATGACCAGATGGGTCACCTCCCACCACGGTGTAAATATTTTGACACCAACTGAAAGAAGTGTTAGCACAGTCACCCCTCACCAACTGCTGACAGCTCACGAGATAATTTGTTTAATTGGTAATGGGGTTAGTAAAAGAAAAAAAGGCTATAATTCAGACACACACCATTTAAAAAATTGATTGATAAATCATTGGAACTTATGACTATTTATTTCATGCTGACTGTTCTTGTGACTCAGGGGAGATGTGTATACACTGACAATTTCAGTGAGGAGCAGCAATAGCTAGTCTGCTCAGGTTTTGAACTTCGAGGGTAATGCTTTGAATTAAAGAAGATTTATGAGAGGAGCAAAAGCCATTTATGGATTACACGCTAAAATCAGAATGAGTAAGAAAGAAGGCATTCAAAAGAACTGAGGCTTTGTATTTATGTACATTAAAGAAATATACAGCCCAAATGACCAAAAAAAAAATTGGAAGTTTTTGAATAAAGAAGTGGGCACATTAAACAGAACACATTTATGCAAATGCTCAGGGCCATCTTTTTTTTTTTTTTTGGCCAGTCCTGGGGCTTGGACTCAGGGCCAGAGCACTGTCCCTGGCTTCTTTTTGCTCAAGGCTAGCACTCTGCCACTTGAGCCACAGCGCCACTTCTGGCCATTTTCTGTATATGTGGTGCTGGAGAATCGAACCCAGGGCCTCATGTATATGAGGCAGGCACTCTTGCCACTAGGCCATATCCCCAGCCCGCTCAGGGCCATCTTGGTAAGTGCATTCCTCCCCTGCTTTTTTATTATGTTAATTGTCCAAAGGGGCTTCGCTATGATATTCCCATGCGTGCACATAATGCACCAGGATCACGTCCACCCCTTCTTGTTCTCTTACATGCGCCCTCCCCCCCCCCCCGGCTTTGAAGGGGTTTTGACAGGCTTCAGGCCTCTACCCATGCACACTCATGTAGTGTGTAAAGCACCTGTGTCATACCCAGCCCACCTTTCTTCTTTCCATGCACTCCCTTTCCCATTGGCTCCCATCCCGTACTTCCCATGTGACACTCCCGTCATTCACTCTAGGTCTAGATTGAATGGGGAAGACAGATGTGTGCAGTGCTGCTCTTGCTCAGTGAATCCGATGAGCTGTAGTTCTGTGGTTCTCCTGGGGGAAGAAAGACATGAGTTCATTCACGTTGAGCCCATTGTGTACACGTGCCATGTAGAATCGATGTGTTCACCAGCAGATGGGGTTCCAGGCCGACTCTGTTTGTCTCTTGTGAACCGTGTGGCTCCAGCGTGCATGTCCAGGTGTTCGGCTACTTGTTGACAGCATAGAGGACACACCTCCCTTCACTCAGATGCCCAAGGATGGTGTACACAGGTGATGTCTGTGGTTTTCTTCTGAGGAGCCCTGTGGAGGCCCTAATTTGCATTGCCACCAGCAGTGTGAGATGGTGCTTTTTCCGTGGTCCTCACTAGCTGCCTTGCTTAGGTTCTTGGTGAGCCCTCTTGACTGGGGTGAGATCGAATTGCAATGATGTGTGGATTTGCACTCTAAGCTAAATATGTTTAACATTTCCTCATGTATCTACTAGACGTTTCTGACTCTGCTTTGAAGAGCTGTCATTCATTTGCCCATCCACTAATTGGACTGTTTGATATATGGGTGCTTAATTTGTGGAGCGCTTTATATATTTGGGATACAAATACTTTATCCAATAATTATTAGCCAACAAGGATTTTCTCCCACATCTGCTGGCTGCCTCCTGATTCTGGCAACTCTTTCCTTGCAGTTTGCTAGAACCACATTTGTCATTTACTGCTCTTGTTTTCTGAACTTCTGGATCCTATTAAGAAATTACCACCTACTAGTTGTCTTCTGGTGTTTCCTCTTTGTTATTCTGGCTCAATTGTGAGTCTTAAATCCAAGATCTTTTTGGAACTGATTTTTGTATAATGAGGAAATAGTGATTTCATTTTACTCTTCACATGTAAACATCCAGTTTTCCTAACACAGTTTGTTAAAGAAAGACTTCTTTTTTCAATATGGACTTTTTAGTGCCTTTGTCAAAACTGACATGACGGTAGCAGTGTGGGCTTATTTCTATATCTTGTATTCTGTTGCAATGACCCACATGCCTACTTTTGTGTGGGTACCATACTGCTCTTGCTACAATAGCTCTTTAGCATCTTTTGAAGTCAAATATTTTGAAACTTGTAGCAGTGCTCACTCTGTCAGAATTGCTCTATGGTCTTTCATGATACCAAGAATTTTTTAAGGGCTGGGAATATGGCCTAGTGGCAAGAGTGCTTGCCTCGTATACATGAGGCCCTGGGTTCAATTCCCCAGCACCACATATACAGAAAATGCCAGAAGTGGCGCTGTGGCTCAAGTGGCAGAGTGCTAGCCTTGAGCAAAAAGAAGCCAGGGACAGTGCTCAGGCCCTGAGTCCAAGGCCCAGGACTGGCGCAAAAAAAAAAAAAAAGAATTTTTTAAGACTGACTCTTTTACATCTGTGAAAAACTACATTGGAAATTTGATGGGGATTTCATTGAATCTATAGACAGCTTTCAGTAGAGTAACAAGTTTTCTGATCTAAGTTTGGACAATCTATGAACACCGTTTTTCCATGTTCTGGCATCTTCCTCAACATATGCCTTCATTATCTCATAGCTTTCCATGGAGATTTTTTCACCTCTTTAGGTGTTTGTTTTTATTTAAAATATGTTTGGTTATTTTTAATGGAAAATGTCCCCCTGATGCTCAGCCTGTTTAGGACACAGTTGTGTGTGTGTGTTGATTGTGTGTCCTGATTGCACAAAGTACTTTTATATAAAGGGTTAAAGCCATAGATTGGATCAATGTCCAACTTAGAAAACTATTGAGACGATACATAATAAAGACTGTGTTTGAGTATAAGCACACAGCAGGAAGAGAAATAGAACTGCGGGTAGGTTTAGAGGTAATCTTTGTCTGTTCTTATTGAAGCCAATGGCTGTCAGAATAAGCAACAGATTAAAATGCTCAATCAGCGAAGATGGTCCCTTGTTTCAGACTATACAAATAAAGATTAATGTTAATGTATTTAGAGCTTGTGCCATTTAGCTTCCTGTATAATATACAAACCAAATTGCTCTCTAAGGGCATGTTAAGACATTATAACACAAAAACCACATCTTGGAAAGCATTTCTGCTTGAACGTGTAAGAATGTGTAACCTTCTAGTTTTGTACTGTCAGTGGGTAAAAGCCAAAAACAGTTAAAGATCGAATTCTCTCCTAAGCCACCGAGAGCGGCTAATGGCGCTTCAGCCCGCGGCTGTGGAGGCTCGCGGGTGCTGTCCTGTCCCGCGTGCCTGGGAAGGACGAGGGCGCGTTCCACGCGGCCCACGCAGAGGCCACGTGCCTGTCCGTGGGGGGTGTCATGTCCGGTCGGGGAAGCAGAGGGACCACGAGTCTCGGCATTAGTAAGAAGGCGGAAGGAAGCGGAGGGAAGGAACCCACAGAACCCTGTTTCTTCCACAGGGAAGGAAGCGGAAGGGAGAGGTGCAGAGCCACAGTGCGCGCCCAGCCCAGGGCGCCCTGCCCACCCGGCCCAGCCTCGCCTTTCCGCGGGTGGCTTTTCCACAGGGAGGCGCATACTTCCGTGGGGGCGGGGGAACAAGGATGATCCCGCGTGGAGTTAACTGACACTCAAATGGCTTTTCCCCTCCAAGAAGAAGGTTTGCTCAGGGGTCCCCGGTGTGCGGGGATGCGGGGAGAGGGGAACCGGGTGTGAACGCAGGGCTGAGGTTCCTGTCCCCTCCCCGGGGGTCAGCAGGTGGTTGACCTACCCTCTGCCAGCGGGCACAGGTATCCAGGGGGAGCTACCAGACCCACTGGGTAAGGACAGATGCGAGCGCAAACCACCTAGGAAAGAGATTGGATCCACCCAGAGTTTATTCCACAGAGAGAACAGGAGTAAATATAAGAGATGCGTTCAGCCTACCTCTCTTTAATTTTTCCTCAATAAATTATGCAAAAAATAGGATCGTTGCAGGAAGGCAACACACACAATTTTTCTACTAATAATAAGCATACAGCGTCACAAGCACTGAGATCATTCTTGATGCATTTAGAAATGAGGCCTTCAGCTCACACACATCTTGGGTCTGAAGCCCTGCTTTTATATTACACTCCTCTGTTGAAAAGTTGAAGTGCCTTTCATGTATGCATTTGCTCTAGCAGAAAAGAGAATAGATTTTCACTCTTTTACTTATATTTCAAATTCAGCAGAGGTTTTCAGACATTATCTGTCCCATGTGCAAAATTCTGTCCTTAGGCAAGCACTATTTATCTTGCACCACTAATAAGTGGATGCATCTTTTAGCAGCTGTCTGAGATTTATGAAGTACTGAGCATGGCCTTTGCCTGTTTATGTACTAAGGACATTTGTTTGGGCTCACCGGACCCTGCAAAGGCAAAAGAACAAATTCTGCAGCTACAGGTACCAGGCTGGCTCAAGGGCCAGGACAGCCCAGCGTCAGAGCTGTGTCTCCCTCAGCAAGTCACCTTCTCTCCGAGGAAATCTGCCTGTGTGTCTCTTGGTTTAGGGTTGATGTTGCCAGGCCTGCGAGAATCTGATGGATGCTTGTTGAGTATGGTCTGTGACATAGTTCCCTTGTGCCCAGGACTGGTTCTGGGTCACAGGTGCTGGGCTTACTGGCTGTGTAGGTCCTGGAGACCCCTAGAGGTCATGTGATCAAAGAGAATCTTCAGTCCTTACACGGAAGTTCTTTTCAGAAGAATTTTCATAATAGAAAGAGCTTTAGGAATTATAAAGGTGGGCCTCTTGTAAACTAGAGGGAAGGGGAAGGGGAAGGGGGAGAGATCAAACCAATGTGGAAATCACTTTTAAATATAAATGGTTGACTCTCTTGATTTTTGTTAAACACACAATGGAATAAAAAAATAAAACTCTGTCCTTTGCAGAAACATGTATGGAAACAGAGGCCATTATGTTATTGTAATAAGCCCAAAACAAAACAAACAAGAAAGCAGAAACTGTTTCCCCACTCCTCTGTGGAAGCCAAAGCATTGATCTCACAGCCACTGGACTTTAATGGCTGTCAACAGAGGCTGTGGAGAGCAGGGGAGAGGGTGAGGAAGAAGTTAGACAGGAGAAGAGGCTCCAAACACAAGAGCAGGAACCACCCCTGGTCCTGGGTAGCAGGATGGGGAAACCACTGATTACAGCACTGGATGATCTATTTTGAAAGAAGTAGAAAGAACACACAAGCTCACAGCACACAGAGTCAACAGTGTGTGGTGAGATGGGGTGTTTAGAAACGAGCTTTGATCTTTACAACTCAGATGGATATACACATTTATCATAGCACTTAAAGATGTATAAATATTATGTCTTCATCAATGAAAAGTAGAAGCATGTAAAAACTAAAAGGTTAAAAAAATAAAACGAAGGAGGGTATACTGGCAGACTTTGACAGGGATCTAGGAATGTGCGAGATTGCTGTGCATTGTTTGCAGTATATTTATGAGCTCTAAGGCATAGGTCTGAAGCCTTAGGCAGGAGTTTGTTGAGCCAAGGTCCAAATTAGGCTGTAAACGAATCCCACTATGTAGGGCTTGGTTTCCTTAGAATGGAACCTGAATGTTTTTATCATTAAGGAGATGTTCTAACTGCAAACTGACCACGATCACCCCCAGAGAGGTACTGCCACTGATCACCCCCAGGGAGGAATCGACTACTGATCACCCACAGGAAGCAATCAACCACTGATCACCTCCAAGGGAGGAACTGACCACTGATCACCCCCAGGGAGGAATTGACCACTGATCACTCCCAAGGAAGAATTGACTACTGATCACCCACAGGAATCACCCACTGATCATCCCTCAGAGAGGAACTGACCACTGATCACCCCCAGGGAGGAATCGACCACTGATCACCCCCAGGGAGGTACTGACCACTGATCACCCCCAGGGAGGAATCGACCACTGATCACCCCCAGGGTGGCACTGCAGATGACTCAGGGCTCCTGGGTGTCTCTTAAGGCACAGCTAAGAGGGGGTGAGTTGTCAGCATCCTTTCCCTCTAGCTAACCTGCTTCATATCAATGCTTCATCGTTGTGTTCATAATGTATGTAAAAAGGGCACCAGGGTTTCACACCTGTGAACCACTACTCAGGAGGCAGAGATGTGAGGATTGTGGTTCAAAGCCAACCAAGGCAGGAAAGTCTGGGAGACTCTTATCTCCTGTGAACAAGCACAAGGCTGAAAATGGAGCTGTAGCTCTTTTGTCTCCTACTTGATTTTCTACATGATCGTATTCATCTTTCCTCATGGTCTTGAAAACTCCCTTACACAATAGTTATCCATGAGTATTTTCAAAGGTGTTATTAAATTAATTTAGCACAACCTGAAAATAACCTAGAAATAAATGAATCTGCTGTCTATATCATTGAATACTTTTAACAAATATTTATGAAATCCTATGTTTGCCTTTGCTTGGACCTGATTGGTCCACTGCAAACGATTACAGTAAAATTCTGCATGATGCCCCTTTGCCAATGACTTTGTAATGCCCTTGAAGACCTCTTTCCCAGGATCAGCGATGGGAACCACCTCCTTTGTGTCTGCCTGCATGCTGGAAGATGAGCTAAGGCCCAACAGCCCTGGCTTCCTTCTTGCTCAGAGCAGCTGCAGCCTGGTCTGCCTGGGGCTAAGCGTGGCTTACATTTCCCCCTCATTGACTCCTTGGCTCCTGGCTCTCCAAAAGGATCCAAATCTCTTCAGCTCATGAGCTTGTAAATTTTCCTCCCCAATCTTAGAGCAAATCTCCGACTTCATTGTGCATGTTGAGACAATCAGGAATTCTTTGTTCTCAGCACATTTCATATTTTCCTTCCACTTTTTCATGCAGTTCTAGGATTAGAATTGATTTACTCGTCCAAAACCTAGAAGAGTAGTTGTTATTTCATCTCCTTTTATCTGAACAAGTGTGAACACACACTCTTCCATTGGAATTCAGCATCTCAAAAGTCATCCTGCTAGAGTTTTAATCTATCCACTGATTAACTTAATATGTATTTACTTAGACATTTATTCATAAAGAAGTAAAATCAATGAGTCCTGATGCTACAGAGCCCCCTAATAGATATTTAGATAATTATTCTATATTCCAGTGAGTGAAATATGGGTATCAATAAACATTTCATTGAATGCTGGGTTTAGACAAGCATTGAACTCAATTAATTATTTAATGTAGTTCTATACAAAACTGTAACAATAGAAATCGGAACAGAAATGTTACATGATTAATATAGTTCTGTAGATAGAAAAGTGTAACTGAATAGAAATTGGAACAGAAGTGTTGCACTTGTATTAGAATAGAAGTGTTACACTTATATTAGGTCTACTAATTGCAAAATTGACTTATCTCGGTGGTCACGTAAGTATATTACACTAGAAAGTGGAAGAGTTGATGTGTAACCCATGACATTTTTTGAGCTAGTACCAAGGACCGAATTTAGAGCCTCCTCAACTTCTCCTTACTTTTTCACTCAAGGTTTGCACTATTGCACTTGAGCCACACCTCCCGTGCCAGATTTTCACTGGTTAATTGGAGATCAGGAAACACAAATTCTTTGTCTCTCCAAGTCTGACAGGGGAGGATTCCAATGGTGTAAGCCATTTGAACAATTGACTCAGAGTTTAACAAAATGAATGCTAGGCGGCTGGTATTCATTCGCTGTTGTCTGGGGTGAGGTCAAGGAGACAGGCAGATGAATGGGGAGAGGAAGGCAGGGAGCTGGCAGAGCTAGCACTCAATGCACACGTGTGAAGATGGAACCAGGTCACTCCAGGGGAGGGGCATGGGGGGGAGAGATGGGGAGAATGATGTAAGGGGGGCCCTGATCAAGATGCAGAGTACTCACACTCACACACGTGTTGAGCTGAAACCCCTTTGTACAACTACTTAACATAATAAAAGCAATAAATGAGTGAATAAAAAGAAAAATAATTGGAGCTATGTCTCACTGACTTTTCTGCCTGGGCTGCTTTGAAATGCGATCCTCAGATCTCAGCCTACTGAGTAGCCAGGATGACAGGGTGAGCCGCCAGTGCGGGACTCGAACCCATGCTTTCCAGAGAAGCTGAGGACGGGCCTCATGGTATATACCACAGGTGCTATGCTGGAACCTCTGTGTGACCCTAGCAGCAGATGGCTGGAAGTGAAAGGGCATGGGGCTTCCTCAACCCTGAGGAGAAGAGTCCACACAAACCTCAGTGAGCACCAGCTGCACTTATAGAGCAAAGCAGGGAAGAGGAATAGATAATGGACATAACAGTGGGTAACAGAAATCCATGAAGTACAATAAACACAAGTGCAGACTATTCTGAGGATGGGGCTGGCCTGTGTCCATGCTTCTGCCTCACAGGTGAGCCCCGGGGGCCCGTGCCTACAGGGAGGGAGAAGCAACACACTCATGTCTGTGTGTCTCATTCATTTTCCTGCCCAGTGTGTGTGTGTGTGTGTGTGTGTGTGTGTGTGTGTGTGTGTGTGTGTGTGTCTGTGTGTAGGGGGGTAACAGAAAAAAGAACATTGGAAGCAGAAGTGTGACAACAGTTCCAATGATCCTGGTGATTAATAAGCTGCGTGTAGAGCAATGGCATTGGTGCCAGGCAGAGTTGGGCTGCCATCTTGGCTCTGCCACCTGCCAGCCATGGAAGTGGGACATGGTCATAACCTTGGCCATTTTGAAGCTCCTAAAATGGTACATGGGTTTAGTAACACCCTCACCCCATGCCATGACCCAGACTCCCCACTTCAGTGATGCTTGGTGCATTGTGAGTGCCCAACAGACCTGTGATGCCGTCACTAAGAATGTAGAACTTGCTGATAAAATCCATGCCTGTCACCCTTGGGGGAGCAGGGCATGGAAAATGAGCTCTGATGGTTATCTTGGAAGTCTGCCTGCCTGTATTCCTAGCTACTCAGGAGGCTGAGATCTGAGGATCGTGTGTCAAATCCAACCCAAGCAAAAAAGTCTATGAAACAACTCTCTACCTTTAATTAACAAGCAAAAACCCAGAAGTGAAGCTGTGGCTCTCGAGCACCATCCTTTAGTGAAAAAGTGATGGACATTGTCTAGGTCCCAAGTTCAAGCCCTAGTACTGGCACGTGCACACACACAAACACACACATACACACACTCACAAACATACACATACACCACACATACATGGTAAGCACACACACATATGTGCACAAACACACATACCACATGTCAGCTCACCTGGTAGAAGGATGGACAGAGCAGGCCCCCTCCTCTGACTGACAGATGGCAGGAGGTACAGCCCCGTATCACATGCATCTCATAGTGAACAACACTCAGATGCGTTTCATGCACAGCTACATCAAGGCTTCGCTGGACACAGGAATTTCCAGCTCCAGCTCTGGGATTGTCTGAGCCATCTGGATTATAAACTATGGAAGCAAAGGCTTAGTCCACAGGTGTGCAGCCTTTCTCTTTGGAATCTCTGCTTTGGAATCTGAGGCATGTGACACGACATACCCTCTGAATACCGTGCAGGACACAGCTCACATGGGCTCACACACGCATGCTATGTTAATCTGATTGCACAGAATATTTCTGCTGCTCCTGACACAAACTCAGCTCAGGCCAGCTGAGTGCCCGGATGTCAGGGGCCCGCTGGGACCCAGACTGTAAACACTGAGCACTCAAAGCGTATGCCATGTTAGACAGTGGCCAAAGCATGTAAAAAAAAAAAATCTTGTCCTATAACTTGAAGGAAAATAGATGTACTCAGCGAAGAGCACTGCCTTCCCGGTGGTCAGTCACTCCACAATACCCCACGCTTTCGCTCCATGGCCGTTTCATGTTTTAGTTGGTCCGGACAGTGTGGTTTCTACTGATTGATGCCGGCAAACTCCACCCGGGGTGCTTTGCCTTCTGGCACAGATAATGTCCCATCACCACCATCTTTCTGGCTCGGCCCGTTTCTGTCCCTATGACCAAACACGGGTGGAGCTAGCTTTCAGGGGTTGGTCATTTCTGCTTGCAGCCCATTCCAGTATTATAGAAAGCGTCCTACGTATTTAAATTTCATCTACCACTCCCACCCCATCCAGTTTCTCTTAGTGAACAGCTCTGAAATGAAGGCTCAGACAAACCCCGTGAGCTGGTAGAGAAAAATAGCTTCAGCAGTGAGAAAAAAAGTGTCATTAAGGAAAGGAAGTTTTCAAACCATCATATTAAACGAAAGTAGTCTCTAGTGAACTGTGAACCGCCTGAGCGATAGGAGGGGAGCGAGCCCCTGGGGAGAGGGAATCGAGGAAGCTCTGGTCTCGGGAGGAGCAGGAGGGAGGATTCCAGGTGTGCCAGTCAGTGGCTGTGGCCTGCCAGTGGGCACAGTGCTGAGTGGAGTCCCATGCTCTGGCTTTGGTGGGGGAGGAGTGAAGGATGATGTCTCAGCTCCAAGTCAGGCTGTGTAGGTGATTGATGATGTCATTTACCCACAGGCTGGAATGAGTGCCAGCTATGTCCTTTGTATGAATTAAATTCAAATCACCTGTGAAGTCATGCAAATACACACACACACACACACACACACACACACACGCACGCACATACACACGGTCCGGACACCTGAGCCTGGAGATGAAGAATGACACCTGTTTCAGAAAAGAAAACATGAGCATCCTTAGCAGATGGGCAGCTGCCAGAAGACAGGAAAGCTGACCTCTCCCTGGGGGAGAAGGGCAGCTCTGGCGTCAAGGCTATGAGCGCATTGCTGCTTTGCTCTGGGAAGGAAAGGGTGGGCTGCCCCGTCTCCTCTGGAGTTTCACAGTGAGACCAGCTCTCCTCTGCCGGAGGAATGGTCATTCCATTCTGCTCAGTGATTGATGTGTCTATGAGGACACAGCACACTTCTCTCACAACCCCAAACTCGAGAGTGTGCACCTGCACTGCTGAAATGAAGGAAACTGCTTCATCCTCCAGCTAAGAGTCATGACACCGGCCACGTAACTGGCTGGGCTTCGACTCTGTGCAAGGAAGGAACCTCAGGGCTTGCCGCAGAGCTGAGTTGTAGCTTCAGGAAGACCCTTTCCTTGCATCTGAGCGGAGGCACTGGGTTCTGCACCTCCACCGAGAGGCCCTCTCTGGAGTGGCTGGGGAGGCCTTGTCTGGAAAGGGAAGTGGAATGAATAATCTTGGAGAAAATGTAACAGGGATAAACATCCCGTACTCAAGCAGTCAACTAGGAGCCTAGCTAGCTTTAAAACCTTTCACTAAGCATATGCTAGTTATATGAGTACAACGTACTTTGCTCAGACTCACCATCCATGTCCTCTTTCTTATTCCCTTCTCTTCCTCTTTGAAATACTTAAATGGATTTTATCATTCCATCTTCATCCATGTGCACAGAGCACTTTGATCTTATTCACCTCTGTTCTCTGTCCCCCTTCCCACTCCCTCGTAGTTTCTTCCACAATCATGTTGTTCATTTCCCCTGATGTCTGGATTCCATATGTAAGAGAGAAATATGATTCTTGCCTCCATCTCCCGTACTTTTCTTTATACAATCACCTCCAGTGTCATCTATTTCCTTGTAAGTGGCATAGTTCCATTATGGCTGAATGAAACACCATTGTGATGTATAACAGATGTTTTTCCTCCACTCACCAGGTGATGGGTGCTGAGTCTGGTAATCACAGCTTGGCTCTTGTGGGGGTGGAGCGGCATCTGGGTGTGCATTTCTTTCTACTTTAGGCTGTGTCTTCTGAGTGGCCCCCGGTTACATCATAGATCTGCTTTTAGTTTATGAGGGAATCTTAGTAGCAGTGCCTTGAACCTGTGCACTCACCAACGGAGTACACAGAGATTTTTTTTTGTGTGCCAGTACTTGAGCTTGAACTCAGGGCCTTGTGTTCTCACTTAAGTTTTGCTCAAGGCTAGCACTCTATTATTTGAGCCACAGCTGCCCTTCCTGCTTTTTTTTTTTTTTTTTTTTTTTAGTGTTTTTCCAAGTCAGTGGATCCCCAACCCCCTTGATTCTGGGTAATAAACATCTGCTGGGATTGAAAAACAAACGAGAGCCTTTGGCAGGAGATTGGGCTTCTGGTGAGGCATGAGGACCCCGGAACATGTCATTCTGTGCTAACAAGTTAGAAGCTGAGCCCATGGGGCTCCACAGCAAGAGGAGGGAGTGGGGAGCAGGGGCAGGGAGGCCTCTGCTCTCAAGGTCGGAGAGACAACTGGGGCAGCCAGCGTTGACTTGTCCAGCAGAGGCCAGGAGCAAAGCCAGCACTGACAGGAGGAAGATCTTGAATGTGGCGAGCCGTGGGGGATGTGGAGTGGAACGGTGCACTCAGACAGCCCTGGACGGGCCCAGGGAGGCCGGGAAACAAGGCTCAGGGGCTCGTCCTCAGACAACGGGAAGTCGAGTCTCCATGAAGAGGAAGGAAGATGGAAACCGTGTGTGTCCTCAGTGCGCCACGCAAGCAAAGACAACAGAGCCTTTCCTGTCTGAAGGAGCCCTGCAAACCAGACAAGGTTAACACGAACAATAAAACCCCACCAGCCTGGAACTCTTCACTTTGCAATTGTCATCCAAAGAAAAAAGGAATTAATGATTTTGTCAGGAGAATAAAGGAGTCTGCTGCCTGTAGACATGTTAAAAAATGTCAAAATAAGTTATTCAGAGAGTAGCAAATAATGAAGACAAACAAAGATCACATAAAGACAGAGGAAAAAAGCCCAAAGGAAAAATAAGGGCAAAATTAAAGGAAAATCTTTTATCTTTATTTCTAAATGACATAGCAATTAAATGTTGTAATGTTGAAATAATGTATTTGAATGCATTGAATATGTTATATATATGCTTGAATATGTGTGCTTCAAGGTCTTACCTATATATATGTGTACACATATGTATTTCTATATTTGTATATAAGTTAAATGACAATGACAGAGATATCAAAGGGAGAACTATTTTTGTTATTATAACATATTCATATTAAAACTATCCAAGAATAGTAAAGTTTTCTTTAAAGTTGAAATTAGATTTGCAAAT
Source organism: Perognathus longimembris pacificus (assembly GCF_023159225.1). NCBI lineage: Eukaryota > Metazoa > Chordata > Mammalia > Rodentia > Heteromyidae > Perognathus > Perognathus longimembris. The sequence goes on along the minus strand of NC_063187.1, from coordinate 185,732 downwards.
GTGAATTTCCAGCCCTGGGGAATCTATCTATCCATCTATCCATCCACCCATCTATCCATCCATCCATCTTATATTGTAAGAAAAAGGAAACTGAATCTTTTGTTTTTTCTTATTTATTGTCAAAGTGATGTACAGAGAGGTTACAGTTTTATATGTTAGGCCTTGGGTATGTTTCTTGTTTGTTACCTCCTCCGAAACGGAATCTTATAATACCCAATGATGACTGCAAAGGACAAAGGAAGGTAGAAAATAAAAGGAGAAAGAACAAGTACAATGAATAGAAAGCACAGGAAACCCGTCTTATTTATTTGCAAACTTATTGTATGTGTTTTTGACCAGGGATAATAAGTAATACATAGAATGAAGAAATACTGAACACAAAAATTTTAAATTCCTACACACACATTGCACTGCTGGCTAATACAGAGATGGGCTGAGTCCACCGTTGTATTTAAGTTGTGTGATCTGTTGAGCATTTTCTTCCCCATAATTTCCTGAAAATATTCTTCCCCCAAAGCAAATTGCTCCCAAAGCAAGGTAAAAGAAAAAATGCTTGATTTAAGTGACTAAGTCAAAACTTCAGACTTATCAAAAGGCAGCATACGGGTTGGGACTATGGCTTAGTGGCAGAGTACTCGCCTCTTATACATGAAGCCCTGGGTTCGAATCCTCAGCACCACATATATACAAAAGGCCAGAAGTAGCGCTGTGGCTCAAGTGGCAGAGTGCTAGCCTTGAGCACAAAGAAGCCAGGAACATTGCCAGGGACAGTGCTCAGTCCAAGGCCCAGGACTGGCAAAAAAAAAAAAAAAAAAAAAAGGCAGCATGCTTTAGTGGGAGTTGGATGATGTTGCAGAAAAAAAATGAATAAACAACTACCTTATCTGAGGTAAAATATCCCAAAGTAGAGTCTAGTGTTGTTGAGTGGCGTTTCTTTGATGAGCATTACCCCTGCAACAGCCATGCAGCTGCTTCCTGGGGTTCTAAGTTAGTGATGCTCAGGTTGACCGTGCACGGTTTGGGAAAATTCCAGTATGTTCAGAGAACTGAACCCCTTGCATGTCTAACTCTGTGCTCTGTCCTGCTCTGGGGTGGATCTGCTCAGTGGGGTCTCCTTGGCACTGTGTGCTTGTGGACATAAAGCACCTGTTGTAGTCTCAAATTTGGTAAGGACTGATAGAGTATCAATGCTGTTAATACTTATCAATCATGTTGTGTCAATCACCAGTGCCAATACCGACCAATCACTTTGTGCCAGTCAGGCATACACTAGTCTTTCTTCTGTGTTTGTTTCTCTACCACCCAGGTACAGGAATGGACCACGGACACCAAAAATTAGCTAAGTGTCCTTGGCTCATTTCTATGGAAAATAGTACACATCTAACAATCATTTAAAATCCTTTGCTTTTCACAATATCATCGATCAAAAAATCACTTTCACAAAGGGGTTTTGTGTTATTTCCATACATACAAATGATATGCATAGGCACGTATGGAAATACCATATGATTATATCTAATATATAATGTATATATAATATATGGGCCAGGAATATGGCCTAGTAGTAGAGTGCTCGCCTTGCATGCATGAAGCCCTGAGTTCAATTCCTCAGCACCACATACACAGAAAATGCCAGAAGTGGTGCTGTGGCTCAAGTGGCAGAGTGCTAGCCTTGAGCAAAAGAAGCCAGGGACAGTGCTCAGGTCCTGAGTCCAAGACCCAGGACTGGCAAATACCATGTAACAATAAACTCTCTCCACTGAAAAATTAGTATATGCTAACAACAAAACCAAAGTAATGTGTCCTGACTAATTTTACGCTGCCGGTGCCACTGTTCTTCATTTATCTTCTTAGACAGGTGCTCCTCCGCTCTTGGCACACCTCCAGGCCCTTTTGTGGTCATTATTTTCAGGTAGAGTCTGTGTGTAGGTCCAGGCAGGCCTGGGCCCTTGATCTTCTGTTTCCCACACAGCTGGAATGACAGGTGTGAGCCACCACTCTGGCTTGCGTTGCTGTGTTAACCCTTTAATACATAGGCACAAGGTGCCTGGACCACAGTTTACCCCTTTCCTTCCCTTCCCCACTCACCGGCCCCTGTGCCTTTCCGAAGAGGCCCATGTACAACTCCATCTAGCTCTTCTACATTTTACCACTCTTCTATGAGTGGATACCTGAGATATTGGCTTTCTGAGCTTGACTGCCCCAAATAATTTCAAATTCTAAGAACCACTGGACGTAGATAACCCTAAGCATTCCTATGAGTAACAAGAATGGTATCATATGTATTTTCATATTTAGTATCATCATTCTCCATAATGTATTATCTACCTTTTAAATTTTTAAAAATTCCATCTAGGACAGATGGGAGGGGGGATCCTTTGGGCCTACCTGACCAAAGTACGTCTTACTGCTTGCTGCCTTCTATCCCTGACTATGCTTGTTATCATCGTTTTTTATTATATGTCATTTCTCTTCGTAGTGTACACCTCCAGTGTAACTTGTGTGTGCAAGCTAAGATTAATTTACATGCATCACATCCAAATGTCACATCATCTTTAGCACGCAGGTAACATGGTTTCCACTTTAGGGATCAACAAGATGCCCGGGGAGGCTGGCTCCTCGGAAATGCTTTCACACGCATGGTGTGGCAGGCGTGGGCCTCACACAAATGTCTACTCCTATCTCTTGTGGGCCACGACTTGATCCTGCTATAAAACTGACACACCAGAAAGTTTCAGCCCAAATAGCTGTGTGGTTGGCATAAAGTACTGACTGCAAGTACTGGCAGTTGGAGCTAGCTATGAACACTTGGGAAGGGTAATTTTAGAAATCTGATGATCTGGGTATTGATATTTTAATTGCATTCCCATTTGTTATGCCAGAGATTATATTTTCACTTAGCTGTGTCTGCGTAGTTTCTGCCCTTGCTTCATTTAAGTAGATTTCTAGGAGTGTTGCTTCAAGTATTGATTACTTAATTATCCACAGATTCATTGTTTACGTTTAGAGTCAATTTTTTTCTCTATTGCTTTGACTGTTGCTTTATTGTTTTATCATGTCCTATAGTGTATTATGGTTTCCCTAAATTTCCACTGTACTTTGCTAAAATGAATCATTTATATCATACACAGTCTTCCACACACTGACATTCATTTCCTTTGCTCAAGAGTATGAAACAAATGTACTGTTTCTAGGCAATCTATGTTTCAAAAGCTCAAATGTTTATTGAGATTTAACACCAGTGTTGATTATTTCAGCCCTCCCAGGTTTATATCCTTAATAATAATTTCAATGAAAGAAGATAAATGTTCTACTCACAATCTACAACATTTTAATGATATTTTCATTTGAATTTTTCTGTAAAAATGTCCTTAAATTGATGATGATAATTATTTGAAAATGTGATTATTATTATTTTCTGTTATAAGAACAATATAATGAACATATATAAAAGTCTGCATATGAAAGAACTTAAAATGTAAAGTTAAACCATTTGTTTTCTACTTAACAAATACAGAACATTTGCTCTGCATCAGAATAATAATATTCTACAAAAATACAGATATTAATAAAAATGATCTGGCTAATGGCAAATGGTGGTGGCTCATGCTTGTAATCCTAGCTTCTCAGGAGGCTGAGATCAGAGGATTGTAGTTCAAAGTCAGCCTGGGCAAGAAAGTATGTGACATTCTTAGCACCACATAGCCAGAGGTGGGGTGTGGCTCAAGTGGTGGAGCACTAGCTTTGAGGGAAACAAATAAAAATCAGCATCCAGTCCAGTCCAAGCCCTGGTACCAATATTCTTTCCCCTTATTATCTATCTGAATGCCTTCCCATAATGTTCCTGCTTTACTTAAATGACATTACACAAGTAACAATTTAAGACACCCATAGGAAAGTGTGCGATTAATATTCATTATCTCTCCTTTATCACTTTATTTGTCCCATGTTTTTTTGCACAGAGCAATCATATAAAAGAGCCCCATTGTGATATTTCCATGTATGTGCACAGACACCCATTGAAGTCCACTCTTTCTCAATGAGTCAGGCTTGAGAATTATAGACATGATTATATTGCCCGTGCGAGGAAAACTCTCAAGTCGCATCCCAAGCCTTTGTGATCCACCTTTCTCTGCTCCAGGATTAATGAACAAGGACGACTGGGGAAATTCTGTGTGCTACACTTCTTATTGCTTATTCTAAATGTCTCTAAGCTCGAAACCTCCTCACAGGCCTAGGGTAAGGAAGAATCACCTCCACAATTCCAGCCTCATTTGTTCAGGGAATGTTTTTGTTCTCGTCTGGCAAGCCCATTGTAGATTTCAATGGGTGATCTGTACAGCACGAAATAGAAAGTATTGCTAGGAGAAATGTACAAAGTGTGCAGTAAGTACCTACTATAGTGCTTTGTGAGTTAAAAATTTCATTATATTATGCTAGAGACTTCATAACATCACAGTTTGAAGCCTGCCCAGGCAGAAAAGTCCAAAGGACACCAACTCCAATTAACCATCAAAATGCAGGACTGGTGACATGGCTCAAATGGTAGTGCACCAGCTGTGAGCAAAGCAACCAAGCCAGAGTCTGTGGCCATAGGTCAAGACCCAGTATGGGCACCAAAGGAAGAACAGAAAGAAGCAGAGAGATGGTGGGGTCTTTAGAAAAGCAATGATGGAGGAAAGGGGAAAAATCTGATTTTTAAAAGGAGAATTAAGAGAAGTTATGTGTGTGTGTGTGTGTGTGTGTGTGTGTGTGTGTGTGTCACAGCATAGTAAACACTCCCCAAAATGGCACTATGAGATCATTTGTGGTTAAAAAAAATAAGAGTTACTTATGAACAAAAAATAGAATAAAGGTTACTTCAGGAAGAAAATAGAGGGAATTTGTATGAAAGTAATCAGATGTGCAAATAATATCATCATAGACTTTTCAAAACCATTGTTTTTGAAATAGAGAAAGATAGCTGTCTATTAGAAATGTCAAGAGTCTCCTAACCTAAAATAGTGAAAATGCAAGGCAAACATTTTATCTCAAAATGAAGTTCTTTGTGAAGGACATTTGATTGTAATGAAATTCAGGATTTTGACAATGGACACATTTCACAACTGTCTTCATCAGTGGCATTGGGGTTCTGGGTGAGACAGACAGCCCTGCAGGACTGTCCTCATGAGGATGAGGTGGTGGTATTGAGGAGCACAGTCCTCGTGAGGATGAGGTGGTGTGGAGGAGCACAGTCCTCGTGAGTCCTCGTGAGGATGAAGTGGTGTGGAGGAGCACAGTCCTCGTGAGGATGAAGGGTGTGTAAGGAGCACAGTCCTCGTGAGGATGATGTGGTGAGGAGGAGCACAATCCTCGTGAGGATGAAGTGGTGTGGAGGAGCATTGTCCTCATGAGGATGAGGTGGTGTGGAGGAGCACAGTCCTCGTGAGGATGGAGGGTGTGTGAGGAGCGCTGTCCTGGTGAGGATGAGGTGGTGTGGAGGAGTACAGGCCTCAGGAGCCTGAGATGGTGTAAGGAGGAGCACTGTCCTCGTGAGGATGAGGTGGTGTGGAGGAGCACAGTCCTCAGGAGTCTGAGGTGGTGTGAGGAGGAGCACAGTCCTCATGAGGATGGAGGGTATGTGAGGAGCACAGTCCTCGTGAGGATGGAGGGTGTGTGAAGAACAATGTCCTCGTGAGGATGGAGGGTGTGTGGGGAGCACTGCCTCATGAGGATGAGGTGGTGTGGAGGAGCACAGTCCTCATGAAGATGAGGTGGTGTGGAGGAGCACTGTCCTTGTGAGGATGGAGGGTGTGTGAGGAGCACTGTCCTCATGAGGATGTGGTGGAGTGTCCAGGAGCTCAGGAGGAGCCACAGGTGAGGGGGAGGCGTGGGAAGTCCTCCGCTGTGGAGAGTCAGCAAATCCCACGTCATCCCACGACTAGCGGCACCCCAGGCCGTTCAATATTACAGCATGGACAGGACACGGGGTTTAGAAATGTTAACATCGTTTTCTGTCACTTGCTCATTTCTACTACTCTGTGTGTGTGTGTGTGTGTGTGTGTGTGTGTGTGTGTGTGTGTTTACTCTCAACTTAGGGCCTAGAGCTCCTGCTTGGCTTTACAGTTCAATGTTGATGCTCTACACTTGAGCCACAGGTTTTGGGTTTGTTTTTTTTTTTTGTCAGTCATGGGGCTTGAACTCTGGGCCTGGGCACTGCTCCTGAAATCGTCAGCTCAAGGCTAACACTCTACCATTTGACCCTCAGTGCCACTTCCCATTTTCTGGTGGTTAATTATAGATAAGAGTCTCATGAACTTTCCTGTCCAGGCTGGCTTTGAACCACGGTCCTCAGACCTCAGCCTTCTGAGTAGCTAGGATTACAGGCGGTAGCCAGTGGCCCCCCTCCTCCCCCCCCCCCCCCCCGGTGACTTCCAACTTTTGGAGGGTTAATTGCACCTGGGTCTCACGGACTCTCCTTCCCTGGGCTGGCTTTATCCTCAGATCTCAGCCTGTTGAGTGGCTGGTGGCACCAGCTCTCAGCGCTTGCAAATGATTTCAGTGCCACATTTTTCTCCATCTGGATTTCATTAGGAAAAAGATTGTATAATGCAGATGTCATTGAGGGCATTGTTTCTACTGCAATAATAAGCCTAGAATTTTGGGATGCTTACCAATACAAATGTAGTTTCATAATATTTACAAGGGATAAGACAGCTCCCTGAGTGTGTGGCGAGTGTCCCTTCCTTTGAACAATCTTGTTTTCATTACTATATAGATTGCTCAAAATCATGTATGCCACACTTGAAATAACACAAGATGTCTTCTTTCTAAATCAAGATGTCTACCTCCTCCACACGCTGTATGGATATCCTAAACCTTTGGAGATAAACAGAACGCAGGTGAACAGCTGCCATGTAGCAGATACGTAGGCAGCTCAGCTTCAATCACATGTGAAATCACAAGCCGGTGGATGTGACAAAGGGCCAGATTGAGTCTGGAGGAGTGTTCTAAGAGGAATATATTTGGTGCCCAATGGATGCATGCCCAAAGGATGCTGTGGAGCATCCTTTTCCCTGTCTTGTTTTTCTTTGAATCAGAAAGAGAAACAGCCAGTTTTCCTCTTAAAGACGCATGGGTGCATCTGCTTCTCCTTTTCTTTTTTTGGGTTTCAAACTTTCAGACTAATTTGCAGACTGTTTGTTGGGCTCAGCTAGAACAACTTTAATTTTTACATTTGGCATGGGGACTAGAGCTCAAATTCCGCTTCCCAAATTGCTAATGTTTGCGAAAGAACCTGACGGCCCCTTATCAATTTCCTTCTGCTCCAAATGCAATTATGAGCAGAGATTTTCATCACCATAAATGCAACAGAAAGCAGCAGATTACAAGAAAACCATTGTAGTTTAATTAGCTTATTGACACACTAATACTTTTTATCTACCCACATGGATTCCTTATTAATGGTCTTGGTACCATGTTCTCTGTAAATAAATATCAGTGTCTTCTACAAATGAATTCCATAAATCTTCAGCTATAAAACTACTACATATTTACATATACATGTGTGCATTCTAGTATTTTTCCCTTTATTGTCTGATCATGTGGGAGAAAAGTAGTCTCTACTCAAATAAAAGGATTAATTTCCTTGGTGATACAAAATTAATAGTAGCAAAGAAACTGGTTCCCATTAGTCAAGAAAACATGGAGGAAGGTTCTCGAGACGTCTGGATGAACAGTTAGGAATGACGCTGGGCATGGAAGCCGAGCTCTGTCCTTGCCACTGCTGGTCGTTATTGGCAGAGCTGCAGCGTATTTCTCCCATTTGGCTATGATGTTGTGGAGCACAGGCGAGGAGGAGTTCCCAGTGCGTCTCTGCTATGACTATGACGACAGGCGGTATCAGAGGAGAACAGCCCATCCAGCTCCCCACCTTCCTCAGTGACAGGGTTCGAACCAGGGCTTCGGGGGCTCTACCTCCGAGCCAGAGCCTTCCATGGCTGCTGAGTTCCATCCACCGCCAGGAACCCACACTGAGACCGACCAGCCTCTCCCAGGGCGCACAGCAGGGCGGGGGGAGGGGCGGTGTCTCCCCGTAGGGCCAGCCTGGGAGATCCCAGCCCATGACTTGCTGGCTCCTATAGATTTGGGACCGGAGTGGAGCATGTGCAATGCACAGATGGCTTTTGTGACAGGTATGAAGAGGAAATGAATCTGCGCTGGGTATGCCTGCAATTGTGGAAGAAGCCGAGTGCCCATCTACAGCCGCAGTGTTTCCACAGAGCACCTGTAAAGGCAAGGGGAGGCTTGGGGCTGTAAGTTCAGAGATGGTCAGTGCTCTGCACGTCTAACATTGCATATTTTATCTCATATTATACGTATCATCACTTTCCTGGCCTTTAAGCTTTCACTGGGTAACAATGTGTTTGCTTCACTTTTCAGATATTCCAGTAAGTGTGAGGAATGGAAAGATGACTGCACACATGGAAATGAAAGTAATTTAATACATAAATTGTGAGGATTATGATGCTTCTTGTTAATGTCAACTATAGTCCCAGGTAGGGCTTTGCCAGATATGTAGGTCAGACAGTCTCTAGGCCCAGAAGTTCAGTACAATTAAGCTGGACATATGTTATTTACAGTCACAAATAACAAGGAAATAAGATGCTGATAATTACTTCTTACGGAATTCCATACTTCATGCAGTCTCTCTAGATATTAAAAGCACTTATATAAAAGAAAAGTGTAAAGTTGGGTGCTGTTGGCTCACACTTGTCATCCAGCTACTCGGGAGGCTGAGCTCTGAGGACCACAGCTCAAAGCAAAGTCCCTGCGTCTCCCATGTCCAGTTGAACACCAGAACCTTAAGTGGAGCAATGGCTGAAGTGGTAGAGAGCTCAACATGAGTGAAAAAGCAAAGGGACAGCACCTGAGCTCTGAGTTCAAGCCCCCAGGACTGGCACAGTTAAGAAAAAGAAAACCATGTAAATCACAGCTCCATTACCTTCCTTTACATTGTTCTGGGCACAGTGCGGGGAACTGAGCTAGAACATATGGAACGTTCTTTCATCAAGCAAGCAGCAATGGGAAGATCTGTTTGGCCTCCAAGCGACCTACCGAATCTCCATGCTGTTGAAATGTCAGGACAAGCAAGCTCTTCTGGCTGTAGAGGATCTGTTCACCATCCCGGCTCTCCTATCAGCCCATTGATTTCCCACGGAGCTGGACACAAACTGTTGTGTGCCTGGCAGGGCGTGGTGGGCTCCACAGACCCTGTATAGATTGGTGAATATGAATGTGGGAGATAGAAAAATTCTTTCATCCCCTGGGCACATGACGATGTCCACATTCGAGTCTATGGGGCAGGGCAGCCGATGGACTGCACGGTGTAAAGGACTCAGCATGGCAAGGTGGATAAAGTTGTTCATCATTTTCCCCCCCACCTCCTGGGAGGCCTGCTTTTCCTGGCACCTCTGACATGATTCCTAGGGTCTCAGAGCCCAGAGCAGGCACAGGAGCTGCCGGGTCTGCCATTGGTGACATGGCTGACAGGGGTCAGGGTCGCCTGCAGCTGAGTTTGGGCCATCCTGCGCAGGGCACAACAGCCTTGATTTGAGTCTGATGAGACTCAAGTTAGGCTCTCGAACTTCAGTAACACAGGAGGTCATGTGAAGCCTCATCATCTGTGTCCCTTGGGTCACGGACACAGGGCGGGATGCCCGGATGTGGGGTGTTGTTGTCGGAAGTCCCTAGGACACGTGGAAGAAGGTTGGAAACTTGGCTGTGGCAGAGGCTGGTAACGCCGGGGAGAACACCTAGCTCACCAGAGCAGAATGTCACTAGAATGGTGGTGTCAACGGCTGCTCAAAAGGAAGACCTAGAAGAAAATCAAGATGGCAATGGAGGAAACATAGATAGCTGTGAAGATACCTGGCTCCATCCGTGTCCACAGAGTGGGTGAGAGGAGCAGGCCCCTACCCCGGAGGCCATGGAAACGATTCTTCTGCTGTTAGTGCCTTCTGCTATCTAACCACATGAAGGGAATGAAACCCTGTCACCATAAAAAGACAGCTGCTCGCTTCCAATTTCTTTGATATATGTTGATTTCTTTGAGTTCGAGGGCTTGGAACTCTCAGCCAGGATTGAATAATTTTTACAGTCTAGGAACAAGAAACAAAATAAAATAAAATAGAATAAAACCAAACAAGTTTGATTCCAGTCCCTTCGTTAGCACCTAGGTTTTCAACCTTTAGGGTAAAACCTTGACTACAAGCACAGAAAGACGTTAGATGATGATTATTACTAAGTTTTAGATTATTACTATTATCTGTTCTTGATGCACCAAAAGTGCTGAGAAATCTATTGCATAATGGTAAAGATTAAAATTAAAATGTATCTCATTTGCCTACAAATGAGACAAGCTAGGACAGGGATGGTAGTTTCTAAGTCTTATTACAATAAAGCCTTTTCAAAGGCCGTCTTCAAGAATTGAGAGGCATTTAAAAGAGGATTCGAGGGGATTTTCACAGCTCAGCTCCCAGCAGCAAGGAGAGGAGGATTCTATTATAGCACTGGATTTTACTTGTTGAATGTTATATTTTTAATTCATACTACAGTTCTTTGAGGAGAAAATGCAGTATGGATTTACGCATATATATTTGATTTTAAATGTTCTATTTAAGAATGCAGCACCATTTTTCTATTGTCATAGATATAAATGCTTGAATACAGCAGTAGCATGACATATTATGTTAATTTTTATCATTGCTATTTTCTGTTTTAGTTGAAGAAGCAATGGCCCAGACAGGTTAAAATGAAAGGGCTTGCACACACTAAACTCTAAAGGCTAGCAGATTCTGCAACATTAACAGATACTGAGGAGATAAAAATAAAAAGTTTGCCAGGTTCCAATGGCTCATGCCTGTAATCCTGCTACTCAAAAGGCTGAGAGCTGAGGACATAGGTTCAAAGACAACCTGGGCAGGAAAGTCTATGAGCGTTATCGATGTTTTCTTCTTTATCACCCTCCTCTGATTCCCTTATTTTAACAAGAAGTTTCCACATTTTTGTGTAAGAAGAGCTGGATTATTAGAGAGAATCAAGCAAGGTTTGTTCAGGTGCATTTATGAAACTAATAACTTCTCATTTTTCCATCAGCGACTTTAACCTCATGTTTATAAATTTTATCATGCATTTCAGACTGTTAGATTTCATCTCAATATTTAAATATGTTCATTTACATCTTAAAGTATACTAATACTTAAAGCACACAGTAGATTAAGAAATTGGCAGGAAAACTGTTAAAAAATATGACCTGAGGGCTGGGAGTATGGCCTAGTGGCAAGAGTGCTTGCCTCCTACATATGAAGCTCTCAGTTCTATTCCCCAGCACCACATATATGGAAAACGGCCAGAGGGGTCGCTGTGGCTCAAGTGGCAGAGTGCTGGCCTTGAGCAAGAAGAGGCCAGGGACAGTGCTCAGGCCCTGAGTCCAAAGCCCAGGACTGGCCAAAAAAAAAAAAAAAAGACCTGAGTTTTTGAGATGTTAATTTTATGATACCTTATCCTCATCTTAAAGTATTTTTCTTAAATAATATAAGTATGAACAATATTTTGGATGTAATGAACTTGGTTAACCATTATAATACTATATATTTTATAATTTAACTAGCAAAATGGTTGGTTATAACACAAACAGAAAGAAAAGTAATTTTCCAGATTTTTGCTTCAACTTTTGTGGTGACTAAGACATTTTTGTGCAAATAAATTAAAAGATAATTACTTATATTACATAATCATAAATTAAAAAATTATATTTGCATTAATGTAAAAGTTACATAATTAAATATGATTATTAGTGGCTATTATTATTTTATATTTGGTGTTTCACTATTTACTTGCCAAGAATTTTTGCACCAAGGTACATCAAGTATCAATACTTGAAGGTAATATTTTGTGAATAATAAATTATATCCTAAATGGCATTATAAAATCTCTCATTGCTAGCAATTACTTGAATTTTTTTCTTCTATTCCTTTGTCTTGACCTGAGGCTTAGGCAATGGAGTAAATGGTTTTGCTTCATGGATGGTGCTCTACCACTTGAGTCACACCTCCACATCCAGCTGTTTTGGTGGTTAATTGGCAATAAGAGTCTCACAGACATTCCTGCCTAGATTAACTTCAGGCTGCGATCCTCAGATCTCAGCCTCTTGAGTGGCTAGGATTATAGGCACGAGACACTGGTGCCTGTCTACTTGAGGAATTTTTATGTAATAGTGAGAAAAAGTGAGCCTCCAATCCATCAGTGCTCCCGCTGACTGTCGCATGGACTGGAGCTGTCTTTGTATGCTGAGTTTCCTTCTGATTAGTAGATGGGCTCACTCCTTTGGATCTAACCACTCTTGACCATTCTTGGTGGGGTGAGATAGAATCCCAGTATTGTTGTAATTTGCATATTCAGTATGGATATGCTTATTGGCCATTTTTCACTCTGTTCTCGATATCTCTATTTAGCTCCTTTGCCCATTCATTAATTGGTGTCTTGGTCCTTTGAGGCATTAGTTGTTTGAACTGTTGGCCTATTCAGGATGTCAGGTCCTTGTCAGATGCACAGCAGGAAAAGATCTCCATTCTGAAGCCTGTCGTTTTTGCTAAGGAACTGTGTCTTTTGCTGTGCAGAAATTCATAGCTGGATGCAATACCATTTGTAAGTTCTCTCTGGCATTTGCTGAGCTCCTGGAGTTCTATTCAGGAAGTTCCTGCCTTTGCCAGTACATTCTTTCTCCTACTCCTTCTTCTAGTGGTTTCAAAGTCCCCACTTGAAGACTTAACTATTTTGTAAATGCAAAGTTCAATGTTTCTAGCTTTCTTCTACTTCCTTCTTGTCTACCTTTCACTATGGCACTCCTTTGAATTCCATGCCCAGCTCTTCCTGAGTCAAGAACTCAGTGATTGTTTCAGATTCCTGGAGATGAAGAAGAGTTCTGTGCTGTCTTTAATTCACCAAGACCTCTGATCATTTGGTAAGAGAACATTTGGACAGATTCAGTTTCTTTGGATAAATTTGTTTGTTAATTAGGCCAGACAAAAATACAAAGCATCATCTGAAGTTGGATTTGCAGGGGAGAATTCACAGGATATAATTACTTAGAAAAACCAACTTGCAGTCCAACAAAATGAATACCAGGAACCTGTCACTTGGAAGCTGAGGGGGCCAGGGAGGAGGGAGGGGAACACAGAGGAAGGGGGGAGAATGTGATCACGATTTTCACAGCATGTTCTACCATTGGAGGGGTTGGGTTGGAATGGTAGGGGAGAAGGATACCAGGCTGGCTTCAGTCCAGATGTACTTGTCAACTGTATTTGTAAACTGATGTGTTGAACAGTAACTCCTTTGTACAACTACCTGAAGATAATAAAAATATAGTTAAAATATAAAAAATGTCCAGAAGTTAAGAGAAGCATGTAAGGCATTATCACTATTTGGGAAATATATTTTTACTATTCAATGCTTACTTAAATATTTCTTTGAATTTTAGAGGGTGGATGCCAGTGCTTTCTTTTTAATAAAATAAGCTCTCATTTTTGTTATATATCTAATGGAAGAATCAATGAGGCTGAAACGTAATTAGTTTTACTTAAGGATACTTCATGCAGCTAATCATTTATTTGGTTTTCCTTGTTTTACATTAAGTTTTGGGTGGCAAGTGACTGATTACCTGGATTTTTTAAAATTATGAGAATAACTATTTGCCACCATTTTCACTACATTATTGAGTGTCCTCATATTCCATACTCTAGGAACCCAGCTGATCTAGAAAATATACTTCCTCCTATACCCCTCTGCTGTGTCTGTCCACAATGTCAGGCGGGCAGCTGGGTCATTTTCCCTGTTTGATAGAAAGCAATGTTAATTTGCTTCTTCATTCATTATTCTAATGCTCACCTCTAGCTATTGATTGGATGTTGGATGACAAGAAAAAAACAACACCAACACAGCAATCTGACTGCAAATAAATATCCACTCAAGGTTTACTAATGACAAAACTACTGAAACCAAAATAAATAATGAAAAAAAAAAAGCCAATACTGGTACTCTTACAACTAGCACAGGGATAACATGGAACATTCAATAATTAAGGTAGTCTACAAAGAGAATTTCAGAGGTAGTTGTAATTCCCAGAGCGTGAATGGATCGAACACCACACAGTTATAAAGTAGTAAAAGCAGGACATGATGTCAGTTAAGCACACGCTCTGCAATACTATGAACTTCATGCATGATGTTTGCTCCTGTAGAACCCCCAGTGTTCACATGGGCAGATCTAACATGATATTTCCACCCCATGAGTCTTCTTTAAGAAAGCGGCTCTTCAGCGATGACTGTTTTCTCTTTCACTGGATGAGCACCAGGTAGAGAAAGGAAGCCATTTTAAGAAGTTAGGTCTACTTGGACCATTGCACTAAGCAAGTTTTCACCTTAGGTATATTTGTTGAGTTTATATGCAAGAATCTTTTTTTGTTGCCAGTCCTAGGTCTTGAACTCAGGGCCTGAGCACTGTCCCTGGCTTCTTTTTTGCTCAAGGATAGCACTCTGCCACTTGAGCCACAGCTCTGCTTCTGGCCGTTTTCTATATACGTGGTGCTGAGGAATTGAACCCAGGGCTTCAGGTATACAAGGCAAGCACTCTTGCCACTAGGCCATATTCCCAGCCCCATACTTTTAAATTCTTAATATGAGGATAAAAAACTTCCATAGCTCACTGTTGTGCACTTGAGGAATGGTCGTGATCTACCCCCAAGGGCTGTCCGCGGTCTTCCCTTACCCCTGGCTGCAGTAAAACCACCAGCATTAGCAGCATCTTGTAGAATTGTGGACATCTGTCTTTCCAGAAAAACAGTTATTGGAAGTGACTTACAAATCACTGCAGATGAATAATTACCAGGTTTCCAATTCCTGAGCTATCTTGAATGCACACGGTGATGGCACGCTGTCCTTCCTCTCAATGAATGTCAAGATGGTGCATGCGGATTCACCATCATTAGTTAGTTATTAAAAACACCGAATGCCAGTCAGCTATAAATGTTCCAACAGATAATAAACTCTTCTGTACAGGTTCCTCTCATGTGAAGGAAGAAAAGAAATATTGCTATTCCATTTTTCTACCAGTTTTGATAGAATCAGACTCAGTTTTAAAGTGGCCTTTGAACATCATTCCTGAGTTCTCTGAATTTCTTTTGATGCAGAATGTAAGGATCTATTTAGGAAACACTCTATGAGCTTTGGAAAGATGTTCCTTGATTTTTCACATTTTAAAATCAATGCTCAGCATTGTGGTGACCACACTGACCACATACAACATGCAAGCTCACGCTAGAATGACTTGCACCACACAGTATTTTTTACCCCTTGGCTATGCTTTGTGCTCATGACCACTGAAAGCACGGTGTTATGAAATCATGCATTAGTAGATAGAGTTATGTCTTGATGTGTCTGTGTTTTTACCTGTACATGGATATATGTGTACATACAGATATTATCGTGCTTATCTACCTCAGAAACAACACTACAAGGACTTTGAATGTCATGTGTTAGGACAGGAGCCCGGGCAGTGACCTCAGTTAGCTGACCTTGGTTGAGAGTTTCCCATGGCAATCCCATGTGTGCAGTAAGCCCTGGCCCTTGTGGAGTCAGTTCTATAGCTAGCAACCTTTCATAAGCTCACAGGTAAAGGGGGAAAATCAGGATTGCAGGTGAAACGTGCTCCTTCAGCTACAAAATTTCCCTCATGTTTCTCAGCTCCTGTCTACTACAGTGACTGGGAATGTGAACATTCACAGGCACCGGTGGCCCACACTTGTCATCCTAGCTACTCAAGAAGCTGAGATTAGAGGATCTCAGTTCAAAACCAGCCCAGGCGAGAAAATTCAGGAGATTCTTTTCTCCAATTAATTACCACAAATCTATAAGTGGAGCTGTGGCTTAAGTGGCAAAGCACCAAACTTGATCAAAAGAGGCTCAGGGACAGAGCACAGGCCCTGAATTCAATCCCAGGATTAGCACAACAATAAAATTTAATGGGCTGAGAATATGGCCTAGTGGTAGAGTGCTTGCCTCGTATACATGAAGCCCTGGTTTCAATTCCCCAGCACCTGTATACAGAAAATGGCCCGAAGTGGCACTGTGGCTCAAGTGGCAGAGTGCCAGCCTTGAGCAAAAAGAAGCCAGGGACAGTGCTCAGGCCCTGAGTTCAAGCCTCAGGACTAGCAAAAAAGAAAAAAATAAGAAAATTTAAGACTCGATTCTGTTGTGGTCCCGTCTGCGTTGAGCCGCTGTGTGAAGAAAGCGGCCGTAGGTAGAGTGATGCACTCGCTGTCTCTTCATTTCTTCCCTCAAATGCAGTAAAGGAGGTGTAAAAGGAAAAGAGAGACCTCAGCGGGCCTCCCTCCCTGTGGGGACAGCAGGCTGAACACAGTGTACAGCAGAGGCAATGGCCCCAGACTCACGGACGCATCTGTCAGCTGGCTCCTGGCAGCTTGGCCCAGAGGTAAACTCCTGCACCCTAAGACACCCTAAGACACACCCACTTCTCTCGCCAGAGGGAGACATCAACGATCTAGTGTGGAAGATGAAGTACAGCGTGCAAACAATGGAACAACAACTACAAAGTGCAGAAGGAAATAGGAAAAGCACAGTGTCACTCTTTAATAAAACCTCAGTAAAGATGACTTATTATTTATCAATATACGAATTATACTACCAATCATTTGTGTCCCTGGAAGATAAATACATCTACCCTTACAAAATGATTATACTAAACATACACACATATAATAATTTATTAATGAGAAATAGGTCCAAATATTAAAACATTCTTGACGTTTAAAAAATGATTACTACCCTAATATTACCCTTACAGGCTATGATAAATGAACCTTACATTTGCTTTGCTTTTCAAGTGATTTCATATTACACTTTTTATTAGAAAATGAGAACCAAATCCTCTTGTGTATTTTGTAATTAAGTCAAATATTGCAAATATTTGAAGGTTGCTAGAATGATTAGAAATGGATTTTCAGTGTGTGGCTATCATTCAGAATCCATTAAACATCTTAGTTGGCAGTTGGCCCTGGCAGGAAAAGGCAGAAGAGGATCTTAGAACCTTAGAAGGACTGACTTTTTGAAAGTACAATACAATCTGCAAAGGGATTGGACAGGCTCACACTCAGTGCTGTGCAATATGTCTCAGAAAACTCTCTGTCTCTAAGTTCTGTGTGTGTGTGTGTGTAATGTCACTAAACTGAGAATGTATAGAAAGTGAGTTGGTGTTAAAATTTGATTCATTGTCACAGCACTCTCAGAAAAGGACAGAGACACATAAATTTCTCCAAAGTTAGGCAAGGCTGGTGAGCAGCATGCAAGTGATATTTTCAGCTCCCTTGACTCCAGGTCCAGTAAGGTATAGTGGCCTTGTGCTTACACAATGACTATGGGCCTAATGCAAGCATACAGGCGGAGGCCTGATTCATTCAACATTCCCATTCCGGGTGGCCCTGTGTGTTTCTATTTGCACATATACTCATGATTGATGGTCCTCTCCTGGAAAGAGGTAAAATGAGCTCTCCTGTTATTTATTTATTCACTTCCGTCTGCATGGATGGATGGATGCATGATGCATTTATCGACAACACTAGATTTGGAATTCAGGGCCTTGCAGTTGGCCAGGCCCACGTGGATTCTACAGCGTGGATCATGTCGTGGGCCCCTCAAGCTTCAGTGTCTGTTGATAAGCGTGGTGAGCTTCTGCCTGCCCTGCCCGAGTCTGGGTCCTCCTGCTGACACTTCCTTCACAGAGGGGCTTACGGGAACAAACCACTGCTCGGGGCGTCATGATAGCATCTGCACATTCGAAAGTTATCTTTTGATAACTTCAGGTGATCCATCTCCTGCGGGATTTCTTTTAACAAGCCTCGCGGTTTTCTCAAGTACAAAGACAATGTTTTGCCACAGCTGCCTGGCTTGCTGCCAGCCATTGTGCATGTGTGTCCCGGGAGAATGACACGTTCTGTTGATGTCTGCTGCACACAGAGGGCGGCTAACCCCCCATCTCTGCCGGGTCTGAGCATCGTCTGGCAGGACCGGCGGCTGCCTTCCAGTCACAGGCCAGGATGAGGCTGGGGCACTAGCATTCCTTTCATAGGTGAGGCCAAAGTGATGCTATCTTATTAGCACACACTCTTCTGGGTGGCTTTGAACACGAAAGCTGCCATGGTCCTGTAGCTACAGAAGGTGCAGACTGTCCACGCCTCCTCCACTTGGACTTGCTTCTCCCTGTACTCATCCTCCCGAGAGCTCAGCCCTGCCATGAAGAGTTCATAGGACCCTGCTGTATGTTTCCTTTGTGTGGATTGACTTGACATAGTGTAAACACTCGTTTCACACCTGCTTTCTGATTTTCTTGACTGGCGTAGTGTCTCCAGGGCCTTGGTGGGCTCTGTGCTCCTCCCTCCCGGGAGGGGGGTGGGTGCCAGCACTGCCCACAGCTCTTCGCGCCCATGCAATTGAACTTCTTATGTGATTATTTCCTTGACATAAATAAACATATATAACCCATATAATCAGTTAGTAAGCATGATACAATACATTATCATTTGTAATTACCTATTTACACATATATATTCATAGAATACTGATGGAAAATTCTTCCAGAAAGATGAATCAGACTTTTGGGGCTGAAATAAGAGGTGATCCTTTGGGATTTGAAGGAAGAATTGGGGCTGGGGCCTATGCCTGCAATCCCATCTTCTAGGCAGGCTGAGGTTGGGTAATTAATGGGTTGCACATCTTCCAAACAAGCCCAGGCAACAGAACAAATCTGTGTTAGAAAAACACGTGGGGAGAAAAACAACCCAGACACAGGAGGAAAACCACCATTTTAACCCCACATCTTAAGTAAGCAGCAAGCAGGTCAAGGAAGAACTGTCTCTCTGGTTAAATGTGCAATTATTGTAAGTGCTCTTTGCCTAGGATTGGATTGGCAAGTATAAAGCAATGTGAAACAAGGCCAAAGAAGTCATCATTGAAAAATTTGGCAAAAGATATAAAGATGTAAGATCCTCACTGGTAGTAGAGTTTTTAAAAAGTAAATAAGAGTTCAGCAAATTATTTTACACCAAACTCTTCTCATTACTTCGCTTAAAATTAAAACTTCCTAAGACACAGATGTATTTAAAGTATTGATAGCATGCTTAATGAATTTTTAATTAAGATACTGGTAAGTTAATCTGCCCATAATGTCTTTTAGGTACCAGAAGATATCAGAGACCATTATAAACACCCCAATTTTGAAAATAAAGATGAAATGTCACTTTAAAATGAAAGGTGTATCTGATAGTACACTTTCTGTGTGTATTTACTTAGTCATTTACCATGTGTTTATGCATTCTGCTGGTAGGGGGGACTCAGGCCTTAGTGCTCCCCTTTATCTTCTTCCATCAAAGCTGGTGCTCTGCCACCTGAGCCTCGGCTGGAGCTCAGTTTTCTGGTGGTTGAGAGACAAAAGAACTTCTTGAGTTTGCCTGCCTAGTTTGCCAAACCCGGACCCGGAGTTCCAAGGTCCCCAGCCCCCAGGTCCCTGCCCAATGCTCGGCTTTCAGATGTGGCTGACCAGTGCTGTGGGAAGAAGAATGGCATTTCATTTTTACATGTCACGTCCCCCTGGGGCTTCTTCTGTCTGCAGGTGGTCTCCCATCTGGACCACACAACATATGTGTGCTTATGCACATGTCCACTCTGACACTTGTGTGTACACACACACGTACCATTGTATGGTGTGTGTGCCCACGTCATGCATGAACACATACATGCTCACTTCAGGAAGGACATGGCTGCCAGGTGCTTGTGTGAAAATACTTTACTCAAAGGAAAAAAGATTCCAACTTTCATTTAGAGGAGGCAAGCATGGATGGAAATTGAGCTCCTAGAAAATAAAACTCTTTTTCTGGGCTCTGGTGGCTCACGCCTGTAATCTTAGTTACTCAGGAGGCTGAGAGCTGAGGATCACGGTTCAAAGTCAGGCCCAGCAGGAAAAGCCTGTAACACTTTTATCTCCAATTAACCACCAGAAAACTGGAAGTGGCACTGTAGCTCCAGTGGTAGAGGGCTAGCTGTGAGTGAAAAGCTCAGAGACAGAGCCCAGGCCCAGAGTTCAGGCCCCACGGCCTACAATACTCCTCTCCAGAAAAACTATCTTAGCCAGTCAGCGCTAGCTTACCTTTTACTTCCCCACAATGTGAATGGAACAAATCCAGAGGAATAAAATTGTACATATGAGAGATTTCACTTCTATTCTTTAAAATAGATTCCAAATCATCCTGCCAAAAAATGCAAGATGTTCCTTTTGATAATATGTCTGTTTCATCCTCCACTTTCGAGCTGTGATTGAGGGGGAGAAAGTCGAATGTAGGGACCAACAAATACAGGCCATCCCATACAACATTGTGTAAGATTCCTGTGCATCTTCTTCAGCAGACTTGATAAAATATAAATATGAAATTTTCACAAATATTCTATCTGCTGCATAACAGGTTCAGAGCATGAGTTGGGACCTCCTCCTTCATCTCCATTGATTTTTATGTGAAAAAGTTCATTTGTTTTTCCAGCGTTGAATATTTCACCTTTAAAATCACATGCTTCCCACTCGGAACTCTCACAACTAAGGATTCCAGAAGAAAAGTCACCGACATCTTTTCTTTCTACATAGCACTACTTCTTACACCCAGGGACGCAGTGCTGTCAGCCCGCGGCTTGGTGGTCTGGGAGATGCCAAGACTCCTTTAAGAAATAAGAAGTGGCCAGGCGCTGGTACTCAGGCCTATAGTCCTAGCCTCTAGGGAGGCTAAGATATGAGGAACAAAGCCAGCCCAGAGCAAGAAAGGTCAGTGAGAAGTTATATGACACCATGCCCAAAGCAACCTTTTGGAAGAAAAAAAAAAGTTTGCTTCAATTATCCATGGGAATTCTAGGGGTTAATTTTCATGTAATAGACTCTCACCATACTGGTAGATAAAATGCGAATTTGTAATAAGGGTTTTGCTATAAATGACATATTCGAACTATATTATTCCTTTATCAAGACACAGAATGGCATTTCTCAGTCTGAAAGTAAGATTTTAGAGGGAAGAGCAGCATTTTGGAATTAATTCGAAAAGTAAGTCAAGCTCCAAATAGAATTTTAGTTACTTAGCTATCTTTTAAAATAGCATATATTCACTTTAAAGGTTTATTGTATTTCAATCATTTAATGCTTCCAAACCCAAACAATATAAAATCTATTAAAAATGAAGGTTTTATATTTTTCAATGTTACTTTTTACGGAACTAGGAAAATTAGACAGGCCATAAGGCATGGGTTAATTCGTCCAATAAATGACCCAGGAACAAAAGTATCTATTTGGCTTAGATCCAACACAATATTAAATGCTAAGAAGCATAGGTATATGGGTGTTTTCTTAAGCTTTGGCATGGAATTAGAGAGATAGATAGATACATAGATACATAGATAGATAGCCAGGGCTGTCATTCCAGCTGCTTGCGTGGGGAGGCTTGAGAACCACAGATTTCCAGTCAGACTGGGCAGCATCTCGGACCTTCTCTGAGGAAAACAAAAATCTGAGAGCTACATACTTATTACTAGAGATTTCTCTTCCATGTAGTCTTAGGAAAGACGTTGGTGATGAACTGCCCGGTTTATTATAGATGCTCAGTGGATCCTAGTGTCCGCCTGGCTTGCACACTTGGGTTGCACCCTGTGACCCTTTCCTAAGTCCGGGCTGGAAGCGTTCCTGGGTGTGGGGAGCAGCCAGGGACAGCTTGTGGGGGCCAGGGGCGCATCTGGAGATGTGGGAAGCCGCCTCCCAGTGCTAGAAGCCCGCAGCAGCACCTGCAAGGATAGGAGTGCTGGTGTCGGACACCCAGAGGCTGTGGACCTGATCCAGCCTACTGCTTTGATTTCCTTCCCAGCCCCAGTCCAGTTGCTCAGCCGCAGTGCTGGCCATCAGCACCCGAAGACTCTTCCCGCATCCTTGTATACTGATGAACAGAACGTCAGCCAAGATGAAGGACAGACAGTGCATGAAGATGGACAGACAGTGTGAGGTGATGAAGGACAGACAGCGCGTGTCAGTGCTTTCTTCTCCACTAGGAGCTCTAGGAAAGAGCCAGGAAGCTCCCAGGAAGCTCCCGGCAGCTGCCTTTACCTCACAGTGCAGCCCAGCGCAGACAGCCTGTTCTTGGTTCTGGAGTGGAGCTCCTCTACTGAATCTTTATGAATGTTTTTCACTTCAGATAGGTTTTTTTCTTCTCAGGTATGTGCATCCATTAAAATGAACGAATGACATCATTTCCATTTCATTGAGAACATAAAAATAAGCTCGTTTTGATCCCAAATGGAAATGTGGTGGCCGAAAACGCTTTGAACCTGAATTCATAAGCAGAATCGCCTAAGGTTGTACAATGAGAAAAGTCCTCCTACAGTTGATCAGCAAATGATGCTTTATGCTCCCTAAAGTATACATTGCATTGCATTATGTAGCTATAATTATTTTATTATATGCAATACTGCTATATTATTTTATTATGCAAGTTTTATACAATGTGATATAATTTGTGTACCAAAAACTAAGTTTGTAATTTTCTGTTCACATGACTGAATCACATGGTGACACGACTAGCTTCTCCTGTAATTCACTCTTTCCTGATTAATTCACTATTCCTAATCTGACACTGCTTTGAGAAATGTCCTGTAAAAATTTTCCATCTTGCGTAAGATATAGGGCATGCTGATGGAAAGAGCACGCATCCGTCACGGTTGTGGTTACCCAAGTGCCATGCACGCACTGGTGGAAGGCAGATTGCAGACTTGACCTGCCACCACCCACGTGCCAGGCCCAGCATTCACAAGAAGCCACTTCTGCATCTCACGAAGCCATAATCCATCTGCAAATCCTGTGACCTCCTCCCTCATCTGTATGGGGCACGTTGAGTTCGCTCTTCTCTTTAGATGACCATAAACACATAACACATACCTTAGTGTCAGGATTCCCCAAATGTAAGGATTTCCTTGATTTCACTCATACTTAACTTCTGAGGTCATTAGATATCAGACTCACCTACAAACATGGAAAAATAGCACACAAGTGTCTGTGCACAGGGAACAGAGTTCTATGGGAGGCGATCTTATTACTTTCTCAGCAGGAGAAGCCTCCTATCACTGCCTGGATACAATCTGCTATGAAATGTTTCCAATATCTCAGTTGCTTTACACTTTGTTTTTATTTTTTTGCCCTGGCTTATTCTATAGGGTATTAATTTTCGAAAATTTATCTTTCTTTTTTCTGTCCCGGGGACGCCTCCTCAATTTTAACACCAGTCAAGTTGGATGGTTTCAGTGCAACAAAGCACATATATTGGTTAAGGAGACAACTGCCCCTTACCAGCATTTGGTGGCTCATCCCCGCACCATGGTGGGCCTCTGAACGCTGGAGGGTGGGGTGCGAGTTTGGGGGACACGGGTAGGAGGGGAGACCCCACCGTGGGGGATTGGCCTCAGAGAAAGTGTCGTGGGTGCTGTCCTGAACATCTCTGAACCCCAGAAACTTCACTCCCTGCCCACAGCCGAGGACAGCCCACTGCCACACAGCATCCACGGGAAGAGTCTTACGTCTTGTGTTAGCAAGGACGGATTGGCTGTGCTTTGTTTCCAGACACCGCTGCAAAGTGGTTCAAGTCAAGTCAGAGCACGCGCTCGCGCTTTCCTAACGTGGAGAGTTTGTCAGGGAAGCCTACACAAGAACTCACCTGCGATCTCTGCCACTTTGTGTGACCAAACACATCCAGCTCCATTTCTACTAATACACTCATCACTGCCTGACGGGTCCTGGGGCCCCACCTGTGCTGGGTGCCCCACTGTCCCCCCACGCCCTCCAGGGTCAGCACACACCATGCCGGGTGCTCCACTGTCCCCCCATGCCTCCAGAGTCAGCTCACCCTGTGCTGGGCGCCCCACTGTCCCCCACGCACCTCAAGATAAGCACACACCATGCCAGATACCCCACTGTCCCCCCATGCCCCCCAGGGTCAGCACACATCGTGCTGCTTGCCCCACTGTCCCCCACGCACCCCAGGATAATCACACATACCAGGCACCCCACTGTCCCCCACGCCCCCCCAGGATCAGTACACACTGTGCTGGATCCCCCACTGTCCCCCCATGACCCCCAGGGTCAGCACACACTGTGATGGATCCCCCACTGTCCCCCCATGCCCCCCAGGGTCAGCACACACCATGCTGGGCACCCCACTGTCCCCCCATGCCCCCTAGGGTCAGCACACACCATGCTGGGCCCCCAACTGTCCCCCCACCCACACCAGGGTCAGCACACTGTGCTGGGTGCCCCACTGTCCCTCCCAAACCCCAGGGTCAGCACACAGCACGCTGGGCCCCTCCACTGTCCCCCCACGCCCCCCAGGGTCAGCACACACCATGCTGGGCCCCCACGCACCCCAGGATAAGCACACACCGTGCCAGGCACCCCACTGTCCCTCCACGCCCCCCAGGGTCAGCACACACAGTGCCAGGCACCCCACTGTCCCCCCACACCCCCCAGGGTCAGCACACACAGTGCTGGGAACCCAAGGCTGAGCCCCAAGTTTTGCCTAGAGCATGCCACGGACGAGCAGTGGCCCAGAGGGACTCCCCCATGCACCAGCCCCGCTCAGTGCATGGTGTCCTTATTGTTCCTGTCGTCAATGTTATGTCCTACAAGAAGCATCTTCACGATGAGGAAACAGAGCTGTCCTCCAGAGGACTAGACCTCTTCAGGCTCCACTGAAGAATTCCCCCGGGTCCCTCTCTCAGGCACATTTACTCCTGTCGATTACACGCTGCCTGTGTGGCTCATGCCTGTAATCCCAGCTACTCGGGAGGCTGAGGTTGTAGGATCAGCCTTCCAAGCCAGCCTGGGCAGCAAGGTCGGTGAGGCTCTCATCTCCAACTCATCACCAGAAAGCTGGAAGTGGCGCTGTGGCTCCAGTATAGCTCTAGCCTTGAGCATAAGAGCTCAGGGACAGCGCCCATGCTCAGAGTTCAAGCCCCACTCCCGACAAATGAAAAAGGCTTCCTGTCTAATATTTCCATTTCCAAACACAAATCTTATTCCAGGTTTATTTAACCTGCCCTGATAAATTACTGAGAATGTCAATTATTTCCAAAGCAAAGTGGTTTTGTTCTCCTACCTGACAGTCATTTTTAATATTAAAAATGATTCTATAGTAAATATAATTAGCCACATAAATTAACAATGTGCTACTGTGACGTCGTTTTACTTCCTCACATTTGCATATTTCAAACCAACTGCCAGCTTTGACTCTTGGTGTTATTTTCCAGACTCTTACGGTTTCTGCACACGCTCCAGCTACTGGCTTCAGCATATGTGATATAATATGTAACATACATGAGCCATCGTGGGCAAGAACAAATCATTGTCCTGGAATGCTTCTGCCACCTTCCCGACTCCATTCCTCACATTTTCTTTTCTATTTTAAATGAACGCTATCGACCTTCCCGAGTAGTCACAACATAAGCAGGCCATAACCGCAGGTATAGTACTTCGCCACTGAATGGAAGGATTTTTTCCTGATGAATTACATTATAATATTTTAAATAGCTCCACTTTCTAATCCTTTCAATAAAGAGAGTTTTCACATATTGCAAGTTGATTCTTTTCTGGTCCTTAGGCTCTGGCTCTCATTCAAGTAGGTACTGATTTATACATAAACACTTAAGAAAGCTAGTGGAGTACCTGCTTATTAGCCTTGCTGTAGTTTACAATAACACAGAGCATTCCCTCTTAATCTATTTGTCTATAAATGCAAATTTGTGCATTTTGCCTGACTGAAAGCAGTATAAACTTCTTCTTAAGAACAAGCTCTGCAACACTATTCTTCAGAAAATACCTGCAGATCGATTGCAATTATTGTTTTTAAAAGCAAATCCTCTCATGTCTAGATCTTGAGCGATTTCATAATCAGCATTCCGCAAATTGTACCTGTTTTTTATTTGCTTTGCAATCCCCTGAGCATTCTCAATTCTTTTAATTTTCTTTGGGAAAGTCATAGGATAATACAATCTTTCAAAAGATGAAATGGAACCTCTGTCCTTTAATCAAAGCTGATGATTGTCATTTCATCTTCATTTTACTTAGATATTTTAAAATGTAATAATGTTACTATTTCTCCACTAGTACAGGAGTGTATAATGATAATGATTTTCATTCTGACAAACTAAACAAGAAAAATATAAGCACTTCATTATAAATAACTTGTCCATTCCATGCATAGTAAAATGTCATTGTGTTTGTTGCACCTATTTCATTATTTATTAACAAACATGATTATCAAATCTGATCAAGGATGATAAGTCTTAACACCCTAAAATCATTTCTGATTAAAATATTATTATTACACTGACCTTTCAAAAATAAATTCTCTCCTAGAAACAATTTGATTTACAATTGCAAATTAAAGAACATGTAGAATATGGATTTCAGTCAATACAACTCAGCCTGAAGAAAAGTGCTCCTTAATTCCGTCCAGCCAAAAGTTTAATCTGGGTCAAGAGAACCGGAAGTTCCTTTTACAATAGTCATTCCGGATATTTATTCCAACCACTACATTTGGAGTCTGCCAGGTGATCATAGAAAGCAATTTAATAGATTCACCATGGAAAAGCTTCTGATCCTGTATTTTATACCAACTGTGTCCTAGATCGGAACTGTGGATTGTGGACTTTTAAGACTTCCTGTTTATTGGATCTGGGTTCATTATCCATCTTTATATGTTTATATTCTGAAGTGAAGAAGATGAAGACAATTTACTTTTTTTAAAGTTCTTACTTTTGAGACTATCAGACAATATAGAAATATAAAAAAATATATTTGAGAATAGAAACAGTAACATATTTCCAGAAATGGAAATCTCTAAACACACCATGGCCTTTAGCAGTACATAGAAGAGAATATAATTTGAACATTTATCTGCATAATTTAATGCAGGAATTTTAGACCTAGTCATATACTAGAATTTTACATTTTTGGGGGTCTCAGTTCTGATACTGGAATTCAGTCTCATGCTCTTCTTTCATCTTTTATTGCTCAAGGTTGGCTCTCTACCAGGTGAGCCACAGATCCATGTGCAACTTCTTGCTGGTTACTTGGAGATAAGGGTCTTGGATTATCTGCCCAGCTGGATATGAACTGTGGTCATCAGGTAGCAGATATCTTGAGTAGCCAGAACTACAGGCAGGGGCAGCACCACCCGACTTCCTTTTGAATAGTTGGGGTTTGATACATTGCAGAGAGGAAGAGGACATCTTTGCCTACACATATGGTTTTAAAACTTTGGTATGAGGATATACTTGGACATTACTCCAACAGTATGGTGATAGGAATGAATATGATGCAGCATAATCTCTTCACATATTACAAGATATGTGATACACTATGTTTTAATGTATAAGATATGACTGGTAATTGGCACAGCACAATCTCTTTGGATGGGAAATTGATTGCTGAGTTACACCAATGAGATGTGCTGAGTTCTGCTTGTGAAATCTGACAGTGGAGGACAGAGATAAAATAAGACTCGATTATGTTACTTAATTTGAGAAATAAAACTCCTATTGAGCCAAGAAGAGTTTCTGAGGCTTGTCCTTCTCTAAGTGGAATGAATTCCCATCTTTGAAGCCAATGTTTCTGATGGCCGCTGATACTACCAGGTCCAAAAGAAGAAAAATGTATATGTGTATCAATACACACAAATATATATATATATACACATATATATATACACTCATATATACATACACACAGACATACATTTAGTGGAACAATGGCTTGATCAGTTGGTGGAAATACGTTCCGGCATTTTTTCGAGGGGAGCATGCAGAGGGAGCAGTGAGGGCGTGAGAGGGATGGGGGAGAATGAGGGGTAGGGGGATGGGAGGAGGAGACAGAGGGTAGGGATGAGGGGAAGGGGGAGAGGAGGAGAGGGGGAGAAGGGGTAAGGGGTGAGTGAAGCGCTGGTCTCTGGTCATTGAATTACACGAAGGCACACCTTTGGTGCTTCTTTACCTGACATGATGACCATACTATTAAAGTTGATAAAATGGGAAACTTGGAACTGTGCAAGAGACTGGATTTTAAATGTCTCCTTAGTGTGTGCGTGGGTGTGCACACACACGCATGCATAGAATTAGGTGAGAAGATGGATATGTGAAATAACTTGGTTGTGGTGATCTTTCCAAAATATGCACAGGAATTGAGATGGTAGATGTGAACTCACCTGCCCGGGCTGGCTTCAAACCTCGATCCTCAGACCTCAGCCTCCTGAGTAGCTAGGATTACAGGCGTGAGCCACCAGTGCCAGAAAATAGTTGTTTTGGTGACAGTTACCCACTCTGTATGAGGTGAGATATTTCAGCTCTTGAAGATTGGCATTTCCATGATGATTAATTAGGCTGAGCACATTGTCACTTTTTGTTGGCCATCTGTATAACTGCTTTTGAAAATCGTCTCTTCGGAGCCTTTGCTCAGATTTTTTTATAATAAATGTGTAAGCTCCTTATATATTTCAGACATTAATCCTACGTTGAATATATATTTTGCAAATATTTTCTCACAATCTATAGGCTTTTTTCTTTCATTTGTGAAGTATTTTTCTTGCTGTGCAGAGGGCTTTAGTTTGAGGTAGTTTTGCTTGATTCTTTTTGCTTAGGACATCTAGGCTTTTGACTGGATATTAAAAATAGCAAAACAAACAACAACATAAACTTCAATAACACCAGTATTAAGGAAATCTCTGTTTTCTCTCAAGAGTTTTCATAACTCATGCTTAAGCCTTTGACTCTTTTTGTGTGGAGTGTGTGTGTGTGTGTGTGTGTGTGTTTGTGTGTGTGCATGTGTGTGTTTGCATGTGTTTGCTTGTCCCAGGCTTGAATTCAGAGCATGGGCACTGTCCATAGTTCCAGTTTTGGCTTATTTGGCAGTTACTGGGAAGAAAGAACCTTGTGGAATTTCCTGCCTGGGTTGGCCTCAAACTTTGGTCCTCAGAATGCTGCCCCTGGAGTAGCTAGGATTACTGATGTGCACCACTGCACTTGGCTTGAGTTGATTTTTGTGTATAATATAATGGTTCAGTTTCATTTGCTAGCCTTGTGCTTCCAGTTTTCTTTATTCCATTTAGTGAAGATATTATTTCCTCCTCATCGTGTCAAAATCTGTTGACTATGCATGCTAGGGTTTATGTCCAAGCTCTTTCTGCTTGCGCCTGAAGTCATCTGTGCATTTCTAAGCCTTCCTGAGCCCTTGTGTTTTGATGCAGTCATTGGGCTGGAGATGCACTGTTCTGCTTTATTTTATTTATAAGATCTTTCTATTTTTCTATTTTTTTTTTTTTGGCCAGTCCTGGGCCTTGGACTCAGGGCCTGAGCACTGTCCCTGGCTTCTTCCTGCTCAAGGCTAGCACTCTGCCACTTGAGCCACAGCGCCGCTTCTGGCCGTTTTCTGTATATGTGGTGCTGGGGAATCGAACCTAGGGCCTCGTGTATCCGAGGCAGGCACTCTTGCCACTAGGCTATATCTCCAGCCCCTCTATTTTTCTATTTTAAGCTAAATTTTATGAGTGTCCTTTACTACACGTGCATGATTTTCTAGTGGTGCAAGGACTTGGTTGCTCAGTCCTTACCAGAAGATGTCAGCCCTTCTGAGGAAAGGGTTAGCTTGTGTGTCTCATCTCTGTTGTATTTCTTCCACTTTCTTTTTGTTTTTAAGGAGATTTTATTAGCATATAGCAGTTGTACAAGGAAAGGGCTTATTGTGATATTTCCATCAATGCACACAGTGTACCCCAATTAAACTCACTTCTCCATCCCTCTCCTTCCTCTCCATTCTTGAAGCAATTCCAACAGCTTTATTGTTCCATTTTCATGTGAGCATAGGCAGTACTTTGCCTTAAAATATTTTATCATCTTAAAGCAGTTGTACAAAGGAGTTGCCACTCACCACCGCCGTTTATGGACAGAGTGGATCTCGACCAACGTCCCCCTTCCCACATTCTCCCCCACCCCTCTGCTGCTCCCCACCTCCCCGGCTTGTCTTGACTTTTGGTTATGTATTGAACGTCTTTGCCATTTAATGATGCCGTTTGTGTGTATACTGCACGGCGGTCTGTATGGTCACTTCAACACCCTCACCCCAGCTGACACAGCCCTTCCTTTATAGCTCTCAATGCAGTTGTGTAGACAATGAATTCTTGCCTTCATTCTCAGCCTCTCCCCTTCTGCCTGCTTTCTTCCACCTTCTCCCCTCAGCTCATGTTGGGGTCCATCTTCCCCCCTAGATGGAAGGGGCCTGATGCACCTCCCCCAGCTGGGGAATGCAGCCCTTCCATCCTCTCTACATTGGAATCCGGAGAAACCGGTCGGGCAAAGAGACCCCCGACTTAGCTGGCAGCCAGCCTGGCGCCTACCAGCCCCGCCCTGGTTTGGCGCACTCAGAGTGACGTAGCCCCTT